>NC_041397.2:304338253-304697420 GCF_900747795.2 Erpetoichthys calabaricus | reverse complement strand
CCCTTTTACCATAAATACTCAGACTGTTACTCAACGGACCCAAAAGGAGGACGTGAACATTTAATATCCCCAGCATGTCGGCCTCTACAGACTCTGAAATGACCGGGCTCGGAGTGACAAACTCAGGGATCCTGTCTGAAGCACCAAGGCCTGAATCTTGCCAAGTCTATAACTCATTCCGGACGGACGGACTTCGGGATCCACGCTATTTTAGTATACTCCCCGATTACACTCTCTGGTCAAGAGAGACCTTGAGCCAGACAGCGGCTTCCATTCTCCAGATCCTTGGTGTTCTTCCCCCGTCTCCGCTGATGATCAGACGGATAGACCTGTCTCCGATAAGGCTACTCAGACGGATCTCTCTTACCTAGCTCCAGGACAGCCATGGGTGAACAACCAAGGTCCCCAGGAGCCGATGTCGATCGGCCTATCTGAGACAGAGATGGATTGCCCAGACGGTGTGCTGCCTGAAGCCTGGAAAAAGGCCCAGCAGATTATTAAAGGTCTGATGACGTGTCTGCTGGATATTATCGTCTACTACGATCAGCAAAAAGAGTGTCAAGGCTGCAAGGTTGATCATCCAAGTCAGAGGAGACATACCTGTCTCTCTGAACCTGAAATCACCTACCGAGATGGACGCTTTCTGAGGATTCTGAATATTTTCCGCAAGTCTTGGCTGAAACGACTGGCTGTGAAAATTCTGGGGTATTTTAACTTTCTTTTGCCGATTCACAAAATAAATGCTGTGGTTGAAAAGACTGTGGGTGAGTTTGAAAATACTAGCTCTATTCATGATACTGTAATGCAGTCATTTTATGAAATGGATGAATACTCCTATTCTATAGTCCGCCGTGTGGCAAATGAGTTTTGTAAGCGGAATATTAATCATGAGGGTTATATGAACCTGTGGACTAAATATGATTTGGAGTTTAATGATATGATAGAACTGAGTGGTAATTCTGTACCTGAAGCATTGTGAACAATTCAGACTCCTAAATAAAATGTTTTCTATAGGTTAAGTGTTGTCAGTGTCTGGTTTATCATCGACGATGGAACAGGTCTTGGAAAAAACATATTATAATTCTGAGAACGCGGGGGCCTTGGGGGGTAAAGACTCCTTGAAAAGAGCTCTCAGGCACGCGGGGCTCCATATTGGGGACCGAGAGGTATCCGAATGGTTATCGGGGCAATATACCTACTGTATACGATCCATAAACCGGCCAGAATCCATTTTAAAAGGAATAAGGTGTATGTTTCCAAAATAGACGGACAATGGCAGATCGACCTGGTGGATATGACAAACCTAGCCGAGTATAACCAAGGTTACAAGTATCTACTGACTTGTATAGATATTCTTTCTAAATATGCCTGGGTCAGGGTACTGAAAAACAAAATGGGTAAAGAAGTAACGAGGGTTTTTCGAGAAATTTTGGAGGAAGGAAGAGTTCCCGTCAAACTTCAAACCGACAGCGGTAAAGGGTTTCTCAATCGGGAATTTCAAAGCCTGCTCAATAAACAAGGTATTAAACATTTTACCACCGCTAGTGAATTAAAAGCGTCGGTGGTGGAGAGATTCAACAGAACTCTGAAGACCAAAATGTGGCGTTATTTCAGCTCCCGGAATACCCGGTCCTATGTGGAAGGGCTTCAGAACTTGGTGAAATCTTATAATTTCAGCCATCACCGAGGTATAAAAATGGCCCCTGCCGAGGTGAATAGTTCCAATTCTTGGAAAGTCTTTAAAAACTTATATGGTCTAACTAAGCCCCAAAGAAACCCAAAATATAAGTTCAAAGTCGGGGATACGGTGAGAGTGTCGAAATCCCGGAATCCTTTTACCAAAGGATACGAACAAACCTTTTCAGACGAGGTACTTACCGTTTCTGAACTAGTCCCGAGGGAACCGCCGGTCTACAAGCTGAAAGATTATGACAGGGAAGACATTATAGGTTCTTTTTACGACGCGGAGTTACAAAAGATTCGAGGAACAGACGTCTTCAGGATTGAAAAGATTTTGGCGAAAAAAAATATCAATAGAAAAAAGCATATATTGGTGAAATGGTTCTGATGGCCCGAAAAGTTTAATAGTTGGATCCCTGAAAGCTACGCGCAAGACGTTAAATACTGAGAAGCAAAAAATTTGTATTTCATTCACAGGTTTTACAATGGAGAGAAAAAGCTTTTACGTCGTCCTCCCCAGCAATTCTTCCCGAGATGTTTTCCCTAACAACACCATCGCCGAGTTTACAGTCAAATTAGCCGCACCGATCGAACTACAGGGTCCCTGGGAAGTCGGTTTGGCTGAAATCCAGTATCCTCACACCTGGAACACCCTAGACAAACCGGATAACGACTTTATTGTAGTGTCATCGCGCTTAACCAGGTTTTATAGTATTCCCGCGGGCTATTACTCTAGCGTCGAGAAAGTGACCTCTAAGATGAATGAAGCGGTGACGAGAGAGCCCAAAGCCATCGAGGCAGGTTCTTCAGGCTTACCGATACCGGAAAACATTGTGAGATTCCGCTACAATGCTCTGGAGTGAAGATTCTTCATCTTAAACGCAGCGAAGGATGAAGCTCTTCACGTCAGGGGGCAGTTGGGGAGAATTCTAGGAGCCCATTCAGACATGACCATAGGCCTGACGAATGATGCTCCTTACCCCGCGGATATTAGAGCGGGGTTTTATACCTTGTACGTCTACAGCGACATCGTATCTCACCAAAGAGTCGGAGACAGCTATGTCCCTCTCTTGAGATGCGTACATATTGAGGATGAGATGAATAAGATTACCACAATCACCTACGACAAGCCGCACTATGCTCCGGTCAGCAAGACTCAGTTTGATACTTTGACCATTGAAATAAAGACGGATCAGAACAAAGCTGTACCATTTCAGTTTGGCAAGGTCATAGTCAAGTTACATTTCAGACCCTCTAAGAGGTGCGTGCACGATTAATACAGAGATGAGATCTTACCAGGACCCTAGCCCTTATGTGCATTATTACGAAGCCCAAGCGGGTAGCGGGCTCCCCGGGTTCTCTGGGGCTCCAGTGATGTACGGGTCGGGGATCGGAGGAATATTTCGTGGTCTGTTTAGAAGAGCTTTACCTCTCTTGAAAAGAGGATTCGAAATTGTCAAACCGCACATTAAATCAGCCGCCAAGAATATTGTCAAAGACGTGGTGGCAGGGGCCATGTCCGGAGCTATGACTCGAGGAAGTGAAGAAAATCAAGGGGGGTCGGGTCTGATGGTCATGAGGAAAACTAAACGTAAGAGACCTCCCGGGTCACGCGCAGCACCCATCCTCAAAAAGACACGCCGTTCAGCTTTTACATCATTTCCTTCTCACCGCCACAAGGATAAGTCCCGCACACGCAGAAAAAAGAAATCGAAAAACATTTTTTAACTCAAAATGTCTTTCGTTCATCGCATGTCTCAAGAGTGTGTGAAATCCGAACTGGACTTGTTTACGGTACCCTATACTCAGACTAGCGTAGAAAAAAGCATCTACGTCGAGGTGCCCCCTCTCTCGGCTCTATCTGAAGTCCCGCCGCTAGAGTTTCTGATTACTGGGAACGGTGAAGACTACTTGGACCTGAATAATACGCTTCTTCACATCCAATGCCAAATCGTCAATGCCGACGGAACTAATCCGCCACCCGTGGCCAAGGTAGCCTTTGTTAATTATCCGATAGCCTCTTTATTTTCACAAGTGGATGTGACCCTGGGAGACCGCTTAATATCCCAGAGTTCCAGCCTTTACCCGTACAGGGCCCTTTTTGACGGACTGCTAAATTACAGCAATGAAACTCTCAGGTTCCAATTTGCGTCGGGTCTTTTTTACAAAGACACGCCAACGAACATGAAAGCACAGCCTTGGACGGTCCGAATGAGGGATTCAAAAAAAGAAACGGCTATACATCCCAGGGTAAAACAGTAGAACTCCTCGGACCTATTCATTCTGACCTATTTTTTCAAGAAAAATTAATTCTAAACGGTGTGGACGTCAGAATTAAAATGGTGCGGAGCAAAAATGAATTCTGTCTGATGTCCGGAGATGCCGAGCGCTACAAAGTAAACATTTTATCCGCCTCTCTTTTTGTCAAGAAAGTGAAAGTTTCAGCGGCTGTGAAATTGGGACACGCTCACGCTCTCACAAACGCCAATGCCAAGTACCCCATGGAAAGAGTGAATATGAAAGTTCTCAGTATGCCTGCTGGGATACGTGTGAGCAATCAGGAGAATTTGTTCTTGGGACAGCTGCCCAAGTACGTGGTCATAGGCATGGTGGACAATGAGGCCTTTTCGGGGGATTACGCTAGAAATCCCTTCAATTTCAAGCATAACCATGTGGAGTTCCTGGCCTTGTATTTGGACGGAGAACAGATTCCAGCCAAGCCCTTTCACCCCAATTTTGCTAATGACAACACAGCTCGAGAATATTACAACCTCGTGTTGGCCTCCGGAAAGCATTTGAAAGACCAGCCTCTAGCCATCAGCCGTTCTGACTTCTCCCAGGGATACACCCTGTTTGCCTTTGACTTGACACCTGATCAAGAATGCGGGGACCATTTCTCCTTGGTGAAAACAGGGAACATGAGATGTGAAATACGTTTTCGACAGCCTCTACCCCACACTGTGAATCTAATAGTGTACGCAGTCTTTGACAACATTATTGAAATAAACCAGAGAAGAAACATCCTTTATGATTACTAAAAAAGCATGAACACCCTGCAGATCGAGGACCTCATGGCCAGCAACCCGTACACAGAAAAACTGTTTTACGGAGTGTTGGCGTGCGATGAGCTGCCTAAAAAAATACTTACGGATCTCCCGGCCATGATCATAGTCAACACTCACCGTCAACATCAACCCGGAGAACACTGGTTGGCGATATACCTCAGAGAAGACGGAACTGGAGAATTTTTTGACTCCTATGGAGCCCCACCAGACTTTATCTATTTTCCTGAGGAAATATACAACTTTTTAAACAGAAACTGTAAAGAAATTATTCACCATACCCGACAGCTTCAAAGCTGGTTCTCCAACGTTTGCGGACAGCACTGTATTTTTTTCCTGCATCACAGAGGAAAAGGACGCTCTTATAAAGAGATCATGAACCTGTATTTTAATGAGGACACCAAAAACGATTATATGGTTCAAAATTTTGTCAGTACCTTGTCTAAGAATATTTCAAGAAGTTTTCAGGAGTACCCCTGTATGCAAAGCTCTATGATTTGTAATTATCTTAATAAAGAATAGACATTCTGTATAATCAAATGTAATATTTTATTAAACAAAAATAATTACATTTCAATAAGGAATCCATTCATTCTTTTTACGAGATTTGATTTTCTTGCCAACAGGTGTAGCGGAAGCAGCAGCAGAGGCAGTGATAGAGGCAGCGGCCCCCTCTGGGGAGGAAGGTTTGAAACTCTCTAAAAGTTCTCTCGTGTCGGCATTTGGCACAGCAGAGGACGGGATGTTCAAATCGGCCAGGGCCTTAACAAATTCTTTCCACCCCCTAGGTCTCCGATAGGACGGAATGTTGTGTCGGGCGGTCAAGTTCCGCATTAGATCGACCATATTCGTCCCGGGTAAAGGTTCTCCACGAAGCACAAACTCTCCCAAGCCATTCCAGTAGGTTGTATTAGGGTTATACGACATTTTCTGTAAAATAATTTGTGTATTTCTTTGATTTATCCGGCGCACTTTTCAAAATCTCATCGTACACATGGTCTTCGGGGTTACTAGGAGCCTCTTTGAGAGCCCCCGGCGGTTCCTCTTTGCTCTCGGTAGGCAGTAATAATGTCAGAGACCCGGTTTCTTTATCCGCTTTTTTCACAAAGGTCAAGTATCTCTGCAAAACGTTCGTATAAAGTTTAACTTTTGCCTCGGCGGTCAAGTCACTACGTTCGAGTATGAGTTTCATTTGTTTATCCAGCTCACTTTCCGTAACGCTTAAAAGGTCGGTGGAAGCTGGGGCTTTCTGCTGCCATTGAGCCATTTGTTGTTGAGGGACCAGGTACATCTTGCGCGTGTATTCCATATTTATACTCTCGATCCTATTAAACTAGTAATGAAAGGAATGGCTGCGCTTAATAGGGCACCGAGAAAACCTCCTTTTTGATTTAAAAGGGTTTTTTTCTTTTTAACTTTGAGTTTTTTATCGCCGAGTTTTTTAATGGCGCAACGATGCTTCTTCAGCAACTTGAACTGTCTGGACGTCAGAGGAACGCGGCCTTTTAAAGTATTGAGAGCTATTTCCGACAGAGCGTAAATTAAATCGTCCGGAGCCTTGCTCAGCACCACTTTTCTTTGGCGACAGGAACCCTTATGTAGGGTCTTGAGCAGAGGGAAATTTCTTTTTATTCTGCACGACATGCCGACTCTTTCTCAAATACTTGAAAAGTTGTCCGTCTTTATCTTTTCACGACGTACGCAGCAGGCCAATCGGGAGGAAACAAACCGGTACGTAATCGAAATTCGTCAGGCGTATGGGCTTTCAGGTCCACCAGAAGATAACCGTAAGGTTGCCTTGTAGCGTCCTCAAAGGCCTCCAAGAAAAATGTAACCCTCCCAGGATACATTTGACGCGCTAAACTGGTAATTTGCAGTTTATCTCGGGGGGTTTTAAAGAGGGTAATGTAATTGGCATTCAGATTTATAGTTCTACTTTTCTTGCCTTGAAAAAATAAATTTTGGACCAAGTAAATGATGGACAAATTCCTGTGGTGAGTATATTTTGTGAAGGCCCGCTCTATCTCTTCGCTATGACTCGCCTGTTCCATCAAATCGTCGACGATCACCAGGTTGACACGATCAGGGGGCAGTAGTTCATCGTCGCTTAAGGAGACGGGTAAGCCCTCCAAAAATTTGATTTTGGGAAATCGAGCTAGTAGCTCGTCATACAGAGGCTGCCAGCAGCTGTAAAACCAGACTATATTGTCGGGGCGACGAGATAGCCCATGGTCCGCGTGCTCCAAGAGTTTTTTCACATAATGCGATTTGCCCGAACAAGAGGGTCCCGAGACTATTTTCGAGAACGGATGCTGAAGTCTAACGTCAAAACCCTCTTTAGTATCCATAAGGGAGAGTGGTGAAATCGGGCAATAGAACCCTTTTGTTGTACACCACTCTGAATCTTTTTCTGAGTGGCCGAGTTTGTAATGTCATGTTCTTTTTGTTCCTATGAATCTGGGAACCCTGAACTGTTATTTCTTTCGCGAGATCGTGTTCCACAAAACTATGCACTAGATCCGTTAAAGAGTATAGGTTTACCGTTTGAACCGTTTCGTGATTGAGAGTAATGCCCTTTACCTTCATGCAGACCTTGCCTTTGAATGTTTTGTACGCGTACGTTTTCGGACCCCCAGAAACAAACTCTTCTATGAAATCGTCAGGATCTAATTTGCTGGTGAGTTCCCCTAAATAGTCCCCGAGCGGCGGAGTGTACTGCCCGGGGGAGGCTGTGAATATAACGGAATCTGTATCATGATACAGAATCCTCGGGCCTAAAAGTTCCAGCAAATCGTACAATTCTAGGCGAGCATAGGCCGTTGTAAAAGCGGCAATCACCACGTTGACTGGCCCAGGTACAACGTATCTGTCATCAGCATACCTCCACTGCACTTGAGCGATTTGGTCGCTGACAAAACCAAAATAGGACACCCTATACACATCTGAGAACAGGTAATCAAAGAATTCTTGGGTGTGTTTAACAAACGTTGTAGTCGGTTGGTTAGGCTTCTGACCGAATTTTCCCCAAAGAGAATTCAGAAATAACTTGGAAATTTGTCTCTTAGCGGGGTTGGAGGCGATGTTTTCACTCTCCAATAAGACTCCTTCTTTTACGAAATAGTCTTCAACATACCGCCGGCGGGAGGCCTCGTCCTGGGCCCACGAGGGCCACCCAGAGGCTTCCTGTTTGCCTTTCAAATGAATTTTGATATAATCGGAAAATAAATCAGATGTGCTCTGTTCGTAGTGCCATATCTCGTGTATTTTTAAAATTGTATACCCTTTATCCAAGGCTTTTAGGATTTCAACGCTGCACCAGGTTCCTGTTAAACACCTTTCCCTGTCATTGTGACTGCAAAGTCCTGTGTTTGCTTGGGTTTCTGCACACGTACGGCACAGAGTGAACATCAATTTACCACAAATTCTTAAAGGGAGGACCGGAAAATACAGATTACGAGGGGGAAGCATGGTGATTTTAATGAGCCCAAAGTAATGTTTAAGATCCGTAAAATCCTCAAAAACAAATGTCTGATGTCCTGTCGGGTAGGTTTTTGTTTTGTTAATGTAAGGGTACAGACTTGTAAAATCGTAATAATGCATTTGTTCATCGCCTTGAACCTTATGATATAATTTGATTGCGTTGGTGCGCCCTCCATACAGGGCGTCACGGGGGTTGATAGGTTCAGGAAACTCGAAGCGTTTTAAGAAATCCTGAATCTCCGAGTCCTCTTTTTTCATACTTTCCCATTCATGTTCCCAGAGCACTCTAACCGTCAGATTAAATTTTTCACGCAAGTCCTTCAGTTTGTCATCAAATGTTTTAAACAACTCGGCAAAAGGATCCCCCATGAGAGGATGTTTAGCTTGCGCATCGTAGCATTTGGGGCAGCCGTGATAAAAGCACCCGGCAAACTCAAAGGCCGTAGGGACACCCTGAACTTCTGCATAACCGTCTAGATAAAAGGACCCCATCTTTACTTCACCGTGATTCAACGCATGTCGAATGTTTATATTTTCCTTCTCGGAAAGAAACATCAGCCATTGAATAGAGGCATTAGAATAAGCTTTGTGAGTGCTTTTGTAATGATCACTCGGAATTATTCCAATCGCATTATCAGGCATGCAATTTTGTCTGTACATGGACAGGCAGAGAGAAGCTAGGGTCATACATTGAAAAGGATCAATATTACCGATCCTGAGTACTTCCTCTCTAAATTTCATGCACGCTGTTCTCAAAATAACCACGTCGTTTCTACAATAGTAAGCCATTTCTCGTCTAAAGTTGAAAATACCATTTTTAATCGAATCGTACCAAGACAAAAATTCCTCTCTTTCCTGACTCATCATGTTTTGAATGCCGTAATATTTAGGTTCAGGGTACGGACCTATGTAATTTTGATTTTCAACGGTGTTAAAGAAATGGGGAAAGTACTCTTTTTGAGCCTGGAAACCCAGGGCCTTGGGCATACCGCTCAATTTCATGGGTAAGAAGCTCAACGAGTCGATAAATCTCAAGTCATAATCTTCTTCTATAAAACAGATTAGTTTACAACCCTGAGCTGTAACAACCGGAGTTTGCCCGCTCTCGACGAGATACTTCATTAGGAAATATCCGTCATACCCCTTAGAATTGTGAGCTATGAACGTGTACTCTTGGTATTTCGGGCATCGGTATCTGTGGAAGAACTTTGCGACACAGTCCTCCCCGGCCCAACTCCACGATTGACCGTTCCAATGCATGCAGTGGATGTAATTGGGTATATGGATTCCGTCATCTTGACGGCACTCAAAATCATAGAACACATACTTTTCGTAGAGCGGTCTTTGCTGTAAGCTTTGAATAAAGCACTGATGATTATCACCAGATTTTTTCAGGGCCATTCTACAAATGCGACAGTGTTTGGGACGGCACTTGTGAGGTTTTGACTCGGCATTCACTATGTATCTCCGTTTGCAAAGAGGACAGACTTTATGGACGTCGCAGATACTTTCAGACCTGCGCGTCTTTTCATTCCATTTGAGCGTTTTGTGGATTTTGAAGCATAGCTTTGATCGACAGAAATGATGGCAATCTGAACATCGAAAAGCCTCCCCGTCAACCCAACGACAGTCTGTACATAAACAGACGTCGCAGTGCTGCTCACAACAATGTCGTGAAGGATGAGAGTACCCCGTGTAGCAGACATCACAGATATAGGAAAACCCCAGAAAGCCTTTTAGATTCAAAATGCCGTAATAATGATCCTGGTGTAAAAACAGAAAAGCCGTCTTTGTTTTTCTGTCACGGGACGCTTCAAATTTTAAAAAAGTTGTAGTGTTCGGTTCCCGGTACCAGACGATGATTTTAACTCCCATTAACTTCTCAAACTGTTCAATATCTGCAAACGTTACTTTCTGATCCGTCGATAATCCGGCCCTAACGTGTATTCGACGAGCCTCTTGTTCACACAATTTCTGATTGTTTCTGAACCTAGTATTTAATACAGCCAGCACACCCCTGGCAAAACAACACTGATCATCCGGGTTGAAAGAGATCCATAGGTGTTTTCGTTTCTTTTCAACGATTATATCGTTGAAAAGGGTACAGGCTTTACGCCTAGATCCCCCCGATGGAACCCTCACTACCTGAACGATTAACGTCAGACTGGAATCGGCTAAAATAGTTGCGTGACTCTGAAGAAGTAATTCAATTTGGTTTAAAAAATCCTCTGCAGAAAGCATACCAGCTGTGGTTAGGGAAAAAACACTGGGGCTGAGAGATTCGGCCCGTAATTCTAACTGCACTAGATCCCTAGGATCCAAAGTGCTCGTAAAACTGTCTAATATTTGTTGCACGGTATCGTGTATATGATTAAAAACTTCGGCGAATGAATCAAGTGTGTAGGCCTCAGAAAAATTGAAATCGTGTCTAATTTCGAGGTTGTTAAATTTTGGACGCTCCGTTATAGATAAATTATTTAATCTAGAAGTGGATGGTTGCGGGGAGCTTACTGATGGGTCTGGAGAGGAAGGATTGACCGTATGCGATGTAGATGGCTTTGGAGAGTTGGGTTCGAGACTCGATTTTACCACGGACGGATTAGTCACTCCGGACCCTGTCTGAGGAAATGATTGAGTTGACCCTACTAAATGATCAGCAGGCGAGTGCTGATGTGAGGTAGATGGCTGTGGAGAGTGAACTCCGGACCCTACTAAATGATCAGCAGGCAAGTGCTGATGTGAGGTAGACGGATGTGGAGAGTGAACTCTGGACCCTACTAAATGATCAGCAGGCGAATGCTGAAGAGGGGCAAAGCCCTCTGAGGTAGAAGGTTGTATTACTGGGTCATTGACTGGTGTGTGCTGAAGTGTGTGTCTAATTGCACCAGAGGAGCAAGACAACCCCGAAGTAGAAGATTGCGGGGTTTTTACATTCGTGTCTAGGTTGTTAGGATATTGTGAGGGATCTGAAGCCGTTCTGGCCTCAGAAGAGGTGTTCTTCAAAAGATCCCACAGCATGTTAACTACGGTTATTTCATCAGCGAATTATTAATGATGTCAAAATTGTCAATCGGATGTGTCACTGGTTGTGGTGATTGATCAATTTGAGGAGATCGTGGAGGGGTGGGGATTTTAGGGGGCTTTATAGAATATTCTAAATTATCAGACATCTCTTTTAATAGTCTCAGATTTTCACTGGACGGTCTTTTCCTACCTTTACGTCCTCCAGAATATTCACCGCCTGTATCACTGCCACTGTCGCTGCTGCTGCTGCTAGAGCTGTTGTCAGGCATGACCTAAATTTAAGCAAAGTTAACAATTGTGAACACAGAATATTATTTTCCTTTAATTACGATTTAGAGCAATGTAAAAAAGCATGCATTAAATGTGAACACAGAATATTATTTTCATGAAAAAAGTATAAAACTTTTCCTTTAATTACGATTTAGAGCAATGTAAAAAGCATACATGTTCATCAAATGTGCACACATATCGGGTATGGAATTGTACACAGGAGCATCTAATTCTACAAATTGAAACAGTAAATGGTGAAGTTGATCAGTCAGCTGCTCCAGTCTTTCTCGATGTCTCTGCCGGTAGTCAGGACGAAGGGAATAGCGGCTTCTACGGCGTGTTCCGCTGTCAGAGTGAAACACAACAGGCATAGGTGTCCATCTCCTAGAATAAGAAGGTGTCGGAGATAGTGGCGAAGGCTGAACGCTACTCTCAGAGGGATTCGGCGAAGGCTGAACGCCGCTCTCAGAGGGATCAGGCGAAGGCTGAATGCTACTCTCAGAGGGATTCGGAGAAGGCGGAACGTCGCTCTCAGAGGGATCCGGCAAAGGCGGAACGATGCTCTCAGAGGGATCCGGCGAAGGTTGAACGCTACTCTCAGAGAGAGGAGGGGTTTGTAGATTCTCCCAATTATTGTACTGGGCTAGATTTTCGGAGCCTTCCAACAGTTGCGTTAAAATACCTGGGGGGCTGTTTCCTGAAAATAAAATATGAACTTAACATTTAAACCCCTCTTTTCACAATATTCTGAATTTTCTTTGGTAAACTAAATTCTAAAATGTCACTTACTGCCGGGCTCCCCGGTGAAAACCCTTTGAGGAACTGCTTCACTCTCTACAGGGATATTGCCTAAAAACAAAAAAGCATGCTTTCTTTAAAATAGCAATCCCAATTCTAAAGCTTGTTGCTTAAAACAAAATGCACACTCTTTAAAATAGCAAGCCCGATTCTAAAGCTTAAAACAAAATGCACACACTTTAAAATAGCAAGCCCGATTCTAAAACAAAATGCACACACTCTTTAAAATAGCAACCCCGATTCTCTATCTATCTATCTATCTATCTATCTATCTATCTATCTATCTATCTATCTATCTATCTATCTATCTATCTATCTATCTATCTATCTATCTATCTATCTATCTATCTATCTATCTAAAACAAAATGCACACACTCTTTAAAATAGCAAGCCCAATTCTAAAATGCACACACACTCTTTAAAATAGCAAGCCCGATTCTAAAGCTTAAAACAAAATGCACACTCTTTAAAATAGCAAGCCCGATTCCAAAGCTTGTTGCCTAAAATGCATACTTTTTTAAAAAATAAGCTTATTTTATGATAGCTAGAGCACCTACTTGGGCAAATTTTAACAAAACCCAACACAAAGATGGCTAAAAGCACAGTCTTAAGATATAAGTTCATTGACACATGAATCAAGTAAAAGTCACTCAGGACTTTGAGTATACTAGGATGTATTAAATAAATATTTGCTTGTTGCGACTCATACAAGAGGAGCTCTCTTTAAACAACCCGGACTTTAAAGCCTGGAGTGAAAAACCCCCAGACATTTAACATCATGAATGAAAAAACCCCGAGCTCGTGCACACGTTATAAACAGAATATTTTTAAAATAAATAATTGCTTGTTGCGACTCTCTTTAAACAAACCGGACTTTAAAGCCAGGAGTGAAAAAACCCCCAGACATTTAACATCATGAATGAAAAAAAAAAAAAAAAAAAAAAAAACCCCCGAGCTCGTGCACACGTTATAAACAGAATATTTTTAAAATGAATAATAGCTTGTTGCGACTCATACAAGATGCAATCTCTCTTTAAACAAACCGGACTTTAAAGCCAGGAGTGAAAAACCCCCCAGACATTTAACATCATGAATGAAAAAAAAAAAAAAAAAAAAACCCGAGCTCGTGCACACGTTATAAACAGAATATTCTTAAAATAAATAATTGCTTGTTGCGACTCTCTTTAAACAAACCGGACTTTAAAGCCAGGAGTGAAAAACCCCCCAGACCAGGGGTCTGCAACCTTCACTGTCAAAAGAGCCATTTTGCTCCCTCTTCCTCCAAAGAAAAATAGTCTGGAGCCGCAAAACATAACACAGCTTATAAACTTTTAAAAGTTTTAATCTTTTTTTAGATTTTACATGTTACAACCACGGAATACAACAAACAGAAGTGCAGTGTGCATGTGTAGGCCTACTTTGAAATAAATGTAACTGAACTCTGCAGGCCTATTTGAGTCCTTCCTATACCTGTATAAAATTAAAATAAAAACTAGCCCACTTTAATATAAATAAAACATTTAGCTGTAGCTTAGCAGCTTTAAAAAAGTAAACATAAAATTCCATTTCAGTGTGCTCTCATCCTCTTCAGGTTTCCCTCTCAGCCAGCAATCAACTGAAGCACCTGAACATACAAAAAAACCTACATCAGCTCCGGGTCTGAAATAAATGTGTTTTTTTTTTTTTTTTTTAAATATTAGCCTATTAAATGCTATTGTTCTCACCTGTTTAATGTGACTTCTGTTTCTGAAGTTCGCTGCAGATCATCTCTAGCACTTTGAGCTACTTTTTGTATGAAAATGTGCTATATAAATAAATGTTGTTGTTGTTCTATGTCGGGGCTATACAATGTGACTTTGACCTTCACACAGGACTGCAGGCTCATGTGTGAGGTGGGAGAGATATTTGGACTTTATGAAGTTCATTCTTGAGAAAACTTGCTCACATAAGTATGTTGAGCCAAAGATGGACAGGACTCCAAATGCATATTTTTTCATGTTCATATATGTTTCGGGAATGGCACTCCATGTATTGAAAACAAGTTTGTCGGGTTTGGGGAGGTTTTCAATATCAGTCCATTTGTGCTCTTTAGCGAGAGTAGCCTTCTGACGGGCGACTTCTTCAAGATCCGCTGTCAGGCATTTGAACTTGGACACCCATAAATCTTTATCCGCTATGCGGCCAGTTCAATTTCTAGATCGGGCTTACTTACTCCTGTGAATGCAGATGTGTTCAGCAGGGATGGGTCGATGTCCAGGGAAGGAGAGAGTGTTTTTTTTCTTTCTGAACTCACTGAATCTTTCTCTAAATGCAGCTTGCATTGCAATAATTGTACGGTGGAAATAATCACAATTTATGTGAATGTTCACTGCTTTGAACTCTCTCAGGGAGGGGAAGTGAGAGAGTGTACCTTTCTGTACATCTCTGGCAAACACTGTCATCATGCGCTCAAACACCAAAACATTTAAAGTCAGAGAATAGATGCTCTGATATTTTTATGAACGATTCTTTCATGTATTCTCCGTCTGTGAACGGCTTACCCCTCCTTACGATCTCTTGAGCTGCCACAAAACTAGCAGCTGTAGTTGATTGTGGAGAAGTGATCCACTTTTTGAAAGTATGTTTGCTCTGTTCAGCTTTCCGTTGCAGTTCCGAAATTGCTCTCTTTCGCTCATCTTCACTTGGGTATTTTTCAGTGAATGCTGAGTGCTTGTTTCGAAAATGTCTTTCAATGTTACATTTTTTGTTGTTCGATAATTTATCGCCACATATTAAGCACACCGGTAAGCCAGCGTCGTTGGCGGTGAAGGCAAATGCTTCTGTCCACGCAGAATTAAACTCTCTGTTCTCTTCTGGGATTTTTCATTTTTGGGATTTATTCATGGTTAGTGCAGGGGTCGCATACTCCAGAAGCCACCTGCAGGTAAAGGCGAGGGCTATAGACGTAGATGTGACGCATATTTTAGTTGACAAATTATAAATAAAAATAAAAATTAGATGTTAAAGTGTATAACAGTAGTAGTAGTAAATAAACATTATATATATTACATATATTATATACAAATTAAATTAAGAAATTGCCGTTATTCATTTTCATGTTTTTTTTTTTTTTTTGGTCAAGGCCAAAAGGAGCCATTACAAGGAGGCTGAAGAGCCGCATGCAGCTCCTGAGCCGCGGGTTGCCAACCCCTGCCCCAGACATTTAACATCATGAATGAAAAAAAAAACAAAAAAAAAAAAAAAAACCGAGCTCGTGCACACGTTATAAACAGAATATTTTTAAAATGAATAATTGCTTGTTGCGACTCATACAAGATGCAATCTCTCTTTAAACAATCCGGACTTTAGAGCAAGGAGTGAAAACGCCCATAATTCATCCTGACATTTAACATCATGAATGAAAAAACCCTGAGCTCGTGCACACGCGCACACGTGCACACATTATAAGCAGAATATTTTAAAAAACCCCGAGCTCGTGCACACGCGCACACGTGCACACATTATAAGCAGAATATTTTAAAAATAAATATTCTCACCTTGTTCAGCATTTTTAATCGGAGATTCGACCAGAATGTAGCACTCTAATAAAAAACAAAAAATAAATAAAGGAATCAAACGTAATTATCCTCACACACGCATGGCCTCTTCATGAACTATGCCAAAAGAACTACAGATGCCCAATGAACTACACGCTTTCCCATGCGCCCTTGCGCATGCGCATGCGCTCTCGTACAAAAGATTAACACACTCGATCACAATTTCATACAAATAAGCGAAAACTTTAAAAATACCCTTACCGCTTTCCGTTTCTGCTCTGATGTATAATACTAAGAAAAAATATATAAGGATTCAGCCGATCGTTTTAAAACATGCTCGTTAATAACGCTTATAATAATCGTAAAAATGTCTTACCGTGATCATTAGGTTTTCTGAGGACAACACTCGGAATAGATATTTCTGTATGGAGAATAAATATAATTCATTTAGGCCTAAACACAAAGAGTAGAAATCAATAAGGATGGTCGTGAAAACGCACCGTCACGGATGAAATTAGCAGACATCTTCTCGTCTCTCTCTCAGTTTGATGAAGGATAAAGTTTCGATTATGTACTCGTCTCAATTTATAGATGTAAAGCGCGGCAACTTAGAAATGATTTGTGCTAGACAATCAATTTAACAGGATGTTCAATTATTAGAAAGGATTTTTTTAGACTATTCGTGTCAATTAATTAAACAGGATGTTCATCTATCTGTCCGCTCTACGGAAACATCTGTGGGGCTTATCCGCACCTTTGAACGAAAAATTCCAATATTTTAAAGTCAGCTTTTTTGTTAGCATTTAAAAGTCAGCTTTTTTATTTTTTTTTGTACGCATTCGAAATCTTTTAATATCACAAGGTGAGACCATTTTCACACTGCCCCGAACGATCTGATACGTGGCTATCCATCAGGAGCTTGTGAGCTCCCAAAGGCTTAAGACTCTTTGACTTGGCTGGGATTTTTTTTTTTTTTTTTTTTTTTTTAAATATATACCTCCGGTTTGAATTTATACGTCTCAAACGTTCTTTAAAAGGTTTCTGTTGCCTATTATTTAACGGTGTGCGTGATTTTACAGATCTTATATCATTAAAAACTTTTTCATCTCGTGGGGGTTTAGCTCCTGATACGCCTGTGCGCAGCATGGTGTCCCGGGACCTCACAGCCTTGTGTTCTGTTAGTTTCCTGGGGCTGAAATGATTTTTTTTTTTTTAGACTCGTCGTGACAATCAACTATTGTCTATCTGTCCGAAGACCTTATCAGCTCTACGGAAACATCTGTGGGGCATATCCGCACCTTTGAACGAAAAATCCCAATATTTTAAAGTCAGCTTTTTTTTTTTTGTTAGCAATTTTAAAAGTCAGCTTTTTTTTGTACGCCTTCGAAATCTTTTAATATCACAAAGTGAGCCCATTTTCACACTGCCCCGAACGATCTGAGCCTTGCTGAGGTGCTTAAGACAATTTCACTTGGCAGGGCTTTTTTTAAATATATAACTCCGGGGTAAAATTTATACGTCTCAAACATTATTTAAAAGGATCCTGTTGCCTATTATTTTACAGATCTTATATCGATCTCGTTATCATTAAAAACTTTTTCATCTCGTGGGGGTTTAGCTCCTGATACGCATGCGCTGAGAACGCAGCGCCTGAGGCACGTAGCCTTGTGGTCTGTCAGTTTCCAGGGCCTGCTCTCTGCGTGCCCGCGCAGCGGTCTGCTCCAAGAGGCTCTGTGTGTAGACGAAGAGAACTGGGCAGCTTGTATTTGGAAACTACAGGCAGCCTGCTCCGAGACAGAGAGCCGGACAGCACCCTGCGGAGTGAAGTAAAGGCTTTTTCAGCTTAGAGACGTTCTGTGAGGTGAAGAAATCATTTACTTAGATAAAGGAATAGATATTTTAAATCATAGAGTTTCTTGCCCAAAGCCCTAGAGACAGGAATGGTCCCAAGAGGCTTGGATGGTAGGGGCCCTTCCTTAACATGTTGGGGTGTGTGTGTGTGTGTGTGTGTGTGTGTGTGTGTGTAGGCGATCTCTCCTCGGGCTACAGGCAGAGGCCTCCTGCTCCGAGACAGAGAGCCGGACAGCACCCGGCTGGGGTGAAGTAAAGGCTTTTTCAGCTTGTCTGTGAGTTGAAGAAAATCATTTTGACTTAAATAAAAGGTTAGATATTTTAAATAATAGATACAGAGATTTTCTTACCCAAAGCACTAGAGTCAGGAATGGCTATAAGGCAGAATGGACAGGCTGAAACATGTGTGTGGTTGTCTCTCCTCGTGGAGAAATGATCAAGGACTGGCCTGGGGCTGGACTCAGAGTCAAAATGACTATGATGGCCATCCGGTGTGTGTGTGTGGGTGTGTGTGTGTGTGTGGGCGGTCTCTTCCTCTAGGGGCGGGGAATCGGAAGGGGGCGTCCTCAGGGTTAACCGACTGTGGGCAGGAAACTCTAAGTCAGAAGACCTGCAACCACCAAGAGGTGCGGACGGCAGGGTCTGCTACAGACTTGCCTGAACTTGTCCTCGGGAGAGGTGGGGGCGGGTTCAAGGAGGGGGCACCCATCCATCAAATAAAGTCTTGGCCATTTCCCGGGGTAAAAACAGGATGGGAGGGTTCAAGGAAGGGACAGATGTTTCCTGGGGTAAAAACAGGAAGGGCGAAGGTCACGGAAGTGACGGACTTCTGGCCGGGAACACCGGAAGGGGGCGGGAGTTTATGACGTCAATCCAAAAGGGGCGGGGCTTAACTCATCAATCATTTTGACAGAAGGTGCATGGCTTATACTACTACTGAGGTCTTCATCATTGATGTCGTTGCTCCGACGACGAGGCGCGGGGGTAAAGCACACTTGGCCTTGGAGGTGAGCGGCACAGCGTGGATTCGATGTTACTAAACTGCGATTTGCTGCATCGATTTCAGATGTTGGGGATGATTTTTCCAGCAGACGAGCCTTCAGATCCCTCAGGTACCTCCGTCTGGACAGGAATTTCTAGATCTGGATGTCGAGTGCCTGGAGTTCTTTGATGACGCAGTTCCTCACTGTCGGCCATTGTCTGCGTTTGCTTCTGCTTCTGCTTCCAGTTCATGCCCTAGGAAAGATGAGAGAGAGAAGTTAGTGTAGGGGTGTAATGAATGGAGGGAGGGGTAATCAGGTGATGCTCACCGCCAGATATCAAACATGTCCTGCCAGCAAAAATATTGTTATGAGAAGGTTTATTGGGAAAAAGACTATTATAGGGATGTCTTCAGGGGCAAGGATATTGTTATGAAAAGGTCTGGAACATCAGGTGATTGTCACGGGTAAAGGTGCTGAGTGGGGACAACATCAGGGGAACCTCTATATCAGGAGTCTCCAAACTTTTTTCCCCTGAGAGCTGCTTTTACAAAATGAAAATGGCATAGAGCTACTCATGTTCTCTAACGTTTATTCTCATAGCTTATTTCAAACCAAACAAACTGAATAAGCTTGCTTTGCCTGAACATTTACAAAATGTCGGTTTCCACAACTCATTTTGCATTAAAACATCACAAAAAATATTTAGGTCACCTGCAAGGGCATTTTGTATGTCTGTATGCATTTTCTAGTGTATCTCACACTATTGAATTAAATCATGAATGTGTTCTAAACAAAAGAGTGCAATTCCAAATACACAGATATGACTTATTCATTTGTCATTTTAGTCCATGGCACTGTGTCACTTTAAGATAAGATAAGATAAGATAAGAACTTTATTTATCCCGAGGGAAATTCTTTTGTCATATACATGCTCTGTGCAACAAGAGGAATAAAGATAAGGTAGTAAATAGTTTAAAAAGAACAGTAGTAATAGTGCAAACAGAATAACAACTCTAAACAAAGTAACAAATAACTATAACTAATAGTTTGTATTATAACTGTATAACTAATTTGTGCAAAGCAACAAACAACTATAACTAAAACTATAACAGATATAGTAAAACAACAGATTATTAGTGCAAGTGGTTATGAAAAGTGACTTAGTGTTTGTGCCATGAATAAATGAGATAGCAGCATGGGATGATGGGATGAAACAAACATTCAGTAACATACAGATGAGTAAATAAAAAAAAACCGAATGAGATCTAATGACAAAAATTCTGAAAAAGATCACCTACAGAATGAGGAAGAGTTATACAGTCTTATTGCCACAGGTAGAAAGGATTTCCTGTGGCGTTCTGTTCTGCATTTGGAGGCAATGAGTCTTTTGCTGTGTGTGCTCTGATGACCCATCAAGGAGGAGTGCATGGGGTGAGAGGGGTTGTCCATGATACCGAGAAGCTTTTTCAGCATTCTCCTCTCAGACACCTCCACCAGGTTCTCCAGTCTGACACCCAGGACAGAACCAGCCTTTTTAATCAGCTTGTTCAGCCTGTTGGCATCAGCTGTCTTCACCCCACTGCCCCAGCACATAGCTGCAAAAAACACCACGCTCTCTACCACAGAGTGATAGAACATAGTCAGCATTTTCCTACAGACATTGAAAGACCTGAGCCTCCTCAGTAGGTAAAGCCGGCTCTGCCCTTTCTTGAAAACCGTGTTGGTGTTCTTGGACCAGTCCAGTTTACTGTCAATGTGTACCCCCAGGTACCTGTAGTCCTCAACCACCTCAACATCTGTTCCTCTGATGGTGACAGGGGTGGGAAGAGGAGCCTGCTTCCTAAAGTCCACAACCAGTTCCTTTGTCTTTGTGATGTTTAACTGTAAATGGTTCAGCTCACACCACTCCACAAAGCTGTCCACCACACTCCTGTATTCATCCTCCTGTCCATCCCTGATGCAGGCCACAATGGCAGAGTCATCAGAGAATTTCTGCAGGTGACATGACTGAGACCTGTACCTGAAGTCAGGCATGTAGAGGGTGAAGAGGAAAGGTGATAGGACAGTTCCCTGTGTTTTTCAGTTAGTCAGATGACTGGCACTGCATGGAGTCAACAAGAGAGGCAGGTGTCTGGTGGAGTGGAGCCATTGAGGTTCACTCTTATGGAGTCATTTTAATGTTCATCTCTCAGTCTTGTTCTGAACTTTGATTTCATGACATTGATGTCAAACACACAGAGGTATGGAGACCCAAACAAAGCAGACATTTTCAGAGCAGCTTGGTGAAGATTCTTATAGTTATCTGGCTCTACTAAGCTCCAGAAATGCTGAGAATGCTTTTGAGACTTTAACTGTACATTATGTTGAAGGTTTACTAATATAAAATATATATAAAATCCAATGTCTCTCTCTATGTCTGTCTGTCTGTTCAGTTTTCACGAGAGAACTACTTAACTGATTTAGATTGGGTTTTTTTCTATAATTTACCTGAACATTCCGGTTGATTTTGCAACTTCTCTCATTTCGCTATGTACCATAGTTCGTGAGCGGTACCGATTTATTTGCGCGAATCCAAGAAAAAGGCAGCGGGCCGGGGGGAGGGACCTTCCTCACTCACTCACCAGCTTCGGGGTGTGTTAGCTAGCAAACGAGAGAATAATTGAATTCAACTTTGTTGATAAAGTGTTACTTAGGTCTTGATGAGTTTGAGTCCAGATATTCTCAAGTGTATGCCACATTGAAAAGATAGATTGCAATTCACATTGTGGATCGTGATATGATTTTTTGGAAATATTGCCCACCCCTAATTTGACTAATCAAGTTTTCAAATTTATGTAGGATTCATTAACCCTTTTTGCAAGCTACTTGGAAAGGGGTTGTAAGCTACCAGTAACTCGTGAGCAACGTGTTGGAGGCACCTGCTCAATACAGTAGATGTTGGGAAACGAGTCTGGAAGGGGGGCATTTTGTGATAAGGGTTGTAATATAAGGGTTGGACATTCTGGACACTCGGGGCTCATTTCATGAAGTGATAGGCTTTATGTGCTCTGCAATAATTTTCTGTGTTGTGCAATACAGTCTTAAATTCTGACTGCCTTTCTGACGACTGTGCTTGTTTTTTCTGAAGATTTCTCCACAACACGATCTGCGGTTTACTGTAATGGCTATAAACAATGCCGCTAAATCCAGGTCTTCATACAGGCCCCGTCACCTACAACAATTTCACTAGAACAAGAAAGTCTGTCATGTCACGGATGGTTTGTTGGGGTTTAGAACAATGAATAAACAGGACATTCAGCCAAAATGATAGCCATAGTGGGGTCTCACAATATTCATACTCAGCTTCTCCAATTTAGGGGCAACATAAGTCTATGCTGAAGGCCAAATCACTCACAATAGATCACTTGAGCAAGTCATAATCCAGAAGCACAGCGGAGGCTTTAACTGCAAGAGTCAAATGAGTCTTACTCCTTAAAAAGGGCACAGTCTTTTCACACAGTCAGACCCCAGCCAGGAGAATAACTCTTTGATTCTCTCCCACCTTTGCTACCTTGACCCATGAAGACATCAATTCAGATGACACTGGGGACAGTTTGTGAAGTTCGTCATCCTTTGGTGCCATCTCTGCATACTCTCAGTTCTTCTGGGCACCCCAGTTAATCCCAACCAGCCACCAGATTGCCACAGGCCACCTGTGGAAGCAGGTGTCCTAGTAGTCAGGGCCGATGGGAATGATAGTGTTAAAGAAAGGCAATGAAAATGACAGATGTTTAAAAATAGATTTATACCACAGTTTTTAAAACTGAGAAATTAACAATTACAGTGGGAAAAAATCTCCCAGTGAAGGACGTGTATAAAAACCAAAATAACTCTTCCCGTATGGAAAGATAATAAACAAAATAATCAAAACAAAAATCCAAGGCCCTTACCCAGTTTCAGACTCAGTCCTTAGGTAATTTCACTACCTTAAAATAAATGACAATTTATGCTGTGATGCAACCCTCTCCAACGCTATGCTCCTCTACTCCTAATATTCAAGAGCATTAGGGCTAACAGGAGCTCATTTCTACCTCCTATTCTGCAGCCTGTATTGATTCATGGACTCTACCATACAACATGCGTCTAGCCCACTCACTATCTCACATCTTCCATCAGCTGACAACAAAAAACACAAAAAACCTTGCCTCTCCCTACAGTTACCGCAGCCCCTTTAACACTAGTATCCCTGAAGCCTACGAAAAAACTCGTAATCTCGGGTCACCTTAAATTCCTTTGCACCTCTCCATTACCATCTTTTGTTTTGAAAATGTGTCGATCAACACAAGCAGCAAGCAGCCTGCTATCCCATTCCCCCCACCACCACAGCTCAACTCGGGCAAAAAGTTCTCCCAGCTCAAGTCTGTCTATCTGGGTGTGAGGTGCCTGGAGTTGTATAGGGTAAATGATATATCGTTATTTGGAACACGTCTTTCATGTGTGTTCCGTGTCTACAACTTCTTCTTCTTCTTTCGGCTACTCCCATTAGGGTTGCCAAAGCGGATCATCCTCTTCCATATCTTTCTGTTCACTGCATCTTGTTCCGTCACACCCATCACATGCATGTCCTCTCTTACCACATCCATAAACCTTCTCTTAGGCCTTCCTCGTTTCCTCTTTCCTGGCAGGTCTATCCTTAGCATCCTTCTCCCAAAATACCCAGCATCTCTCCTCTGCACATGTCCAAACCAACGCAATCTCTCTTCTCTGACTTTGTCTCCCAACCGTCCAACTTGGGCTGACCCTCTAATGTACTAATTTCTAATCCTGTCCATCCTCGTCACACCCAGTGAAAATCTTAGCATCTTTAACTCTGTTACCTCCAGCTCTGTCTCCTGCTTTCTGGTCAGTGTCACCGTCTCCAACCCATATAACATAGCTGGTCTCACTACCGTCACGTAGACCTTCCCTTTCACTCTTGCTGAAACCCGTCTGTCAAACATTACTCCTGACACTCTTCTCCACCCATTCCACTCTGCCTGCACTCTCTTTTTCACCTCTCTTTCACAATCCCCATTGCTCTGTACTGTTGATCCCAAGTATTTAAACTCATCCACCTTCGCCAACTCTACTGCCTGCATCCTCACCATTCCACTGACCTCCCTCTAATTTACAGTGCATCCGGAAAGTATTCACAGCGCATCACTTTTTCCACATTTTGTTATGTTACAGCCTTATTCCAAAATGGATTAAATTCATTTTTTTCCTCAGAATTCTACACACAACACCCCATAATGACAACATGTGAAAAAAGTTTACTTGAGGTTTTTGCAAATTTATTAAAAATAAAAAAACTGAGAAAGCACATGTACATAAGTATTCACAGCCTTTGCCATGAAGCTCAAAATTGAGCTCAGGTGCATCCTGTTTCCCCTGATCATCCTTGAGATGTTTCTGCAGCTTAATTGGAGTCCACCTGTGGTAAATTCAGTTGACTGGACATGATTTGGAAAGGCACACACCTGACTATATAAGGTCCCACAGTTGACAGTTCATGTCAGAGCACAAACCAAGCATGAAGTCAAAGGAAGTGTCTGTAGACCTCCAAGACAGGATTGTCTTGAGGCACAAATCTGGGGAAGGTTACAGAAAGATTTCTGCTGCTTTGAAGGTCCCAATGAGCACAGTGGCCTCCATCATCCGTAAGTGGAAGAAGTTCAAAACCACCAGGACTCTTCCTAGAGCTGGCCGGCCATCTAAACTGAGAGATCGGGGGAGAAGGGCCTTAGTCATGGAGGTGACCAAGAACCCGATGGTCACTCTGTCAGAGCTCCAGAGGTCCTCTGTGGAGAGAGGAGAACCTTCCAGAAGAACAACCATCTCTGCAGCAATCCACCAATCAGACCTGTATGGTAGAGTGGCCAGACGGAAGCCACTCCTTAGTAAAAGGCACATGGCAGCCCACCTGGAGTTTGCCAAAAGGCACCTGAAGGACTCTCAGACCATGAGAAACAAAATTCTCTGGTCTGATGAGACAAAAACTGAACTCTTTGGTGTGAATGCCAGGCGTCACGTTTGGAGGAAACCAGGCACCACTCATCATCAGGCCAATACCATCCCTACAGTGAAGCATGGTGGTGGCAGCATCATGCTGTGGGGATGTTTTTCAGCAGCAGGGACTGGGAGACAAGTCAGGATAAAGGGAAAGATGACTGCAGCAATGTACAGAGAAATCCTGGATGAAAACCTGCTCCACAGCGCTCTTGACCTCAGACTGGGCGATGGTTCATCTTTCAGCAGGACAACGACCCTAAGCACACAGCCAAGATATCAAAGGAGTGGGTTCAGGACAACTCTGTGAATGTCCTTGAGTGGCCCAGCCAGAGCCCAGACTTGAATCCGATTGAACATCTCTGGAGAGATCTTAAAATGGCTGTGCACCGACGCTTCCCATCCAACCTGATGGAGCTTGAGAGGTGCTGCAAAGAGGAAAGGGCAAAACTTTCCAAGGATAGGTGTACCAAGCTTGTGGCATCATATGCAGAAAGACTTGAGGCTGTAATTGCTGCCAAAGGTGCATCGACAAAGTATTGAGCAAAGGCTGTGAATACTTATGTACATGGTATTTCTCAGATTTTTTATTTTCAGTAAATTTCCAAAAACCTCAAGTAAACTTTTTTCACGTTGTCATTATGGGGTGTTGTGTGTAGAATTCTGAGGAAAAAAACGAATTTAATCCATTTTGGACTAAGGCTGTAACATAACAAAACATTTTGTTTTGGAAAAAGTGATGCGCTGTGAATACTTTCCAGATGCACTGTACACACATGTATTTTGTCTTATTCCTACTGGCCTTCATTCCCCTCCTCTCTAGAGCATATCTCCACCTCTCCAGGGTCTCCTCAACCTGCTCCCTACTCTCACTACAGATCACAATGTCATCAGCAAACATCATAGTCCACGTTGACTCCTGTCTAATCTCGTCTGTCAACCTGTCCATCACCATTGTGAATAAGAAAGGGCTCAGAGCCGATCCCTGATGTAATCCCACCTAAACCTTGAATGCATCCGTCACTCCTACCACAGACCTTACCACTGTCACACTTCCCTTGTACATATCCTGTACAACTCTTACGTACTTCTCTGCCACTCCCGACTTCTTCATACTGTACAATACCACAACTCCTCTCGAGGCACCCTGTCATATGCTTTCTCCAGGTCCACAAAGACGCAATGCAACCCCTTTTGGCCTTCTCTAAACTTTTCCATCAACATCCTCAGAGCAAACATCACATCTGTGGTGCTCTTACTTGGCATGAAACCATACTGCTGTTCACTAATCTTCACCTCACTTCTTAACCTAGCTTCCACTACTCTTTCCCATAACTTCATGCTGTGGCTCATCAATTTTATCCCCCTGTAGTTACTACTGTCCTGCACATCCCCCTTATTCTTAAATATCGGCACCAGTACACTTCTCCACTCCTCAGGCATTCTCTCACTTTCCAAGATTCCATTAAACAATCTGGTTAAAAACTCCACTGCCATCTCTCATAAACACTTCCATGCTTTCACAGGTAGGTCATCTGGACCAACGGCCTTTATATTCTTCATCTTCTTCATAGCTGTCCTTCTTCCTCCTTGCTAATCCATTGCACTTCCTGGTTCACTATCTCCACATCATCCAACTTCTTCTCTCTCTCATTCTCTTCATTCATCAGCCTCTCAAAGTACTCTTTCCTTCTGCCCAACACACTCTCCTTGTTTGTGAGTACATTTCCATCTTTATCCTTTACCACCCTAATCTGCTGCACATCTTTCCCAGCTCGGTTCCTCTCTGCAGCCCACCAGTCCTTTTCTCCCTCCTTATTGTTCAACCTTTCATACAACTCATCATACGCCTTTTCTTTAGCGTTCGCCACCTCTCTTTTCACCTGTTCCGTGTCTACAATGATCTGTGTAAATGTAGGATGACAGGAAATGCGATAAATGCAAGAAATGTTGAACACATACCTAAAACACAACTTTTTTCATGTTATAGTACTGACGACAAAATTTTAACATGAAATGTATAATGTGTGAAGACTGAAGTCCAAATATAAAATAAACACTTTCACAAAAGATACACGTATAATAAAACAAGTGCACTTTTATTCAAAAATATAACTGAAGAAAAAGAAATCGTGTTATGGTACAACAGTGACACAATCACTTGGGTAGTACAGTGGTAAGAACTGCTGACTCAAGATTAAGAATCAAGAGGTCGTGGATTCGATTCTGGCTTCTTTCCAGAATTACGGTTCTGAGTAGTGAGCTGCTCTTAGTGTTATTATTATACAATAAAAACATACATTTGATTTGAATCTGTAAATTTATGGTCCTTGTAAAGGTTAGGGTTTTTTTTTATTCAGTTTTATTCTTTCAGTGACATTAACGCTCCCCCCGATCTGACACTGTTAGTTTTCAAATAAAGACGTGCTATAACAGAGTTGAACTCAGATGAGAATGAGGGTGCTACATCGGTGAAAGAAAACAGAAGCCTTCCACCAGGGCTGCACCAGGTGTAAAGGCAAAAGATGGCACCGTTTGGATGCTGCCAGAGGTCGGCTATCATCCTGCCAGTCAATGTGCCACATGCGTGACCTTCAAAGAAAAAGCAACGCTTACATAGTTCGCCAAGGTATCGTGCAAAGTTCTGTTTGTAATTATGTTTTGTGACGGTCTTTATATAAAAAACATTTATATGCTACTTATATAAAAGCCAGATCAAATGTTATTTATGTGTTTACCTTGATTTATTTACTTATCTTCATAAAGCATAAAGTCACAAGTAGACTGCAGCGCTTCCTGTGTTTGATCGACACGGGCACGCTGACACAGTACATGTGCAATGCCACTCCTTATTCAGGAAATGATCAGTTATGAAAAGTGAGATGACAGCTTCCACCTGCAGCTATAGATATGTCAGTACGCGAGCGACTCTCCACGCTAGTGTTTAGATCTGATGGTGTGACAGTGCCATGCTGACACTTAAGTACACAAGAAATGGTATGAGAATGCAGTTAGACTTCTATTTTTACTGACATGTCTATAGCTGCAAGTGGAAGCTGCTGTCACACTTTTCGTAACTGATCTTTTCCTGAAGTCTATCCTGGATTCTAGTGTTAAAAAAGGTTCAATTATTGCCCTAATCTCCCTCATCTAGTTACCTACCATTCCCCCACCTTGTCCATGGTAGCACTTCTATCCATATTAAATGTATATCAATCTCAATCACAAACGATAAAAAAATCTTTCAAAAAAAATAGCACTTTTACCATTAGTTGACATGAACGTTAGGAAGACACATTAATTCCAATAAACTAAAGCCAACAATGAACTCTTCCCTCTTGTGACTGGTTCCAGTCAGTCTGAGTCTTTGCCTGGCCTGCGAGTCAAACGAGTGTGAGACACTCAACCGTCACCCACAATGGAAAACAGGATCCCCAGAAACCACACCATAGTAGTCAAAAAGCCATTTCTCATTGTAATGACTGTAACTTTAGACTGCACTGCCGTCGCGTCACATAACCTCCAAGTATTTAAGCGTAAGTCTTTAGATCAAAAAGTATTTAGGATTCTAAAAAGCACAAATTCAAACAGGGCGATCCAAGTTCTTGACTGGTATTTTATATATTTACTAAATACATAGTAAAACAATAATATATGCATGCTGACTAAAGAGAAAAATAAGTATGCTAGAAACATTGTCGTCCCTCAATTAGAACAATATATCAATTTAATTTTTATGATTACAAAGTTAAGTCAAGGTGTAATCAGTGACACATTTTTTACATTCAACAGTAGCCCAGAAAACAAATAATGTTACTTTTTTCTAATTTGATTTTTCCTTCTTTTTAAGTTCAGCATTTTGGAATGTGTTTTGAATAAATGTACAGGGTGACAAGCCATTTCTGCGTTGTTTCCTTATTGTGATAGACATTTACTCTAAAGTTTATGAATTTATGAATTTTAAAGAACAAAATTAGAACAATATATGAATTGTGGGATATGGCCGGCATGTCATCCCGGCCAACACCCCCAGGCCGCCAGGTGGAGCCCTTCCTGCAGCATGGAGGAGCAGGAAATACTAGACAATGTAGTTTTTATTCTCAGCCCTGTTGGATACCTTGGGGCCCGCTAGAGGACGCTGCAAGGAGGCACAGAGACTATTTGCCTTACGCCCAGGAAGTACGTCAGAGTCATGTGGACAAAGGGAACGATGTACTTCCTGGGTGAAGAAAATAAGGATTTTTTTTATCTGACCTGGAAGTGTTCCAGGTCACATGGACAGAGAGGGTGAAACGCTTCCGGGTCAAGGACTATAAAAAGGACAGTGAAACACCAGAGCGTTGAGCTGAGCTGGGTGGAAGGGTGGCAACGCGTCTGGGAGTGGAGGATTGATTGATTATTTGTATTATTGTGTCATTTATGAGTATAGTGGAGTGGAGGGTGCTTGGTGCACATAATTATTATAAAATAAAGTCATATTGGACTTTTATCTGGTGTCTGACATCTGGCCTGAGGGTTCAAGGGGTCGACAGTGCCTCTATCTTTCACAGTTGCGCAGCCGGCAGGATTCTCTGGCTGTCGGTTTGGCGGAGGACCTGAATTTAAAAAATTTCTGTGGACAGAAAACCCCAAGAAGACAGCGTCAGGACACGCAGAGAAAACCACCATACTCAGTAGGCTGCACTGCATAATAGAAAGCCTCCGTAAATATCGGTACGTGATGAGGAAGAAGTCTGGGAAGTAGAATGGGGATCACCCAAAGGAACAGACCCTAGATGATGCCATTCCTGACGGGAAGTGAAGAAGACAGAGCAATGATTGATGGCGAGAGGACCCGGGCGTTAAGGCAGCGGGATGGCTGTCGGGCTGATGTACAGGACAACCTCTATAAACTAAGAGGACGCAATTGGAGTCTGGAGGTATGTGCCACAAAAACGTTTGATTCGTCGAGACCTTATTTTAATTATTTTGCAGGAGCCTGTCTTCTCGATTCTGACAACGAGTCAGAGATATACTTCCCACCTAGGCAAGATGGCTGCGATGATGCGGAGTCTAGCCCATCTAGGAGTCTACAACTGGGGATCGTATTCGACGAGAATAGTTACGTGGACTATCCAGGAGCAGGCTGGGAACACCTAAAGGACTACAATCGATCATATGACCATGAGGATTACCTTCCATTTGCTGAAACTGGGCACATGATCTCCCCAGACGGATTATGGGGAGGAGAAGGTCAAAAACAGTCCATAGGTGAGGTCGTCGTTTCCCCGATGGAATCGAGCTCCCTGAAGGGGAAAGGGGAAGCAAGTGAAGCAGCGCTAGCTTTAAATAAAGGTAATGAGGGACGGGGGATGACTGAACGGTCCGCCGCTAAATTAGAAATAGCAGATCGCAGTCAGCCGGTAGCGGCGCCCTGGCCCTCTAAAATGCGAGACTCCAATTCACAAGAGCCTCCACGAAGCCCGTCAGAGCACGTGCCGACAGCAGACGTGCTCATTGGCTCCCGGCCGGTAGGTAAGGAGAAGGCGGAAGTTAACTTGCCTCCAGCCGAATTAAATAACTTTATGGATATGTGGGTACTTGAAAAGCTAATCGAGCTCGTACATAGTTTCTTACAGACACTGACGACGGTTCAGAAGATCGTCGGGGAACTGGGAGAGACGGCCGAAGCGCCCATCCAGAAAGTGGATGAATTCCTGCGGCGTATAAGACGGCAACCTCCCGTCTTATATGATTTGGCGGTACAGGTGGGTAATGCCGGTACTGTACATTATAAAGGAACGCAGTGTGATCCGGACCCAGGATTAATAAGTAGCAGGTGCCAAGTCACTGTGAACCCAACAAGGGAATGTGGTACGATGACAGAAGGGGCGGTGGAAGCGCCGATCGAACTAGAGCAACTGAAAAGTGCTGTCTCTCAGAGCGATGCAGTGCTGAAGACTTCGCCTCTGGTTAGTTTAAAGTCAAAGAGCGTGCAGACAGTGAAGAGGCTCTCTTTCTCTAATAGAGAGACCCAAACTGTGCACAAGCCCCAGATTAAACAGGAGATCTCTAAAATAAAACGGGAGTCTAATGACAAGTTGGATAAGGGGTTGAAAAATGTAAGAGCGGCCGATAAACCCATCTCAGTGGAGGGAAGGATGGAGCCAGAAGTACCGAGGTGCTTCCAGTCTCACGGAGGAAGGCGACCAGGAGGACGGCGGATCTGCTATAACTGTCGTTGGCCAGGCCACATATGGCGATGTTCTTCTCGGAGGACAGGGGATCAGAGGGATTCCCATTATAACGTTCCCCCAAGGTTCTCCGGGGAGGCTAGACAACCTTGCCAAGACCCGACTTATGAAACCTCCTGGAGAAAGTCGTCCCTCGTGGGGCTGGATGCTCAAAATCATAATTTTTCGCTGGGGGGGAACTTTTGTGGGATATGGCCAGCATGTCATCCTGGTCAACACCCCCAGGCTGCCAGGTGGAGCCCTTCCTGCAGCATGGAGGTGCCCCGAATGCCAGCAGGGAATACTAGACAATGTAGTTTTTATTCTCAGCCCTGTTGGATACCTTGGAGCCCGCTAGAGGACGCTGCAGGGAGGCACAGAGACTATTTACCTTACGCCCAGGAAGTACGTCAGAGTCACGTGGACAAAGGGAACAATGTGCTTCCTGGGTGAAGAAAAGAAGGATTTTTTATCTGACCTGGAAGTGTTCCAGGTCACATGGACAGAGAGGGTGAAACGCTTCTGGGTCAAGGACTATAAAAAGGACAGTGAAACACCAGAGCGTTGAGCTGAGCTGGGTGGAAGGGTGGCAACATGTCTGGGAGTGGAGGATTGATTGATTTTTTGTATTATTGTATCATTGTATCATTTATGAGTATAGTGGAGTGGAGGGTGCTTGGTGCACATAATTATTATAAAATAAAGTCATATTGGACTTTTATCTGGTGTCTGACATCTGGTCTGAGGGTTCAAGGGGTCGACAATGCCTTTATCTTTCACACAATTTAATTTTTATGATTACAAAGTTAAGTCAACATGTAATCAGTAACACATTTTTTACAGTAAACAGTAGCCCAGAAAACAAATAATGTTAATTTTTTCTAATTTGATTTTTCCTTCTTTTTAACTTCAGCATTTTGGAATGAATTTTGAATAAATGTACAGGGTGACAAGCCACTTCTGCATTGTTTCCTTATTGTGATCGACATTTACTCTAAAGTTTATGAATTTATGAATTTTAAAGTTGATGTCTGGTGTAAAGAATTGAATTTCAGCCATTGACTTATGGAAACACGTATTAGATGAAGATAATAGTTGCATTTTCCACAGCAACAGCTACAAGTGACAGCTAAGGCTTTAAAGTAAGTGTCTTTAAATATTTTTATATTATTTGTAAAATGTTTTAACAAATTGATTGCTGATATGTCTCATGATGTGGCTTCATTTATTTAGTTTTTTTCCTGCTGACACAGCCTCTGACTCATCATGACCTCATATCTGGACTGCTCTGATTAAATGTTAATTAAATATAAATCACAATTTTCAACAGTTGATAATCTTTATTGCACATTACTTTCTGGTTCCAATTTGTGCTGCATTTCCTTTTCTTGTAAAAAACTTGTAAATGCTTTTTTTAATTTCCTGATTCCTGAAACTATAAATTAATGGATTAAAAACAGGAGGAGAGATGTTGGCGACAATGACCATTGCATTATAAGCTTCAGTAGACCATTTTACACCAGCTGCTGGCAGCATATAACTTAAAAAAATAGGGCCATAGGCAAGTCCAACCACCAAAAGTTGTGTCGAACAGGTGCTATAAAGTTTGCGCTTGCCTTTGGCTGAAGAGATCTTAAGTGCTGAGTAAGCAATGTTACTATAAGAAAACAGGATCATAACCACTGGTCCACCGCCAAAGATGACAGTAGAGATGGACAAAATAAATAAGTATTTTGGGTCATCAGTACAGGCAACATGAACCATAGTAGAATAATCACAGAAACAAAATGGCAAAACAGTGGTCTTACAGAAAGGAAGTTCTTTAGCAGAAATTATAAATGGTGTTATGCAAATAAATCCCAAAACAGTACAAAGCAAAAGGAAAGCCAAAACAGTTTTATTTGTAACAATGGAGTGGTATCTCAGGGGATGGAGAATAGCTACATAGCGGTCATATGCCATTATACCTAAAATAAGGGATATTAATGTCTATGTGTATAAAACAATGGCCATCTGCAACAAACATACATTTTGTGACACAACTGAGTAATTAAACAGAAGGATAGAAAGCATATTGCCAATGACATAACTGCTAATAGCCAAGTCAAGTGTCGCTAAGGTACCTATATAGACAAACATTGGTTCATGCAGCTGATGATCTGCTAATATGACCGCAATTACAAGGAGGTTTCCAAAAAATGTTATTATATACATTATAATAAGTAATGCAGATGTAAGGCGCTTCTTCTCAGAGTCCGTAATGCAGTCCAACACAAATTCAAGCTCTGGAATGACAGTTTTATTCATCTTCATAGTTGGCATATAACTGAAAGAAAGGAAAAACACTATTAGGGTTACATATATGTAGGAAATTTTGATTGGTTAGGGGATCATTAAATGTTCATGTTGTGAAATCAAGACATACAGTACTTGGGTAAAAGGTAGGGTACACTCAGCACATGATCATATTGAAAGGATCAGCGCTTGAAGACTCCAAAATGTGCTGTGATATCCATTAGCCGACATCAGAACTGCTACTCTGAGCTATTCTGGGGGCTTTCTCTGGAAATCAAATTAGATTAGATAAGAAATGTAATGAGTCAATGATTGGTATAATTATAATTTTCATTGCTATTTTTCTGAGTGTGAGAAACTTCTCTGAGAAATTTAAAGTGCTCATTATTTCAGCTTTCTTGTTAAGCTTTCAATATCTTCCTGGCCAAAAAAATAAAAAAGAACACTCAGACATCTTTTCACATATCATGGTTTAGAAAGACATGTAACCCAATGAATAAGGATAAGAATATACCACATATTATGTAAAACTTAAACCAATGTGAACTGTTAAATATTCTGCAAAATATTACCACTATATACCTGTTTTTTGACTTTACTTTATTAAATCACCATGAAGTTTAATTTTATTGTCACTTGTACATAGAATGATTAGATTCCTACCATCATGTTTCTAGCAGACTCATGACAACAGCAAAATACAAACCACAAACAGTGAATAAACCATAAATTAAATACAGGTAATCGTCGACTTATGTCCTACACGTCTTATGATCATTTGAAAATGCCCATTTAAACCACGCCAACTCTCCAGCACTTGTATTCTAAAGGGTTAAAGTTCAGACTGTTTACGTGCATTTAAACAAATTTAGCATTCCACTCTTTCTTATCTTGCTCAATACAATTTAGAAAGATATTACATTGTAACCTTATTTACAGAAAGTGTATAGTTTTACTTTAATTTTTGTTAGGGCGGAGTGGTGGCTCTGAGGCTTGGGATCTGCACTGACAATCGGAGGTTTGCCGGTTAGAATTCTGTAAATGCCAGAAGTGACTCTGCTTCATTGGGCCCTTGAGCAAGGCCCTTAACCTGCAATTGCTCTATCCTGGGTATGACGTTAATCTGCATCCAGCCCTGCAAGTAGGCCCTCCAACCTGCAGGGAAAAAACTAGGACTAGTGTGGTGCTGAGGTGTCACCCGTTGTATGGCTGCACTTGGGTCGTAATCTGGGATCCTGAGCTGGTTTGTCATGTGATGGGTGCAGCAATGTGCTGTATCAGCGCCCGCTCCTAACCTCCCTCTATTCCATGGCACTAAAGCATGCTATCACTCTCATTAAGGTAAAAGCACGTGTACCCTGGGTGGTGACACTGACGATCCATGGCCAAGCACGTGCAGTCAGTAAAGCAATTTCTATTTCCTACATACATTTTCTATTTCTGTATGTTTTACAAATGTTAAAACCAATTGTAGTATGAGAAGTATTTGATTTAAAAAAATAAAGCATTAAAATATCTACAGTACTATAATAGATAGATAGATAGATAGATAGATAGATAGATAGATAGATAGATAGATAGATAGATAGATAGATAGATAGATAGATAGATAGATAGATAGATAGATAGATAGATAGATAGATACTTTATTAATCCCAATGGGAAATTCACATTCTTCAGCAGCAGCATGCTGATACAATAAATAATATTAAATTAAAGAATGATAATAATGCAGGTGATAAACAGACAATAACTATGTATAATGTTAAATGTTAACGTTTACCCCCCCCCGGATGGAATTAAAGAGTCACATAGTTTGGGGGAGGAACGATCTCCTCAATCTGTCAGTGGAGCAGGACAGTGACAGCAGTCTGTCGCTGAAGCTGCTTTTCTGTCTGGAGATGACACCGTTTAGTGGATGCATTGGATTCTCCGTAATTGATAGGAGCCTGCTGAGCGCCCTTCGCTCTGCCACAGATGTTAAACTGTCCAGCTCCATGCCAACAATAGAGCCTGCCTTCCTCACCAGTTTGTCCAGACGTGAGGCGTCTTTCCTCTTAATGCTGCTACCCCAGTACACCACTGCGTAGAAGAGGGCGCTCGCCACAACTGTCTGATAGAACATCTGCAGCATCTTATTGCAGATGTTGAAGGACGCCAGCCTTCTAAGGTAGTATAACCGGCTCTGTCCTTTCTTGCACAGTGCATCAGTATTGGCACTCCAGTCTAATTTATCATCCAGCTGCACTCCCAGATATTTATAGGTCTGCACCATCTGCACACAGTCACCTTTGATGATCACTGGGTCTATGAGGGGTCTGGGCCTCCTAAAATCCACCACCAGCTCTTTGGTTTTGTTGGTGTTCAGGTGTAGGTGGTTTGAGTCGCACCATTTAACAAAGTCATTGATTAGGTCCCTATACTCCTCCTCCAGCCCATTCCTGATGCAGCCCACGATAGCAGTGTCGTCAGCGAACTTTTGCACATGGCAGGACTCCGAGTTATATTGGAAGTCTGATGTATATAGGCTGAACAGGACCGGAGAAATTACAGTCCCCTGTGGCGCTCCTGTGTTGCTGACCACAATGTCAGACGTGCAGTTCCCAAGACGCACATACTGAGGTCTGTCTTTAAGATAGTCCACGATCCATGCCACTAGGTATGAATCTAATCCCATCTCTGTCAGCTTGTCCCTAAGGAGCAGAGGTTGGATGGTGTTGAAGGCACTAGAGAAGTCTAGAAACATAATTCTTACAGCGCCACTGCCTCTGTCCAAGTGAGAGAGGGATCGGTGTAGCATATAGATGATGGCATCCTCTGCTCCCACCTTCTCCTGATATGCAAACTGCAGAGGGTCAAGGGCGTGTTGAACCTGTGGCCTAAGGTGGTGAAGCAGCAGCCTCTCCGTGGTCTTCATCACATGTGATGTCAGAGCAACAGGCCGAAAGTCATTCATCTCACTAGGACGTGATACCTTTGGGACTGGGGTGATACAAGATGTTTTCCAAAGCCTCAGGACTCTCCCCTGTTCTAGGCTCAGGTTGAAGATGCGCTGTAGAGGACCCCCCAGCTCCGATGCACAGACCTTCAGCAGTCGTGGCGATACTCCATCTGGACCCGCTGCTTTGCTGGCACGAAGTCTCCTCAGCTCTCTGCTCACTTGCGCTGTTGTAATTATGGGTGGGGATGTCTCTCCTATGCTGGTATCAGCAGAAGGATGTGTGGAGGGTGCAGTACTCCGAGGTGAGAGTGAGAGTGGGTTAGGGTGGTCAAACCTGTTAAAGAAGTTGTTCATTTGGTTTGCTCTCTTCACGTCTCTCTCGATGGTGGTACCCCGCTTCGAGCTGCAGCCAGTGATGATTTTCATCCCATCCCACACTTCCTTCATGCTGTTATTCTGCAACTTCTGCTCCAGCTTTCTCCTGTACTGCTCCTTCGCCGCCCTGAGCTGGACTCGGAGTTCCTTCTGCACGCGCTTGAGCTCATGCTGATCACCGTCTTTAAAAGCCCTTTTCTTCTGGTTCAAAAGGCCCTTGATGTCACTTGTAATCCATGGCTTGTTGTTAGCATAGCAGCGTACTGTTCTTACTGGAACTACAATGTCCATACAGAAGTTAATGTAGTCAGTAGTGCAGTCAACAACCTACTCAATGTTCTCACTATGAGATCCCTGCAGGATATCCCAGTCTGTAGTTCCATAACATTCTCTCAGAGTATTCTCAGCCTCCGGGGTCCACTTCCTGAATGATCGTGTGGTTACAGGTAGGACTCTCACTTTTGGTTTATAGTGAGGCTGAAGCAGAACCAGGTTATGATCTGCTTTCCCAAGCGCAGGCAGCGGGGTGGGCTGTATGCGTCTTTAACGTTTGCATACAGTAAATCAATAGTCTTATTTCCCCGGGTGTTACAGTCCACATACTGGGAGAATGCAGGTAATGTTTTGTCCAGCGTCACATGGTTAAAGTCTCCAGCGATTAGCACAAGAGCCTCGGGGTGCTGCGTTAGTAACTTAGCAACAGCAGAATGGATGTGTCACTCGCTGACTCCTCGTTCGCCCGAGGAGGTATGTACACGATGACAACAATGACATGTCCAAACTCTCTGGGCAAGTAGTAGGGACGTAAACTTACGGCCAACAGTTCGATATCCCTGCAGCAAGTGGAGATTTTGACGTTAACATGTCCAGAGTTACACCACCGTGTATTAACATAGAGAGCGAGTCCTCCTCCTTTGTGCTTCCCACAGGTACTTGCATCTCTGTCCGCTCTAACTGTGCTAAACCCGGGTAGCTCCACGTTGGCATCTGGGATGGTGTTATTTAGCCAGGTTTCGCAAAAACACAACAAACTGCATTCTCTGTACGTCCTGACATTTTTCACCAGTGCAGCCAGTTCGTCGATCTTATTTGAGATTAAGTTTACATTCCCCAGAATCACAGAAGGCACCGAAGGCTTGAAACGCCACTTTCTCGCAAGCCGCTTCATTTTTAGCTTAGTGCCGGCTCTGCTGCCACAATACCGCCTTCTTACCTTGTCGGGTAAATATGGAACCACACCGGCACTGGCATTTGTTCTCAGCGCTCGAAGTTGAGTACTTGAATAGGCGAGTCTCGGCGTGTAAAAATCCATGCCCACGTTGTAAAAGTAAGTGTGTCCAGGGAACGAATCCACATAAAATAAAGTAATAGGAGTGATCAATAAATAAAAATAGAAAAGTAAAAGTAGAAAAGTACACATACATATACAGTCATACACGGAGCTGCTGAAAAGGCTGCCACTCACGGCGGCGCCGGATGTCTCCAATTGTGAAAAATAATAATAATAATAAGAAGAAAAATATCTTCACAATGTCTAAAGAAAGTTAATAAAAAGGTTGTAAAAATAAGAAAATGGTTGAATAATAATTTATTACATTTATATAGCTCTTTTCTCACTACTTAAAGAGCTCTGTGAACTACACACAGGGAGGACACAAACTCATGAACTCCTTATTATGATGCAGCAGCGCTACTACTGCACCACCTAACCATTTGAATATATTGATCCAGTTCGTCTTACGACCGGTCATAAGTGACAACTATCTATACTGAAAACTTTTTATTCAACATAAGTCGAAGTTTTAACAATTGGCATTTTCCTATTGATATTCTTTAATTTTTTTATAAACTGTAATAATGCATGGTTTCTACAAGGCAGAAACCCAAAAATTCACAGAATCGGTCAATAGCATGGGAGAAGGGTGTAGTTATGGACTATGCTACTAGGTATGTTTCACTTGCCTACATTCTTGTTAACCCGTCTCCTGAGTGGCACTGTGTTGAGCTGACCAATATATATATTTCTGACATTTATTCAATAATCTTGAGCGTGTCTACAAGCCGAAAAATGCACAATAGGTCATATCAAACCTAAAGACAATGATGATCACATTTTTTGATATTACTGACCTCTTTAATAAAGACTTTGTTCCCTGTGAACAGACTGTTATTCAGCAACATTACAGTGAACTGCTGAGGTGTCTGTGAGAATGTATCAGGAAAACAACGTCTGGAGTTGTTGCCTATGCAAAAAGTTTTACACCATGACAGAGCATCTGAACTCATCGCATTATCACTGAAGAGTTTTTGACCAGAACATCATGGTTGTTGCTTGCTTTACGCTTCCTGTATATTCTCCCTGTGACTTTTTTTGGTTTCCAAAATTAATACTGAAACTGAAGAGAACACAATTTGCTGCCATGTTAGAATTCTAGAAGAAAATCGCAGGAAGCTCTAAACATAGCAACAAAAGATGAGTACAGGAAGTGTTTCCAGAAATGGTAAAGTCACTGGTGACTAGAGAGGAATACTGTAGCTGTTATTTGTATATTTGTTTTTTTTTCAGCAGTTTTGTGAATTTTTGGGTCCACTCATGTATATTTGCTGTTTATATTGGATTAGAAATAAGTACATTAGAGAGTCAGCTCAAGTTGGACGGGTTGGTAGACAAAGTCAGAGAGGCGAGATTTTGTTGGTTTGGACATGTGCAGAGGAGAGATGCTGAGTATATTGGGAGAAGGGTTCTAAGGATAGAGCTGCCAGGGAAGAGGAAAAGAGGAAGGCCTAAGAGAAGGTTTATGGATGTGGTGAGAGAGGTGATGGGTGTAACAGAACAAGATGCAGAGGACAGAAAGATATGGAAGAGGATGATCCACTGTGGCAACTACTAATGGGAGCAGCTGAAAGAAGAAGAAGAAGGTGCAGTGAGAGTAACAACACTAAAGCAGCTATGGTATTTGGAATAGTTTGGCAATTCCGTGGACCATTATATTGTTACAGGTTAATTACAATCAGATGCCTTAAACTAATAAACAATATGTGGTTAATTTCAGTGTATTTTTCATCATTTAAATTAATTTAATTAATAAAGAATTTTCAGTCGTTGTTTTTATCAAATATACAGGGTACTTTAGCAGAACGAACTCCTTTAGGTGCTGTTAGTTATTGGAGCTCTCTCTGTATATGTTGGTTGAAAGGCCATTTTGCAGGTTCATCAGATTGGCCAGCTGCACTTTTAAAGTCTGCATTGGTGCTGACATTTTTAGAGGCTCATGGCTTTCCTGGTGCCGACCACCTTTAGTCATACCTTACGATACACGAGAGGAACAATGACCCTATTTCTTACCACAAGTCACAGAGGTAACTGTTTATTAGCTATTGGCTTACTCTTGTTAATTTTGAGGAAAAAAACAGAACAGTTGAAACTTGAAACGTGCAATCATTTCTTACAACTCTGTTTTTGAAAAATGTCTTTCAGGGTTTGGTAGATTATTACCCCTAATGAGCTCAGCTGGCTCAATGCACTGAATGAGATTAAACAGCAAAGCTAATTGGTCATTTTTTCAGAATTTAAACATTCGCTAGTAGACACTCATGTTATGCACCTTTAATAAAGGTTGCATTTGAAAGTTGTGAACTATAACTCATAAAAACATATTTTTAATTCAGATGCCATATTTAACATACTGTATTCTGTGATGATTAATTGGTTTTTGAAAACAGGGAGCTACCACAGATATGCAATGGACTGCTATGTGCTACGCTGTAAGGGAATAAGCTGTTTTTCATTTTATGAACACTTTTTATTTCAGTACATTTTATTAGACTTTTTTCTCCACCATCATCACACTCACAATATGTATGAGGCAAGTTATTGTCTACAGATTAAAGAATCTCACAGTATCAAAATTGTAATTTATTATGTAGCTGATTTTTGCTGTCAATTGTTTTTTTTTCATGTTGCATTTTAGGTAGTGTTGTTTGGTGAAATTCACAAAAATTGGTGAATATGCTGTTTTCTCCAGAGTCCTTGTTTGCAGTATTTTCCTGGAAATTCGCAATGTGGCCAGCTTAAGGAAATATTTTGATCCAAGCACCCCATGATGCTTGGTGAGGCCACCGCGACCTCAGAGAGTTATAGCAAACATATGCATCACTTTTCATGTTGTTGATGGTTCTTTAATGTACATAATATAAAAATATAATCATTGTCTTGCGGATTACTCCTCAAATATCCATCCCCATATCTTAGTATACGAGAAAGTCTAGGGGAGACCACTCTCAATTTTCCAAACAGATTCATTTTATATAAAAGCACCAACGTTATTTTAAGGAAGATTATATACTCTCAACTAGGGATGTCAAAAGTATTGAAATAGTGAGAAGTATCGATTTTAACATTTTAAAATTACTTCCACACCCATATGTTTTCTGTTATCGATTTTACAGCCTGCACTTCCAACCTCCTCCTCCACAACTTCCTAAACATTCTGGCTTTTGACAACTGGGCCTTGTAGTTTATCAATAGACGTGGAAACACACTAACAGGTGTTAATAAGATGGCAACTTTAGCAGCATCGAAGCATTCACCAGCAGACTTTCTAGACACCATTCCAGCTGCCTTGCTAGTCAAGTAATACTTCCACATACATGCAAACCTGAATGTAAGATTTGCTACTGCACAATACCAACTAAAGGGGCTAAAACAACAAATTTTGTCAAACACTTGAAGGACTGACACACAAGCCGTTAGAAAGAATTTTGAGAGGTATATTATTTCTATTTATTAAACATTATTATTAATTAAACATAATAAGTATAAACCTGTAAACTGTTGCATTTGAAATAAGGATGTGATGTTGATTTATTTATTTATTTCTTAATGTACAGGTTAAAACGTTTTGCAGTCATAATACTGGCAACAAATCATTCAGCAAAAGTGTGTCAAGAAAGGTTACTGGAGCCTCTTTATACCAAAAAGAGCCCACCTGTATAAAACCTCAATGGGACTGCCAAGATCAGACGTTTTCTATTTTTTAGTCATTCCGATGTGTGTAATTCAGACCATAGTGGGTGTATATGTATATTTCTATCTGTCTAACTGCCTGTCTGTCTCTCTATCTATCTATCTATTGAAAGAGCCCCTATAAAAAGCCACATTTCTCCCTTGGAACAAATAACGTCTCTATCTATCTGTCTGTTATATAGTGCCTTTATCTATCTATCTGTCTTAAAAACTATTATCTTCTTTTAATTGTTTACTGAACTTTACTCTTACCTTTTACAAAAGATTGCATTACTTGAAGTATTTGAATTTAATGACTACAATTTCTACTGTTTGTTTTCATCAATGTAAAGATTTTAGTGCATGCAGAAATGCAATTTATTTAAATACATTTTTATTGAGTTACATTATATACCGTATTGGATATAAAAAATGTTATAGAATTTCAGCTCTTTTCTTATTATTGTATTGAAGTTTGAAATGTTGGTATTGACAACCCTACTCTCAACCAATCTGATATTTGCTAATTTCATTTTTCTTTAATCAATCAATTGTTTAAGCTGATTTCAACAGTGTTTGTCCTGCTTAAAATAAGTTTAAAACGTTACTTTTATCAAATGAATTCCACACATTTGCAATGTTTCCATAATTTTACTTTATGAGACTTATTTTTACTGTGTGAAATGTATGCTTTAAAACCGATGAAACCCTCCCTATTGTATGTCTTATTTTTTTTTTCATTCAGCACACCTCTTTATGCATTTCTGTATTAAATGTCATTATTCTGTGAAAGTCGTAATGAACCACAATTTGAAGTAACATTACAGTGATCCCTCGCTCTATCGCGCTTCGCCTTTCGCGGCTTCACTCCATCGCGGATTTTATATGTAAGCATATTTAAATATATATCGCGGATTTTTCGCTGCTTCGCGGGTTTCTGCGGACAATGGGTCTTTTAATTTCTGGTACATGCTTCCTCAGTTGCTTTGCCCAGTTGATTTCATACAAGGGACGCTATTGGCAGATGGCTGAGAAGTTACCCAACTTGCTTTCTTTCTCTCTCTCTCTCTTGCGCTGACGTAGGGGGGTGTTAGCAGGGGGGTTGTGTGCAGCTGCTTCCTGAAGGACATGCTGCACCGGTGCTTCGCATACTTAAAAGCTCAAAGGGCACGTATTGATTTTTGACTTTGTTTTTCTGTGGCTCTCTCTCTATCTCTCTCTCTCTCTCTCTCTCTTCCTGCTCCTGACAGAGGGGGTGTGAGCTGCCGCCTTCAACAGCTTTGTACCGGCGGTGCTTCGCATACTTAAAAGCCAAAAAGCCGTATTGATTTTTTTTTTGACTGCTTGCTTTGCACTCCTTTGAAAAGGAAGATATGTTTGCATTCTTTTAATTGTGAGACAGAACTGTCATCTCTGTCTTGTTATGGAGCACAGTTTAAACTTTTGAAAAAGAGACAAATGTTTGTTTGCAGTGTTTGAGTAACGTTCCTGCCTCTCTACAACCTCCTGTGTTTCTGCGCAAATCTGTGACCCAAGCATGACATTCTAAAAATAACCATATAAACATATGGTTTCTACTTCGCGGATTTTCCTATTTCGCGGGTGGCTCTGGAACGCAACCCCCGCGATGGAGGAGGGATTACTGTAATACCGTTTACTTTCTTTTAATTTTTTACTCACATTTAAATCAACTATGCAGAGAAAAAAACATTCATATATTCACAAAGGTAAAGAATTATGAGTAGCTTTTACTTCACAAACAATTACAAAAGTCTTTTAATAAACTCAAGTCACATTACCTTTTTTAAAATTACCTTATTTTCCAAGATTGTAGTTGATTATTTTATGGCATAATTCTGTCCTATTTGGCAAATGGCCATCTCTTCTTACATTTTAAAATAATGTTGAAAATCCATAGATCAGCTTTGTGCTTTTCTTTAATGTGCACCGTCAGAACTTTTCTTTTGGCTTCACTGAAATAATCTCCAAGCTACTGGAAAAAGCTTACAAGTATAACAGACAGGGAGAAGCTTGAATTACAAAAAAAAAATCTTTTAATTTTTAAAACTCTGTGTGATTGTAATTTATTTATCCAACAAGATTTCAAAGTGTCCTGCAGTCATGTTCCTTTGACTCCTTATTTTTATATCAGCTTCACCTCTGGATTTTCTTATGAATATCAACAACTGTGATTTGGGAATTTTCTAAATCCTATTGTGCTTTGTGTATACTCTGTGCACCTTTGACGTTTTATTTATTTGTATACTCAATTTACAGTTGCCTTCAATTATGATTAATTGCATGACTCTTATCCAACTCACCTTTATTCTTAGAAATGTGCTTGGATATTATTGTAAATATGAAATGGCAAACAATATACACAAAATGGAGACTCTGGAGTGTGAGTTTCATGTAACGCTTATTTAAGATGAGACCCTGATTGACTCATCTGACCTCCTGTTATTCTGTTGATTTATTGGTCACTTTGCACTAAGGAGGGTTCAAAAATGAATCAGGGTCATTTAAGATAGATAGATACTTTTTTAATCCCCAAAGTGAAATTCACATACTCCAGCAGCAGCATACTGATAAAAACAATATTACTTAAAAAGAGTGATAAAAACGCAGTGCAAGTTAAAAAGTGCAAGGTGGAGAGTGCAAGGCAGGTAAAACAGACAGTAACTTTGTATAATGTTAACGTTTACCCTCCCGGGTGGAATTGAAAAGTCGCATAGTGTGGGGGAGGAACGATCTCCTCAGTCTGTCAGTGGAGCAGGACGGTGACAGCAGTCTGTCGCTGAAGCTGCTCCTCTGTCTGGAGATGATCCTGTTCAGTGGATGCAGTGGATTCTCCATGATTGACAGGAGCCTACTCAGCACCCGTCGCTCTGCCACAGATGTCAAACTGTCCAGCTCCATGCCTACAATAGAGCCTGCCTTCCTCACCAGTTTGTCCAGGCATGAGGCGTCCCTCTTCTTTATGCTGCCTCCCCAGCACACCACCGCGTAGAAGAGGGTGCTTGCCACAACCGTCTTATTGCAGATGTTGAAGGACGCCAGTCTTCTAAGGAAGTATAGTCGGCTCTGTCCTCTCTTGCAAAGAGCATCAGTATTGGCAGTCCATTCCAATTTATCATCCAGCTGCACTCCCAGGTATTTGTAGGTCTGCACCCTCTGCACACAGTCACCTCTGATGATCACGGGGTCCATGAGGGGCCTGGTCCTCCTAAAATCCACCACCAGCTCCTTGGTTTTGCTGGTGTTCAGTTGTAGGTGGAATGAGTTGCACCATTTAACAAAGTCCTTGATTAGGTTCCTCCTATACTCCTCCTCCTGCCCACTCCTGATGCAGTCCACGATAGCAGTGTCATCAGCGAACTTTTGTTCATGGCATGACTCCTAGTTGTATTGGAAGTCCGATGTATATAGGCTGAACAAGACCAGAGAAAGCACAATCTCCTGCGGCACTCCTGTGCTGCTGACCACAATGTGAGACCTGCAGTTCCCAAGACGCACATACTGAGGTCTGTCTGTAAGTTAGTCCACGATCCATGCCACCAGGTATGAATCTGGTCCCATCTCTGTCAGCTTGTCCCTAAGGAGCGGAGGTTGGATCGTGTTGAAGGCGCTAGAGAAGTCCAGGAACATAATTCTTACTGCACCACTGCCTCTGTCCAAGTGGGAGATGGATCGGTGTAGCATATAGATGATCGCATCCTCCGCTCCCACCTTCTCCTGGTATATGAACTGCAGATGGTTGAGGGCGTGGTGGACCTGTGGCCTCAGGTGGTGAAGTAGCAGCCGCTCCATGGTCTTCATCACATGTGACGTCAGGACGACAGGCCTGAAGTCATTCAGCTCACCAGCACGTGATACCTTTGGGACTGGGATGATGCAAGATGTTTTCCAAAGCCTAAGGAAACTCACCTGTTCCAGACTCAGGTTGAAGACGCGCTGTAGCGGACTCCCCAGCTCCGACGCACTGGTCTTCAGCAGTCGTGGCGATACTCCATCTGGACCCGCCGCTTTGCTGGCACGAAGTCTCCTCAGCTCTCTGCTTACCTGGGCTGCTGTAATTGTGGGTGGGGGGGAAACTCTCTCCTATGCTGGTATCAGCAGAAGAATGAGTGGAGGGTGCAGTACTCTGAGGTGAGAGTGGGTTAGGGTGGTCAAACCTGCTAAAAAAGTTGTTCATCAGGATGCACCCCGCTTCAAGCTGCAGCCAGTGATGATCTTCATCCCACCCCACATTTCCTTCATGCTGTTATTCTGCAGCTTTTGCTCCAGTTTTCTCCTGTACTGTTCCTTCACCACCCTGAGCTGGTCTCGGAGTTCCTTCTGCACGCGCTTGAGCACATGCTGACCACCGCCTTTAATTGCCCTCACTTGTAATCCATGGCTTGTTGTTAGCATAGCAACATACTGTTCTTACTGGACCTACAATGTCCTTACAGAAGTTAATGTAGTCAGTAGTGCAGTCAACAACCTCCTCAATGATCTCACTATGTGACCTCTGCAGGATATCCCAGTCCATGAGCGCGTGGTTGTAGGTAGGACCCTCACTCTTGGTTTGTAGTGAGGCTGAAGCAGAACCAGGTTATCATCTGCTTTCCCAAGCGCAGGCAGCAGGGTGATGCTGTATGTGTTACAATCCACATACTGGGAAAAAGCAGGTAATGTTTTGTCCAGTGTCACATGGTTAAAATCTCCAGAGATTATCACAAGTGCCTCGGGGTGCTGTGTTTGTAGTTTAGCAACAGCGGAGTGGATGATGTCACCCGCTATCTCCACGTCTGTGCGAGGAAGGATGTAAACAATAATAACAATGGCGTGTCCAAACTCTCTGGGCATGTAATAGGGACGCAGACTTACAGCCAGCAGTTCGATATCCCTGCAGCAAGTGGAGATTTTGACGTTTACATGTGCAGGGTTGCATCACCTTGTGTTCACATAGAGAGCGAGTCCTCCTCCTTTCCGCTTCCCGCAGGTATTTGTGTCTCTGTCCGCTCTAACTGTGCTAAACCCGGGTAGCTCCACGTTAGCATCTGGGATGTTGGTCGTTAGCCACGTTTCACAAAACACAACAAACTGCATTCTCTTTAGGTCCTGACATTTTTCACTAGTGCAGCAAGTTCGTCGATCTTATTTGGTAGTGAGTTCATATTTCCTAGGATCACAGAAGGTACCGAAGGCTTGTATCGCCACTTCCTCTCTACCCACTTAAGCTTTAGCTTAGCGCCCGCTCAGCTGCCACGATACGGCCTTCTTACCTCATCAGGTAAATAGGAAACCACACCGGCACAGGCCTTTGTTCTCAGCGCTACAAGATCCATGTCCAAGTAGTAAAAAATGTCCAGGAAATGAGTCCACATAAAAGAAAGTAGTAGGAGTGATCAGAGAGATAGAGAAAAAGGTAGAAAGATAAAGTCATACACGCAGCTGGAAAGGTTGCCACTCATAGTGGTGCCCAGATCCTCTCACTCAATATTCCTCTCACTCAGCATAGTCACTCAAAAAATGGTATTTTGATGTTGTGGTCGAGGTAAGAAGAGTCGGTGAGTCAAAAAGCTGTTTGAGATGTCAACATGGCCCTCCTCATTTAGTACTAGTTCTTTTCAAAACAAAATAAATGCATGATGACATGAAAACAACAGAATCGCTGTCATGTAGCAAAATGGCCTCAAACATCAGGCTTCTGCCAGCAACTTAAAGTCAGAATAAGGAGGTTCTTTCTTCAGATTGTCTCCCTGGTCAAAAGACACCCCCATTCGGGTTGTTGTCCCTTTTAAATCCCTGGGACCAGAAGGGACAGGGTTAATTACCCTCACTGGCTGTTTTCTCCAGACAAAGCTATTTTCAGCAGTGTGCGTGACAATATATATTGCAGAAGTACTGCATTATTATGCACAAATTGCAAACGAATTGCATTCTATCACAATGAATACCGAGTTATTTTTCACAATAAATATTGTGTTTTTTCAAAATAATAAATGTATTTGTAAGAGCCATTTTCCTTGTTCTATAAGACTCATGAATATTTCTTAGATGACAATGCATAAATAACGGGAAGTTCCTATAACCCCCGTAAATAGATTCGCAGTGGTATATTCTTACCATTTCTAACAGCTTGGAGTAAACATTATTAGTCATTCAGCTAGTGATAGCCTTGCCTTGTATAAGGTGCAGAGGCATACGGTTTTTAACCGTGATCGCACGTCTCCGTGCCTGAGCACTTGCACTGTGCTAACCGGCCTACGGGCTCTTTGAATGTGAGAAATAGCAAGTAAAGAAAACTTATTTACTTAAGTATCGCACCGTATGCCAAGGCGTACAGAAGAAGAAGCTAAGAATCTTTAAGTATAGAAATAACTAAAGTCTTTCAAGAAAGGCTAAGTTTAAAGAAGATATCTTTTTTCCTTTTTTTTGTCTTTTATTTTACGTGTTTAATTATTTTTTCTTTTATTCTTGTGTGAACTATTTGCTTTTATCTTTCACTAAATACTTCAAAAACGAACTTCTGGACTCTGAGAATTCTTTTGACACGCGTCTTACCCGTGCCTGATGACACCTTATATATTTCAGCAGCTACACAAAAGTTAAAAACCTGCCTAAAACTGAAATCGAACTAAGAAAGAAAACTTGAAATTTCCTTGGATTTCAAAAGAAAGCAAGTTGTGTGTTCAAAGCTTGAGATCGGATTACGACGACTTAAAAGGGGTTTAAGCACAGTTCTTTGTGGAATAGCAATGGCATCTGAATCCGGGAGCCAGAAGAAATTCCGAACCCCCAACGAAAGTATCAGTGGCTTCAGCGAAAGCCGCTACGATTGTGACTCTATAACAGAGGATCATCTCCATGACGACAGAAAGCCGCTCGACTCAGCAACAATTAAACTACAATCGGAAATGGATTACAAATATAGACAATTATCTGATTCCATAAAGAACATAACGGAATTACAAAAAAATGAATATAACTGTGAAAACATAGAATTAATTTTCAATAATCAGTTCGCCAAACTGAGAATGGAATACAAAAAGTTAAGTGTCAAAATTTTATCCATCCAGAACACAGAAGATGCAAGGAAACTGATACAAACCAACGTTGACTCTAAAATGGAAACTATAACCACGTTTTGTGGAAAGATGACGGAATGGATATTTGATGCACAACAAAATAAAAGCCTCCATCAACAACCTAACTTTTCGACTAACCAATTCAAGGATTACAGAACAACCACCGACATTCCTGACGTCTCACCGGAAGACAGTATCTCTCAGGTTTCCTTTCAAGGTAAACGTCATGTAAGCTCAAGAGCTAATTCAGCTAAAGACTCCCACATTTCCATAAAATCGAAACAGAGTACAAGATCAACGACTACTTCGGTTAATGCCATCAGATCTCAAGAAGCAGCACACGCTGTGCTGTTAGCTAAAGCAGAGAACCAAAGAAAGCAACAGGCTCTAGATATGGAAGAAATAGAGTTAAAGGCCAAAAGAGAATATGAAGAAGCGCAACTGAAAGCTAAAAGAGATCAATTGGCTTTAGAAGAAGCCATTAAAGAATCCGACGCAAAATTGAAAGCGCTTAAAGGGCACAATCGTAGCCCAAAGAGACTAGATCCCTATAATATCACCCTGAAATTAGATGTAAGAGATGTAAAACCACATGAAAGTAAAGATAATCCCCAGCATTCGCTTTATCAGCAACAAAATAAAGCGACAGCACCTTTTCAACAACAATGTTATGATCAACAGCAAAACAAAACACAAGCGCCTAATATGCCCCATATAAAGGTGCCAATATTTGATGGCGATCCACTGACTTATATGAACTTTAAAAGGGCATTTGATCGAATCATCGATCAGACAACGAGTAACCCTGACGATAAATTAGAATATTTGATACAATTTACTAAAGGTGAACCTAAAAGCATTGCACAGAACTGCGCATACTTACCACCAGAAGAGGGGTACAGACACGCCAGAGAAAGGATAGAAACTATTTATGGAAATCAAATACAAATAGGGGACACCTACATGAAGAAAATCAGGATGTGGCCACAAATAAAAACGAACGATGGAGAAAGCCTAAGAGCATATACACTCTTTCTAGGCAATTGCAAAAGCGTTATGTCAGGTTTAAAGAACGGAAACGAATTTGATAACAATTTAAACATTCGTACTATGTCATCAAAGCTTCCTCAAGAGCTAAGAGAGCGCTGGCAGAATAAAGCAATAAAGATCGAAAAAAGGGAAGGAAGAACACCAGGACTCACTGAACTATATGGATTTTTGGAAGATCGGCTCGTATCCTCCTTATATCCAATGTATGGCGCTTCATATGACAGTAATACTTACAAAAGGGAAAAAGAAAAGGTCGATTATAAAAAATATCCAGCAAAAAGCGGAATCAGAAAGGGTAACTTTGTCTCAAATTTTGTCACTACAGTAGAAAGGGGAGATAAAACAGAGAAGATTGAACGTATACCCGATAAGCACTGTCTTTTCTGTGACAAGGGACACGAACTTAATGACTGTAATGCAATTCAGAAACTAACTTACGAAAGTAAAATTGACTTTTTAAAATCCAAAGGCTTATGCTTTAAATGCCTTAAACAAGGACATCTTAGTAAAAATTGTGAAGAAAAAATAAAATGCAGCAAATGTCCTCATTTTCACCCAGTTATACCATACCATACCATTTTTATTTGTTAAGCGCTTAAAAACACAGCATTACAACTGACCGAAGCGCTGTACAGTTAAAACAAGCAAGACTAAAAGCAAAATATTAAAAAACAAACATTAAGAGAGAATTAAAACAGAGACACTAAAAAAACAGGTCAGGGGACCCAATAAAACAGAGAATAAAACAGTTATGTTACATAAAAATAAAGAAGAGAACTCTGATGATAAAGTTGAACTTCTCAAAAAAGAAAACACTAAATCGGTACAAAAGGACACTTCTCCTGTAAGTACGCCTGTAATATCGAAAGAGTCGTGTATGGTTACCGGGGCCGGAAACGGTGTCTTAGCTGTGGTCCCAGTTAAAGTTAGATCTAAAGGCAACGAAAAATACATAGAAACATATGCTCTGATAGACCAGTGTAGCACAGCTACATTTTGCACAGAAAGTTTAAGTGAGCAATTAAATCTCACAGGAAGAAATTTTAACCTACATCTCGACACCCTAAACCACTTAGAAAGATCATTAAAATGTAAACTCATATCCGGTGTACAAGTCTGTGGGCTAGAAGACAACACATTTTACGACTTACCAGATGTGCATACCGTAACGGTTATACCTGGACATAAAAACAAAATCCCTATCCAAGAAGATATTTTGAAATGGCCCTACCTTAAAGACGTACATTTACCCCAAATAAACGCAGAAGTAGGCATGATAATAGGCACAGACTCTCGTAAAGTCATGGAGCCATTGGAACTTATACCAAGCGAAGGAGATGGACCTTTTGCAATAAGAATGGTCCTAGGATGGATTGTTATTTGTTATGAGAAGGAGTCAAACAACGAAGAAGTAAAAAGATGTTCAGTTAATTACGTGACGATAAAGAAGGTGGAGCAAATGTTGCTCCAGCAATACAATACAGACTTTCCAGAACGCGACTATGAGGAAAAAGAGGAAATGTCACAAGAGGACATTAAATTCATGCGCATAGCTTCAGATACTGTAAGCCTAGTGAACGGACATTACTGCATCAATCTGCCCTTTAAAGATGAAACTCTTGACGTGCCAAACAACCACTGTGTTGCAAAACAACGTGCTATTGGACTTAAAAGGAAACTCATGAAGCATCCAACATTTCATGAGGATTACAAAGCCTTCATGAAAAATATTTTAGACAAAGGATATGCTATCAAGGTACCTACTGAACAGCAAACCCTTGAAAAAGAGAGAGTGTGGTACATCCCTCATCATGCAGTATATCATCCAAAGAAAAACAAAATCAGAGTGGTTTTTGACTGTACGGCCACATACCAAGGTTTTTCTCTAAATGAACAGTTGCTGAAAGGACCTGATTTAACTAACACACTCATTGGAGTTCTTACAAGATTCAGAGAGGAATCAATCGCTCTCATGGCAGACATTAAATCAATGTTTTACCAAGTGAAAGTTCCAGAAAGGGACATGGATCTACTTCGTTTTTTGTGGTGGCCTGAGGGTAATCTAAATAACGAACTTGAGGAATACAAAATGACAGTGCATCTTTTCGGTGCTACTTCGTCGCCCAGTTGTGCCTCCTATGCCTTAAGAAAAACAGCTGAGGATGCTAGAGACATAGCACCAGAGGAAGCAGTTAACACTGTGTTAAATAACTTCTATATCGATGACTGTTTAAAGTCTGTTGCTACTGAAGAACAAGCCATAAAATTGGCCAAGGATCTACAAACCCTATGCTTAAAGGGAGGATTTCATCTTACAAAATGGATAAGCAACAGCAGAGAGGTCTTGCTGTCAATTTCTGAAGAAGACAGAGCAATAAATCAAAAAGATGTGGATTTAAGTTATGACTTATTACCAGTTGAAAGAGCTTTGGGCGTCCAATGGTGCACACAAACAGACAGTTTCAAGTTTCAAGTAAATCTGCAAAATAAGCCTGCCACAAGACGCGGTATTCTGTCCGTGGTTAGTTCAATATATGATCCGCTTGGATTTTTAGCGCCGGCCATATTACCTGCTAAGTTTATTCTAAGAGAACTGTGTAAAGAAAAATACGCTTGGGATCAAGAAGTGGAAATTAAATACGTTCGGCAATGGAAAAAATGGATGGACGATTTGCAATTACTTGCGGATTATAATGTGGACATGTGTATTAAACCTCCTGAATTCGGTCAAACAATGACCGCACAAATACATCATTTTGGAGATGCCTCAGAAAACGGATATGGCACCGTTTCCTACCTCCTCCTGACTAATAAGGAAAATAAGAGACATTGTTCATTTCTAATGGGGAAATCTAGAGTGGCACCACTAAAACCTGTAACTATACCAAGGTTAGAACTCACAGCTGCAGTGGTAGCAGTCAAAATGGACAAAATGTTTAAACAAGAATTAAAGATTCCTCTGAAAGAATCTATCTTTTGGACAGACAGCACCACAGTACTACGGTACATAGCAAATGAAAACACACGCTACAAAACTTTCGTCGCTAACAGAATCGCTGTGATAAGAGAGCACACACAACCCTCGCAATGGAGGTATGTTGCATCTGCACAAAACCCAGCGGATCAGGCATCAAGAGGATTAACAATAGAAAACTTAGTCAAAAATAAACCTTGGATTCAATGCCCAAACTTCCTGATAAAACCAGAACACGAATGGCCTAAGAGACCAGATGAAATGGATCTGTCTACTTGTGACGATCCAGAAATCAAAAGGTGCGTAGCAAATTGTGTAATTGTTGAAGAAAAAATCGAACCAGTAAAAAGACTTGTAGAGCACTACTCTAAATGGTTCAATTTAAAGAAAGCAGTAGCATGGTTCCTTAGGCTCAAAGAGATGCTAATGCGTCTGAAAGAAGAGAGAAAGGCAATTCAATACACAGTCAGCAAATCTGGACACAGCCCAGAGAAACAAAAAACACTGATAGAAAAACATATGAAAGAATACAAATCATCGATGAGGCTAAATCCACTGTCCGTAGACGACTTATCTAAAGCAGAAGACGAACTTATTCGCTTTAGTCAATTAAAGGCTTACCCAGAAGAACTTAAAGCCCTACACAAAAATCAGCTTATAAAAAAAGGTAGTAAAATCATCAAACTGGATCCAGTTTTACAAGAGGGAATATTAAGAGTCGGAGGTAGACTTAGCAAATCTGCTATGCCAAAAGAAGCCAAGCACCCTGCGATAATTCATAAAAGCTCGCATATTGCTACTCTCCTAATCAGACACCTTCACCAAATGCACAAACATTGTGGACGTAATTATTTATTAGCAGAATTACGCCAAAAATACTGGATACCTCAAGCAAACGCAGCTATCAGAAAAATAATTTCAAAGTGCACTATATGTAGAAGATACAATGCGAAAGTAGGTGAGCAAAAAATGGCAGATTTGCCAGAAGATCGCCTAGTACCCAACAAACCACCTTTCACTAACGTTGGAGTAGATTATTTTGGTCCCTTCTTTGTCAAAAGAGGACGAAGTTCAGTTAAAAGGTATGGAGTAATCTTCACCTGTTTAACAACAAGAGCCGTGCATATAGAGATTGCGCATAATCTGGACACAGATTCTTGCATACAAGCCATACTCAGGTTCAAGAGCAGAAGAGGCCGAGTTAAAATCATACGCTCGGACAATGGAACAAATTTTATTGGAGCAGAAAGAGAGCTAAGGGAGGCTATAAAACATTTGGAGCACGAAAAAATCAGCAACGAAATGATGCAAAGAGAAATCGAATGGATTTTTAACCCACCATCAGCCTCCCATCAAGGAGGAGTTTGGGAGAGACAAATCAGAAGTATAAGAAAGATTTTAAATTCGACATTAAATCAACAAACCCTCGATGATCAAAACCTTCCTACGTTGATGTGCGAAGTAGAATCAATACTTAACAACAGACCCCTCACAGAGACATCAAACGACCCTAATGATCTGGAACCACTCACACCCAATCATATATTATTGATGGACACTCAACCTGAAATACCACCTGAACTCGTATCAGAAAAGGATCCATATCCAAAAAGACGCTGGAAACAAATGCAATACATGGCTGATTTATTTTGGAAAAGATGGACTAAAGAGTACTTACCAATACTCCAGCAACGTCAAAAATGGCTTACACCAAGAAGAAATTTTGAACCAGGGGACATTGGCTTAATTGTAGATAAAGCTACACCCCGCAATTCCTGGGTAATGGGTCGAGTCATCAAGACAATGCCAGATGCCAAAGGTGCAGTCAGAAGGGTTTGCGTGCAAACTAAAAACAACACATTGGACAGACCCGTGAACAAACTGTGCCTGATCCAGGAAGGATCAAGTAATTTAAATGATTGAATCTTAATTGCATGCTTATTTTTCATTGTGTATGTGAATTTACAGTAGAGTTTAAATTTTAAGTTTCTTAATTTAAGTAAGGAATAAGTTTAGTAAAGTAGTGAAGGCTCTTAGTAAGTAATGTTAAAGTAATTGATTTCTGCCCTAGCATAAACAATTAGGGGCCGGATGTGTAAGAGCCATTTTCCTTGTTCTATAAGACTCATGAATATTTCTTAGATGACAATGCATAAATAACGGGAAGTTCCTATAACCCCCGTAAATAGATTCGCAGTGGTATATTCTTACCATTTCTAACAGCTTGGAGTAAACATTATTAGTCATTCAGCTAGTGATAGCCTTGCCTTGTATAAGGTGCAGAGGCATACGGTTTTTAACCGTGATCGCACGTCTCCGTGCCTGAGCACTTGCACTGTGCTAACCGGCCTACGGGCTCTTTGAATGTGAGAAATAGCAAGTAAAGAAAACTTATTTACTTAAGTATCGCACCGTATACCAAGGCGTACAGAAGAAGAAGCTAAGAATCTTTAAGTATAGAAATAACTAAAGTCTTTCAAGAAAGGCTAAGTTTAAAGAAGATATCTTTTTTCCTTTTTTTTGTCTTTTATTTTACGTGTTTAATTATTTTTTCTTTTATTCTTGTGTGGACTATTTGCTTTTATCTTTCACTAAATACTTCAAAAACGAACTTCTGGACTCTGAGAATTCTTTTGACACGCGTCTTACCCGTGCCTGATGACACCTTATATATTTCAGCAGCTACAGTATTATTTTGCAAAGATACTGCCTGCTGCAGACTGTGTCATTGTGGAAGTCTGCAAGTGCCGGAAATTAAAGCCCGAGCCAGAAACCCTATGACTCGACTGGACCCTGGATAGCAAGCCTGAAGCTCGTACCCGGCCCGAACCTGACATCATAATGTTCTCATGGCTCCTAATTTTCTTTGCATACTGCAATGAGCGCAAAAATGAAAATACTGTGTAATTAGAACAGAGATGCAGCCAAGGGACAAGGCACCACAAAAATCCAAAATGAAAGTTCACATATTACTTTAGAATATTTAAAAGAATATTTAAACTAGAAGGAAGTATTTCAGGCCATCAGTACAGGCAAAATGGATCAAAGAGGAATACTCGCAGAAACACAGTGGCAAAATGTTGGTGTTGCAGAAAGGATGCTCCTTAGCCAAAAGTATAAACGATATCATGCTCATGAATCCAATGCCATTAAAAAGTAAAAAGAGAGCAAAAACAGTTTTATTTGTGATAATGGAAGGGTATATCAGAGGATGGAGAACTGCCTCAACAGCGACTTTCTTTCTAGTTCTTTCTCCGTCTTGTTTCGGCATTTTGCCTCAACAGTCATTCCTTCTTGTTCTTTCTCCTCTTGTTTCGGTGTGCTGCCTAAAACTCTATTTCTTCTGGTCTCGGCGTTTTGCCTGAAACTCTCTTTCTTCTGGTTTCGGCGTTTTGCCTGAAACTTTCTTTCTTCTGGCTTTGGCGTTTTGCCTGAAGCTTTCTTTTCTTTTTCTTTCTCTCTCACCACTCCCGTCTTCTCCTCTTCGTACCACGACTCTTCCGAACTATCTTACATCTCTTGTTTAACTATCTTACAATGGCGTCTCCCCCCGACCAATCCGAGGACACCTACATATATACTCAACTTCAATAAACTTTATTTACACAAAACTCGCAGTTATATATATTCCTTTTGAAACCTGACCCAGGTTACATATATATATATATATATATATGTTTGTTCACCAATTATACGAAAAATGGCTGAACCAGTTTTCATGAAACTTTGAATGTGTGTTGCCGTTGGTCCAACTTCAAATATAAGCTACACGTTATATTGGGGAAAGAGGTTGCATGCGAAGGACAAATGTAAAACCAAAACAAGTGGGAGGACACCTTTTTTAACACACACAAAGTTCTGTACCAGCCAGAGTAGGATATCATCTAAGACCACACATATGGTGTCATCTTCTTAACTCATCTGATAAACAATTTGATCACCTTGTTGGATTACAGCTTTTGTCTGTGTACTGTATGTCTTTGGGTCTCATCATGGGTAGTCTTCATTCATTCTAGATTTCTAAATGTTTGTCCCCATTTATGTTGCCAAACACTAAGGAGCAATGCTCATTTTTGTTCACTCACCCAAAACATTTTAGAAACACTAAAAACACCAATTTTTAATGAGTCTTGTGGTTGCAAAACTTCATGCCAAATAAACTTTAATGTAAATTTTGAGAAACTGTATAGAAAAGAAGATTCAGCAGTTTCACTCATAGCTACCTACTGTTTGTGATGTGTTACATAACCTATGGAGTGAGATTTAGGCTGCTGGACAATAACAGTGGCAGTGTTGTGTGTGTTGGCCAAACATGCAGGCAGAAATTTTATTACATTGTGCACCTGTTACAATAACTCTGAAAACAAAAACTCTGATGACACTACATTTTTTGTCAAAGTAAAACCTTACATTTTTGAAAAAGCCAAATCATTTGTACACCTGCATATCCTTACTGAGTGCAATTGAGATAACTCATGGTAAAGCAGAATGAAGCATATTTTTAATTCATGTAGAATTGCTGTTCAGAATATGGTAAAAAGAGAGCAACTAAAGATGGCCTTAGTAACACTTTACTGTTTCTTGATGGGTGTCATTTATGTCAATTTTGTTTTATGACGAGGCAGTTAACCTTTATGTCGATACAGCTTTGTGATTTATAGCAATTTTATGTAACTGTTGAATCTGCTTTTACCCATCTTCATAAAATTATCAAATACAAACAGTGGTGCTGTCTCCCGTAATAATACTGAGACCTGTAGCAGGTTTTATAAATCCCAAATCCTCCGGCCTCCCTACTGTAGATGTTTTGCATGGTTCATGGAGTAAATTATTCAACAAGCTATGCATTTTATTAATGTGGGATTAAATATATTTGTGAAACCACACTAAACCTGGAAAATCCAAGTTCCAACTCATTAAGGAATTATGGAATTTGTTATAGAACAAATTCTTGACACATCAGAAAGGTAATGTAGATAACAGATGGGACATTTGCATTTTAAACAGCAAGATTTTAGAAATGCAAATATTTGCTTTTTTACCTTAACCCATTATACAAATACAGACGGGCAACACTGGGTACTTCGACTAGTTTATCTATAAAATGTAATGAATTTCATCATGAAAATGATGTAAGTATAAATCTTGGTATTCTAAATGTTCAGAGAACTGTTATATCATGATTTTAATATAAGCTGTATGGTAATCACTGCCTGTGGCTACGGTCGGTGCAGGAGGAAGTCCATTTAAGACACACTTAGCATTTAATGAGTGGGTTAGGGAGCACGGAGCTTACCGAGAATTTAACGTGCTATTTATTTACTGTGGGTCTGGAAAACACTTGTAATTAAATGATCAATCTTAAGATGAAGTTTGTGATATTCTTATAATGATGCTTCCAGGAAACACTGTGCTGAATGTGGTTGTTGTAAGCCTTTGGATGTGGCTGAACTCAACTTATGATGAGACCAAAATATGCAATCTTAGACAAAAGCTATAAAAAAACACCAACCCTGTGGTCTTAGAGAAGATCCCGCTTTGGCCAATACAAAACCTTCTAAGCACCTTGAAAAGGTGTCCCCTCATTATTTACATCCATTTCCTGCTTCTTAATGGGAATTGTAGTCCCCACATTGGCACTAGATTTTTGGTTTGCTTTCTCAATATGACCACTTTCCCCAATTTACCATATAACTTGTATTTTAAGTTGGACCAATGTCAGCACACATTCACAATTTTGTGAAGACTTAGTCAGCTGTTTTTGCCTAATAGGCTAACTTTGCCAGATGCTCCTACAGTCATATGAAAAAGTTTGGGAACCCCTCTCAGCCTTCATAATAATTGACTCGACTTTCAACAAAAAAGATAACAGTGGTATGTCTTTTATTTTCTAGGAACATCTGAGTACTGGGGTGTTTTCTGAACAAAGATTTTTAGTGAAGCAGTATGTAGTTGTATGAAATTAAATCAAATGTGAAAAACTGGCTGTGCAAAAATGTGGGTCCCTTTGTCATTTTGCTGATTTGAATGCCTGTCACTGCTCAATGCTGATTACTTACAACACCAAATTGGTTGGATGAAGTTGTGAAGCCTTGAACTTCATAGACAGGTGTGTCCAATCATGAGAAAAGGTATTTACGGTGGTCAATTCCAAGTTGTGCTTCCCTTTGACTCTCCTCTGAAGAGTGGCAGCATGGGATCCTCAAAGCAACTCTCCAAAGATCTGAAAACAAAGATTGTTGAGTCTCATGGTTTAGGGGAAGGCTACAAAAAAGCCATCTCAGAGGTCTAAACTGTCAGTTTCAACTGCAAGGAATGGAATCAGGAGATGGAAGGCCACAGGCACAGTTACTGTGAAACCCAGCAGGTGTGGCAGGCCAAGACAAATACAGGAGTAGCATATGCGCAGGATTGTGAGACAGCCCACAGATCACCTCCAAAGACCTGCAAGAACATCTTGCTGCAGATGGTGTATCTGTACATCGTTCTACAATTCAGCGCAATTTGCACAAAGAACATCTGTATGGCAGGGTGATGAGAAAGAAGCCCTTTCTGCACTCACGCCACAAACAGAGTCGCTTGTTGTATGCAACTGCTCATTTAGACAAGCCAGATTCATTTTGGAACAAAGTGCTTTGGACTGATGAGACAAAAATTGAGTTATTTGGTCATAACAAAAAGTGCTTTACATTGTGGAAGAAGAACACTGCATTCCAAGAAAAACACCTGCTACCTACTGTCAAATTTGGTGGAGGTTCCATCATGCTGTGGGGCTGTGTGGCTAGTTCAGAGACTGGGGCCCTTGTTAAAGTCGAGGGTCAGATGAATTCAACTCAATATCAACAAATTCTTCAGGATAATGTTCAAGTATCAGTCACAAAGTTGAAGTTACGCAGGGGTTGGATATTCCAACAAGACAATAACCCAAAACACAGTTTGAAATCTACAAAGGCATTCATGCAGAGGGAGAAGTACAATGTTCTGGAATGGCCATCACAGTCCCCTGACTTGAATATCATCGAAAATCTATGGGATGATTTGAAGCAGGCTGTCCATGCTCAGTAGCCATCAAATTGAACTGAACTGGAGAAATTTTGTATGGAAGAATGGTCAAAAATACCTCCATCCAGAATCCAGACACTCATCAAAGGCTTAGGAGGACAGCGTCTAGAGGCTGATATATTTGTAAAAGGAGGCTCAACTAAATATTGATATAATATTTCTGTTGTGGTGCCCAAATTTATGCACCTGTCTAATTTTGTTATGATGCATATTGCATATTTTCTGTTAAATCCAATAAACTTAATGTCACTGTTGAAATACTACTGTTACCATAAGGCATGTCATATATTAAAAGGAAGTTGCTACTTTAAAAGCTCAGCCAACGATAAACAAAAATCCAAAGAATTAAGAGGGGTTCCCAAACTTTTTCATATGACTGTAAGTTTGAACTGTGCAATTTTCCCTTTCACTTTTTCCTCTTATCGTCACTTAGCAGCTTTCACAGCTCTCCTTAGACTGTAAAAGTTGACCTTGTAATCTGCCATATTTCCAGACACAAGCACAAGTTATATGCATGCATTTAGTGCATTGCAAATGTTTTTGTCCACCCATTGTTTCTCTTGTTTCGGTAAGTCCTGATGATATGAATTTTTGAGCTGTTTTGTTTATGAGAAATCCAATGTAATAAGGCACAGCTTCCATAAACACATCGATGTCGCCATCAGAATTATACCTGAACATATCCAAGTCAGCAACACTCAGAACGTCCTGGAGAATAGCCTCTGATTGGTCTGTCCAATTGCATGACGTCACACAAGACTGGGGCTTCCTGTTTTAACAACTGTTTGTGTTTGTCTGCCATTTCTTCCTCCAATCTAAACTCCTTAATTATTTCAGCATTGATTATCCTTATTTTAAAATGGTACAAAAAACCATTCGGTTTCTCAAAGTTTCAACCAATCTCCCTGACGCAAAGTTGTTAGCAAAGATACTTGCACTGTGTTTGCAGAGGATTATTCATAAATTAATTCACCCTAATCAAACCGGTCTTATCCCCACCCATCAGGCAGCAAATAACATGTGTCGCCTTCTACATAATATACTGTAGATGTAGACACCCCTTGCTATCTCAACCTGTGGCCTTGCTAACTCTCAATGTGGAGAAGGTCTTTGACTGCATAAATTGGGATTTTCTGTGAGAGGTATTGCAGTTAAGAGGTATTGGAGTGAGCTATATCAACTTGATCAAGACTTTGTACTCCTACCCATGACTTCAGTTCTTAGCAAGTCAACAATGTCTCAACCCTTTTGAATTGAGAAAGGGTGCCAGAAAGGGCTGTCCATTATCTCCTTTACTTTTTATGATTTCACTTGAACCCCTTAGTATTGCTGTTCACAGTCTTGAGTTGATCACACCTATTGTAGCTCATGTCTCACACCATAAACTCTCTTATAATATTTTGTTCTTTCTTGGTAATGCCCCTGCAGATATGCCTGACATCTTTGGTTTATTTAGTTCATTTAGATAGATAGATAGATAGATAGATAGATAGATAGATAGATAGATAGATAGATAGATACTTTAAAACCCCTGTCTGGCTATAAAATTAACTGTCTGCGCTCCCTAATGCCGTAAATCAGTTTTTCCATCATATGTCCCTTTGGCTAACTCATTGAAATACTGTACATGAGCATCAAAATTTCTCTTTTTCTGCAGGACATTATAGTGTCTAATTACTGTAGTATTTTAAAAATAATAATAACTTAGAAAAGTCACACAATGGAGTAGTTTATGTACTAAAAATTTACAATGATCAGTCTGATTTCTTAACTTTGACCTCACATATGCTGCCCATGTTAGTCCATTTTTTTGTAGAAAATCCTGCTAATGATAACTCAAGGCAACTACAAAATGATGAATAAATAAATAAATAAATAAATAAATAAATGGTCCCAATTCACAGCTGATATATGTATGCTAATGCCCAAAGGTTTAATTAAGAAGGCATAAATATCAAAGGCACACCACTTCGCCCATCAGAGAACAATGCAAGTTTAATTTAAGGATTTTTAGAAATTACTTTAAAATAGAAGAGATGCCTTCTCAACGAAAAGGACAGAATTACACCCCAAAATAATCAACTGCAATATTTGATAACACTGGGAAGGTAATGTTAATATGACCTTAATTTATTAAAAGGATTCTTTGTAATAGTTTTAGGGTTAAAGATTAACCATGATCCTTTATTTTGTGACACTAATAGATATTATTATATTTTCTCTGAAAAGCTGTCTCAAAACTGATTAAAAATGCCAACTAACCTGACTGAATTGATGTAAATTGAAGCTGTGTAAATGCAAGCGACCCATAAACAGTTCTGCGGTATTAAAAATACACATAATAGCATTAGGAAAAGTTTAAACAATTAAGGGAATAAAATACTTAGATAGATAGATAGATAGATAGATAGATAGATAGATAGATACTTTGTTTGCCCCCAGGGTGAAATTTGGCTTTATACAGAAGATCATTAAACAAATAAATGTATAAATAGATAGATAAATGAATATATATATACACACACACACACTATGGTCTGAACACACACCAGGATAACTTAAAAGAACCAAAATTTAAAAAAATTTAACAGCGTATTGCTGTTGGTATAATGGACCCCAAGTCGCGTTTCTTGACACACTTCTGCTGAATAATTCATTGTCTGAAAGTCTTCAGTGTTGGTATGTCAGAGAGAAGATGTGCAGCATTGTTCATAACGGCACTGGGTTTTGTTTTCATTCTCTTCAATACTTCAAATTCAAGCATTTTTTAATAGGAATATGTTTTTATAATCATAATTAAGGTTTACATTTTCATCCTGGGAAAAGACTGTTGAAATCCATTTTAACAATGGCTATTTGGCTAAATTATAATAAATGCTAAACAGTAAATACTGGTTGAAGTTAGATGTTCTTCCTAGAATGACTAACTTGATGACATTCCAGAAACAACTGAAACTCAAAGAAATAAGATCTGCCGACATACAACACCTTTATTTTTTTCTTATGTCTTACATGAGTTCCATAGGCAGAGAAGCTGAATTATTTCAATTTTTATCTCTTCTATAATCAAATTAATTTAAGATGAAAAAATTATTTTCACTGAGACCACTTCCATGCTCAAGTAAAATGTAAAGCAGTAATGCCTTAAAAAAATGTATATTTATATATGTACATAATTCCTTTATACCTACAACAACATACGTTTATAATACCTCATTGTTATACCATTGTAAAACCTTATTCTAGCCAATTTAAAAGGCTCCTTCTCTTTTATAATTCTTGTGTTTAATTGAGAAGAGTTTGTTGTTTCTTGTAATATATTTAATATTTTTCTAGTTTATATCAAAAGCTAAATTTCCTTCTGGGGTCAAATAAAAGTGCTATCTATTTATCTATTGACTGGGCACATCCAAGTAAATATAGGCTAGTAAACTTAATGTGCATCACAGGTAAATTAATGGAAGGAATTACTAAGGGAAACATTGAGCAACACATAGCAAGAACAGGACAGGACAGAACTGAACAATCAGCATGGGTTCAGATGAAGGACGTCATGTTTTACCAACATGCTGGAATTCTGTGAGGAAGCAAAAAAAAGGATATCATCAAAGTAGAGCATATGATATTATTTATCTTGACTTTCAGAAAGCCAAGTTTATAAGGTGCCATATGAAAGGTTGGGCATCAAACTAGCAGAAGTGGGAGTTCAGGGTGTGGTGTGTAGACACAGGAAGCAGAGGGTGATGGTGCAAGGAACCTCATCAGAATTGACCGATGTTAAGAGTGGTGTCCAGTAGGGGTCAGTGCTAGGGCTGCTACTATTTTTAATATATAGAATTGGTTTAGATAGGAATATAAGTAACACGCTGGTTAAGTTTGCAGATGATACCAAGCTAAGTGGATTAGCAGATAACCGAAAATCCTTTAAATCATCACAGAGAGACTTGGACAGCATACAGGCTTGGGCAGATTTGTGGCAGATGTTATTTAATGTCAGTAAATGTAAAATATTACACATAGGAAGTAAAAATGTGAGGTTTGATTACACAATAGAAGGTCTGAAAATTGAGAGTACACTTTATGAGGAGGATTTAGGAGTCGTAGTGGACTCGACACTATCAACTGTCAGACAGTCATTAAGAAGAGTAACAGAATATCAGGTTATATAGCGCCTTGATGTGTGGTAGTACAAGTCCAAGGATGTTCTGCTCGAGCCTTATTACACACTGCTGAGGCCTCATCTGGAGATCAGCAACTAGGCTGATTCCAGGGCTACAGGGGATGAATTATGAGGAAAGGTTAAACAAGCTGAGTCTTTACAGTTAAAGCAAAAGGAGATTAAGAGGAGACATGACTGAAGTGTTTAAAATTATGAAGGGAATTAGTACAGTGGATAGATGCTAAAATGAATTAATCAAGAACACTGGGACACATCTATTTATCTATCCATCTATCTATCAATGTGAAGAATTAAAATTTAACCTTATTTATCCTTGGAGAGAATTCTTTTTCAGTATTTGCATTAAAATGCAGACTAAAATGTCAGCCTTAAATGTCAAGTTTTTAGCACATCACATGAGTTCTATTATTGTTTATCATTTTTACAGTTAATTTTTGTATGAACTCTTGGCTCAGTAAATTTCAACTAAAGTAATGAGCATCTATAGAAACATATTTCTGGTATAATTTATTTTGCAAATATTTAATATAATTAGTTCGCAGAATTATTTTTTTTCAATTATTTATACATTATAAATTTTTATAATAAATTATACATTATAAAATTTTGCAAAAGAATCTGTTTATTTGTAGAAGATATTGTGTTATTTCACAAATATAATTGCAACTAGCCATCCTCCGCAGCTTCACCCTTATATTAGTGAAACAGAACAGTGAGGAGGGCCCCGGCCAGCTCCCTACTCCTGCCGTAATGCTTCCCCCTCCCCTTGGCCCGCAGCCTCTGTCTTGGATTAGCGCAAATATATCGCTCATGCAAGTGAACTATGATTCTTAGCGTAATGAGAGAAGTCTCAAAATCAATGTTCAAGTAAATGGTAGAAAAAAAAGATCTAAATCCGTTAAGTAGTTCTCTCATTTTCTAACTAAGCGGAGTTAAGGTTACACCCCGAGGGCCCCGCAGCCCGATGAGTCTCTCTCGGATTTGCACTAATAAACTATGATACTTAGCGCAATGATAAAGTCGCAAAATCAGTGGAATGCTCAAGCAAATTATAGAAAAAAACCCGATCTAAATCCGTTCAGTAGTTCTCTCGTGAAAAGCGTACAGACAAACAAACAGGTTTAAAAAAACTATAAGAAATTTCGCGCTTAGACCACAAAATTTTTAAAACCATTTCTTAGCGAGCACCTATGGGCCAAGGGTAACCTACATTCCAAATTTCAAGTCCCAAGTCCTCATGATTCGGGAGATTTCGTGATGAGTGAGTCAGTGGTATTTAGCTTTTATATATATAGATTATTTCACAAGTACAGCTGTGTTATTCCACAAGAGTATTCTATTTTTTGCAATTATTGTTGCATTATTTCTTAAAAGTATTGTAATTATTTAATGACCTGGGGCCTCATGTATAAACGGTGCGTATGCACAAAAATGTTGCGTAAGCCCGTTTCCACGCTCAAATTGCGATGTATAAAACCTAAACTTGACGTAAAGCCACGCACATTTTCACAGTAGCTCCAACCCTGGCGTACGCAAGTTCTCCGCTCGGTTTTGCAAACTGGCGGTACCCAGCGGCAAGCAGTGCTGCTGTTTCTTGGTGGTTTCCCTTTTTTTTTTACATCCACAACGCCGGCTTTATCAAATACACTGAAATTAACCGCATATTGTTCATTAGTTTAAGACATCTGATTGTAATTAACTTGTAACAATATAATGGTCCACAGAATGGCCAAACTATTCTAAATACCATAGCTGCTTTAGCGTTGTTACTCTCACTGCACCTTCTTCTTCTACTTTCAGCTGCTCCCGTTAGGGGTTGCCACAGAGGACCATCTTTTTCCATATTACTCTCACTGCACCACTCGGAGCAGATGATCGGAAAGAGAATTACTGGTATACAGCATCAAGCACACGCTGCCTCAGCCATTCACTATTTGAACTGCTCTCATCCGACAAACGCTTCAGAGCCTTTCCTGTACGGACCTCGCAGTTCAGGAACAGTTTCATCCCAAGAACTATAAATGCACTCAATCAGTCCATCAAGTGCTCCTTGTAGAACTTTTTGTACTTACAAGTACAATTAGCTCACTGTAAACTTGCGATACAGTTATAATATTGCACAACCTGCGCCACTTTATAAAGCACATATTTACATATGATGACGATATCATTTTTAAGATGAAATGCAGCAAAATATGTTTATTACATTATACAGATAAAGTGTTAGCATCAATTTTAAATAATCTATATGTGAGGAAACACAGTGGTGCAACGCTAGCTAGTTCAGGGATTGTTCCTGCCTCGCGCTGTATTCTTGCTGGGGCTGGTGCGACACTGGATTGATAGAATAATGGATAATAATAATTAAACATGTACTACGAAGATATTTCAGTGTTCCTTAAAAGTTTTGAAGAATCGGTGTTCTCAGCTTACAGATGGCATAATGTCTGTTACAGAGCTGATTGTGTGGCGATTGGGTATTTGAAGAAAGAAAAGGAAGGACAGGAATTGGAGGTTAGTACATTTGAAAGAGACAGTACTGCTGCGATAAATTATTTCATCAAAGGCTGCACATGGTGCAGCAAGCATCTTGCGGGAGGCAGGAACAATCTTTGGTCAGGGCGCCAGCTCATCACTATCACTGTGCCACCGTATTCCCATCTTTAATAATATGCTTTAATTCCTATCATCATGAAAATGATATCAAGTATACATCTCAGTATTTTAATTATTCAGAGAGCTGTAATATCACGAATGTAATGGATTCTGTGTCCTGTCAGAGGATAGAGAAAGCCCGTTTAAGAAGCATGTAGTGATTCACGCACATAGAGCACATAGAAGATCAAATACAAAACAAAGCATTTAATGTGCTACTTTAGTTACGATGGTATTTGAGAAACTAGTAAATTAAACGATTTAAAGATAAAGTTTATGATGTTCTACTTTAACGACAAAATAAACTACGTGATTAAAGTGAAAATTTCAAGATTAAAGTTGGCATTTCGAGCTTTTTTCCCATTCTGTCTCTATTTTTTTTTCTTTTCTCTGTACCCTAATAAGTTTTCATATGACACTCAGACGGTGGGCTACGACTCCCCTTTTCATGGCGACTTTGATATCTGACCGCTTCTTTTTTATTTCGGGCACTGTGCATCTTTGTGAACTTGAGCTTTCGAGTTTCTCCGACACTCTGTCACTCGATCAACATCCTTTTGTTGATTATATCACTGTTTAAACCAACAAATAGTATGTTTTTCCTTGCCTCCACTTGGTATTCGCTGAAATTCTTCTATTTCCCCCTGTGCTTTTGCCATTGCCTTTTCACAGAAGGCTGAGCTTAAGGGCTATTTATATTGATTTGCATATTCAAAGAGGCATAATTCTTTTCACGCTGACTGGGATTTATGTAGCGGAAGAACTTGTAAGTTGGCGTTCACACAGATTTATGCATCTGGAATTTTTTGTGCGTACGAACATTTCTGCTTTTGTCTGTACGCCATGTTATAGTGTGAATTTTACGCATGCCATTATACATGAGGCCCCTGATGAGAGCACCCTTTGTTTAGCCTGTACTATATGTCTTTATTTACCACAATAAATGTTTAACATCTGATTTCTTTTCTTGCATCCCTAATATCATTTCCTTTCTTGCAGTTATACAGCAAATACAAAGATGAATAACACCGTTGTTCAAGAGCCTGACTTTGTGTTGGACTGCAGGATTGACTCCGACAAGAAAAGCCTAACAGTCACAGCCCTTGTCTTAATTTACTTAGTAATTCTGTTTGCAAATCTTCTGGTAATTCTTGTCATATTTTTAAACCATCAGCTGCAGGCACCAATGTTTTTCTGTATAGGTGCCTTGGCAGCAATTGACGTGGCAAACAGTAGTAACTTCATCCCCAAAATGCTTTCTGTCCTTCTATATAATGACTCGGTTGTATCAAATAGTCTATGTGTAATGCAGGTGGTCTTTGTTTTCTATTTGGAGATATTAATATCCCTCATTTTAGGATTAATGGCATATGACCGTTATGTAGCTGTTCTCTATCCTCTGAGATACCCTTCCATTATTACAAATAAAACCGTTTTTGCTTTCTTTTTACTTTTTAATGGCATTGGACTCATTGACATCATACCATATATATTTTTTATCAAAGAGCTTCCTTTCTGCAATACCAACATTTTGCCATTTTGTTTCTGTGAGTATTCAACTATGGTCCATGTTGCTTGTACTGATGACCCAAAATACTTACTTCTTTTGTCCATCAATACCATTGTCCTTGGCGGTGGACCACTGGCCATTATCATGTTTTCTTACAGTAGGATTGCTCATGCGGCTCTTAAGGTCCCTTTGTCTGAAGGCAGAAGCAAACTTTACAGCACCTGTGTGACACAACTTTTCGTGGTGGGAGTTGAATATGGTCCTTTGCTTTTTTGTTATGTGTTTCCAGCAGCTGGCATAAAATTGTCAATCGAAAGCTACAACACAATGGTCATTGTAAGTAATATCATTCCTCCAATGTTGAATCCAATAATTTATAGCTTTAGGAACAAGGAAATTAAAAAAAGTATTTATAAACTTTTTACAGGAAAGAGAACTGTTGTACAGACTGGACCAAAGAGGTAATACTGTAATGTATAATAAAGTTTATGTAAGTTGTGATTTATATTTAATTAACAATTAATATATTAATATCATACATCTATTTCTGGGATCTACTTTTTCTATTTCAAAAACCACAGGGAGTCTGAGCCAGGGCTACCAATAAGGAAAGCACGAAAGGACCCATTTGGAGACCTGTGTAAGATACAGCCTGCTGCTAGCAGTTGGGGGCTGGCTGACTTGGTGTGAGCCTCTTATGGGTAGGCTAGTGAATGTCGTGGCCTGCTTTGTGGCTGTTTTTGGAGGCCTCACACCCCTTTTCACCATGTTCCTGTCTCCTTATTAAGTATCTGCGAACAGTCCAAATGCCAAGGGAGATGGGAAGTCTGGAACTCATAACCCAAATTCAACCAGGCAGGGTTGAAATCAGTTGATTGTTGTACCGGAACACAAGTGTTTAAAGGAAGGAGCAGCTATTGGTCTTTATGTCTTCTGATCTTGCAGATCCAGAATCTGGTTGGTGAAGGTCCAGATGATCTTTACAGCAAGCTCATCTCTCTGTGGTTGCAAGGATGTGGTCTTGGTCTTTCATATGCTAATGTTGTCACATATTATCTGTATTAAAAATTATGGCCTTGATCTGATTGCAGCCCTGCTGACACCGTAAAAGAAATAAAAACGTCCATGCAGCCATAATTCGTACACTGTATCAAGCATGTGCAATTTAATTCATTAGTACACCAGTACCAGGACATAGTCCTTTCACAAATTCAATAAGAGAAACAACGAAGTCCATGGATGCCCCATGGGTACCTTGAGATGATACTCCTGCAGTGGTGCTGTGGACTGAGCCTGCGGTCCCTTCCCTGTAGTGAGTGGGTCAAAGCACCTACAATAACTCTGCACATTCTGACGGCAACATCCCAGTAAATAACTTTGTCAAAGCCTCTTTTTTGTCCTTAAAATACTAAAATGTTCTGAGCCTGGAGAGTCTTCCCGACGCTGTAGTACCTATTTTCTTAGGACCTTCGAGACCACTCCTACCAATGTCCCACTCCAAATGCTAAATCACTGCAATGTTTTTCTGTATTTGATTCAGGATTTGATTGTCAAGAATTTCCTCGTAATTCATTTTTGCTCAGTAATTCAAACTTTGCTCATATGTTATTCATTTCTATTTCTTGCTGTCAGCAGCAGTTGGTGTTGCCAAGTTAAGTCATTTTAAGCTCTGGTCCGTTCGTCTGCTAGTCTGGCTTTCAGCCTTTGTTAGTGTAACTCTCGGTCTGGAACTCAGTGAGCCACTGGGTGTGAGAGTCCTTAAAACTCACTATACTAAAAATAATTTAAAAAAAAACACAAAGGTACCCCCAGGGTCAATATTTTGAGTTCCAAATTAGTCTATGGTCTCTTCCTGACAAAGTGGGATATTGTCTCCATTTTAAAGGTAAAGAATTATGGGCTTTGTATTATGTTTCATTTTGACTTCTGATTTTGATGTAGCACTTGAGCCAATGTCCACATTTCTGACTAAGCATTTGCCCCTGGGCAGCAGCTGAATACAAGGGTGCTGCAATAGGAAATCTGCACTTCCCACAGAGTATGCTCATAAATTTCCAGAGGGCAATCTCAATAGTGTTAATAGTTGCCATTGAATATGGTGCCACAACCACTAACTACCCTTCCATTCAAAGGAGGAGAACTACCTCAAACCTGCCACCAAGTCCAGGGAATTATCAGTTGATAGCAGAAGTAATAAAATAAAATTTAAAAAAAATGAAAGTCTGGGTGGTGGCATTGAGGCACAAGTAATCTGCAGAGAACATGAGAACATCTAATACTGCATTATTAATCATTATCGTCCTTGTACACCTTTCATCCATTTCTTGTAACACACGTCAGCACTATTTTTACTAGGCAATATTACTGCCAAACTTCTTATTGCTTTTCGATGGAATTTGAGAAATGTGACCATCAGGCAGTGGATGGCCTAATTTTATGAATTAAACTTCATCTTTCTTCCATTTCCCTCAGTATTCTTGTGTGGGGTAGGAGAGCGGTCACGTAGGATTGGGTTAAAATCTCAGTGATTAGTGTCTGTACTCCCGATTAAGCTCTTTTAATTTTTTTTAAGTTATGTTAATTTTTTCATCTATTTCTCATATGATTTACTAGCAAAAAAAATACGAAAAAGACTGAAGAGGTCCAAGAAGAATCATATGGCTTAAAGACGCCTTCAGTTCTCATTTCTTCAGTGATTGCTTCTGCTGAATGGATTGAGCCAGGGGCATACAATGCAGTTACTTGATATGAGGGGTTACCCTGTTGTTGGTATTATGTTGAACCAGATGGGTCTGCCGATTGTCTTCAAGGGAGGTTGAAAAACTGGTCTCTGTATTCATATAGGAATCCCTTCCACACCTGTCGATAAGGAAGAAATAGCAGGCTGTCACCCAGTAAAACCTGCTAACCTCTTCTAGGATAGTTCATCAAGAAAACTAAAATGTTTCTGTTCTTCATTGAGCCCACTGTCACTCAAAAAGCAATGGGTGGTGCGACAGACACTAATGGAGCTTGACCTTGGAGTACAGCTTGTATCTCTTTGGAAGTACTCCTTGGCTTTTTGTCTATCATTCTTGTGATAAGAGATTCGTGGGGTCCCAGAGCATACTGGCTTCAGATGGGTGCAGGTGTGCGAGGTTGATTGAGGTGTTTGGCCAATCTCCTGTTCACGTGGAAATGCGAGTGAATCAGTCAGGTGCTTTATTTACACCTCAGGGTAAGTGGAGGACACCTACACTCAATCGGGCACCATTGAGGGAGCCTGCATGTTAGAGAAGGGACAGCAAGGAGATCAGATCAAGAATCATATCAGATCCAACAGATAATACAGGTTATGGGAGAAGAAAGAGGCAGAACTGGAGAGAAGCCCGTGTGATTAGAAAGGAGCCTGGTTGGTGTGGAGTATGCCCCAAAGGGAGCAAGCGGCAGGCCTGCACTCAAGTGCAGGGCTGTTAAAGGGACATTCCTTAGCGCAACTACAGACGTCTCCCTTTTGACGCCAACAGACTATTTGAGGGAGCAGGCCATGCAGCTCGGAGGAGACTCCCATAGATGCAGATGGACTAGTAGTAGGACCCCAAACTCAGAATTAATGGAGGACTGCACCTATCGATGGGTGTCTCTGCCTGCTGCAAGGTCCTGATGGGATAGGCTGAGGAGATGCCAGATTTTAGAGAGAGGCATTGGGGGTAGTGTCTGTTTTTAAAGGAAGAATCTGTCTATGATTTTAGCCTCATTTTTATTGGGAGTATTTATTTGGGTTTTAACCTTCACTCTTTGACATTTAGATTCTATAGATTATTTATTTATTGTCTGTTTTTATTGGGAAGAACTTGGGCTGCACTTTGGACACTATTTGTTTTTGTTTGGATTTTAATAAAAGAACTGAACACTTTTGAATGCCACTTGCCGAGTGTGTCAACATGAAGACTGAAATCTTCTATTGTTAGCAATCTGTCATAATTACTTGTTATTAATGCTACTGAAAATGAGAATTCCTAAATAAAAGATGAATTATAAATGGTGAATAAAAGAGACTGCAAAAATTCTTGAATAACTACAGCAAGATACTTGAAAGATCCAAAGGTGCTTATAACACGTACCTTTAGAAAATACGTCTTGAGAAAATTCTCAGTAAACCACCACCTTCGATTAACATTGCAGCACCATCACTTGTGAGCTGTGTTTCACTCAGTGCCAGAAATTCTATTTTCCTATCACTGACAAGATCACTAGCATACAGTAAATGGTCTTGCTGGTTAATACTCTGAAATTAAATAAGGCCATACTGTGTTTCAGAAGAGCGTAGCTGCATCAAAGTTTTTGTGCAGCTTGAAATAGCAATTAAGTTATACGCATTTATACTGTTTTTTTTTTCATTTTAGCTAAATTATGATTATTAATAATAGTGCTGATATAGTTCACATCTATAGGTAAACTTACTATGTCACTGTCATATCCTAGCACGACTTTGTGGTCTAAAGGTAGGTAGTCATGAAAGACATTTACCTTACAGATATTTTCAGAGAGGACCCTGGCACTGAATCTATTTGAAAGCATGTTGGCCATCATGTCCAAAGAAACAGTAGTATCACGTTAACTGTTGCTTGTATTTTTATTTTTTTGTAAAAAAATATTGTTAATAATAATTCAAGGCAATGTAAAATGTGCACAAAATAAATGAAGAAACACAGTAAAGGTGTCAAGAGTTTAAACACTGCACAGCAACACTTGCGCACTCCCAATTCCCAGCTGTTGACTTGTTTAATAATGCCCAGGGGTGAAGCTGGTTTTGTACTAAGGAGACGTTCTGCAAGACACTTGAAAAGGGCGTTTAAATCCTGTTCACATTCAGAAAGGTTCACATATTTACTAAGGCAGGGGAGAGAAAGCAGAATTCTTCTCAGCTTTAAAAATGAACATATTTTATATTTTTAAAGCATCTCCTTGTTTCTTAAGCTTCCATGTATTTTACAGTTTTTAGTAAACGACATCAGAAAAAAGCCCTGTACGTTGGACACTGATCACAGGAAGAAGAATAAAACATTCTGAAGGTGCACATCAAAGGAAGGACAACACAAGCTTAATTGATGGATTTACAAAATCACTTTAAAATATTTGAAGAAATGACTTCTCATCAAAAAGGACAGACATACACCACAAAATAATCAACTGCAAATTCAGATAACACTACAGGTAAAGCTACTGGGACCGTAGTTTATTAAAAAGCATTATTATAATAGTTTTAGAGTTAAAGATAACATGCTTTAACTTTGACACATTAACATATATAATTATATATATATATAATTTTTAGTTGAAAAGTTGTTGAAAAACTGATTAATAAAGGAAAAATAACCCGAATTAATTGATGTGAAATTAAGTTGTGCCTCATTAGAAATGTTCCAGAATTTAATGTGCAAATAAGTGCAGTCCATAAACTCTTCTGCAAATTAAGCATGAGGGAATTTTTCAATAATATGGGGAAAAATACTTGAAATTATGCAAATATTATCAGTAGGAATATGTTTTTTATTACCATGAGTTTAACTTTTTATCCTAGGAAAAGACTGTTGAAATTATGTTGTGCTAAATTTCCATTTTGCTAAATTTAATAATAAAAATAATTAACTGCTAAAAAGTAAATATCAATTTGGTTGATTTCAGTACCTTTTATTTTTTTTCCTACTCCAGTTCCAGAGCCAGACAAACTGAACTATTTAATTTTTAATCTCTTGTATTATCAAAACAACTTAAGATGAACAAATGACTTTCACTGAGATGATCTTCATTTTCAAGTACAATAGAAGTAAGTACGGCCTTAATAAAATTACATATTTATATATGCATATAATTCCTTTATATATGGAGCAATACACCCTTACAGTACCTTCTTGTCACTTTTTACAGTTCATGTTTATATCAACTCTCGGCTTGTTAAATTGTATCTAGAATTTAAAGTAAGGAGGATCTACAGAAACTTATTTCAGGTCTATTGTTTTTTTTTTGCAAATTATTTAATTATTTCCCAAATGTATATTTTTTTTCAAATATGTATATGTTATTTTGCAAAATAATGTTTGTTTGTGAAAAGTATCCTGTTATTTCACAAATAGAACTGCATTATTTCCCAATTCTAATTATGTTAGTCCACAACAGTATTATGATATTTTTTTGCTCAGATGAGATACTGAAGAAGTAGAAATGCGTGGAACAGACAACGGTCTGTTTGCATACAGTTTGGTGAAACAAACACCGATATGTTTCGCAGGTCATTTCATAATTGTGAAATGGAATACTCACTAAAGAGTTTGTTTTGGATTTTAAACTTTTTTGGGGGTGAAAAAAAGCAAAGAATAATGTTCACAGTCAAAGTCTTGTTCACACTTCTGTGTTTAGCTGTGTAAAGCACTTACTGCTCAAGTGACATTTTGATGCTTCATTTTAGTGGTCTTGCTTGTTAAGGTTCCCCAACTTTAACTGATTATTTCAGTCTTAAACTGCTGCATTCACTGTTTTAATGGCTCGTTATTATGAATAAGATGCAAATGTTTCCATTTACACCTGTGTGGATTCATCTTGCACTATTTGGTTTAATAAAACACTTAAAAGAAAAATGTGAGACTGAAAATGTTCCGTTTTAGGTTTCAAATCATTTGGATGATATCCTTAGAAGGGAAATAATCTACGATATAAAAACCTAACATTGCAGACTAACAAGCCATAAAAATTAAATAAGGTCTGAGATTGGCAAGGATTGGTTTCTAATTAAGCAAATGGGTTGGAATGAAAACCTGAAGCCACTGCAGCCCTCCAGGATAGACATTGCCCACCCATGGGGGATGCGCGCCGACTGATGCTGTACTTAATAAGCCTGTTCTGGGAAGCAGGGAAGCGTAGCATGAGCAGCATCACTGTGTGCCCCCTGAGTGGAGGAACAGTGATATGTTGACAGGGTTTGAGCGCCAATATCCCCATTGACATATAAAACCGGTGGATGGAAAGTAGACATTATTTTTCTTGACTGAGTTTAGTGTTTGGCACCCTTCAGAGCAAACACATTGTGAAGGGGATAGGTGAGGGAAAACACAAAGCCCAGAATACAGAAGAGGGGACTTTGACAGTACTTTTTGTAATTGTAAATAGCTTTTTGATTTACTCTTCCTCCCTAATAGTTTTTGCTTTGCAAGGACCAAAGCGAAGGAGAATTTTCTCTTTGGTTTTTGTATGTAGCATTTATTTATTTCTTGTACAGCTGTATTTTTCCTCTCTTATTTGATTTTGTTACCAAGAGAAAGGGAGGGAGGGCTATTTATTTATTTATGTTTATATTTATTGTCTGCCATTTTTGCTATTTTGTTTCCTTTGTGTGAGTGTCATAGTTGACTGAATTTTTTTTAGCGACATTCTTTTGATTTGAATTTTGCAATTTCATTTTTGCACTTTTGTTTATATTTTTATGGGAGCATCTGTAAATAAAAAACACTTGTTTTTTTTTACCACTTATAGTTTGATGTCAGTGTCTTGCCACTTTCTTACCATTAATCTGGTCGCTTCATGATTTACCAGGGCAACAAGTGCAGCATGGTGCCAACTCCCATTACATGGGGTACCACAGTTCATCTTCATTGTGGTCAGTAGTCTGTAGGTTGACAGGCGAGTAAGAATCTTATTGTGCTGTAAAAATAAATTCACACTTAATGGCCCTCATGTCATTTCATATATTTTTGCCTCAGCTGTAATATTTTGCACAGTACTTCAAACTATTCAGGGTCTACGTTTTATAAAAAAAATGTTGTGACTCCTCATTGTTAAGGCTTCACTGAACACCTTTTTGTTTTAAGTTTTATTTTTGAAATGAAAATAACATTTTTTATCTAATATATATTTATAATTGTATTTCTTTGTCACCTGTTATCAGGATTAATTTCTTATTCTAATCTTGGTTGTGTAACTATGTACAGTTTTGCCTATAGCTTATAGCAGTTTAGGTAGTGATATAACTTAAATTAGTTTAATTTTATTCCATTTTAATCATTCTACTGTCTATATGTATACACATTATTAATATCTATCTATCTATCTATCTATCTATCTATCTATCTATCTATCTATCTATCTAGTGCTTAAAGTAAGTCATGAATTTTGCTTTGGACATTTGTACGGTGACTCCCATGCACTCAAAAAGTGAGCAGTAAATGAAATAATGTAACATTCATAGGGCTATCAAGTTTTGTGCCAAACCTGGAAAATGGAAGGACATAATAAAAAAAAATGAAAAGCATTATAAAAATAACAAACATTCCTTCTGCTTGGGGAGGGAAAAATAAATAATAAAAGCCATTGTCCTATTTCATTTGTTCATGTCTACATGAGATGCAGTGAGAAAGTCTGTTGAATCGAGTAGTTCAGATGTGGACTAATGGATTTTACACACCTTAATGGAACTGTCTTGTTGTTTGGCTTCTGCTCTTCTTAAGTCAATCTTCTGCTGAGGGTACCCTGCTTTTGGTGTATTCTGCATTTCTTTATTATGTCAGATTTCTTTTCTTGCAACCCTAATATTATTTTCCTTTCTTGCAGTTATACAGCAAATACAAAGATGAATAACACGGTTGTTCAAGAGCCTGACTTTGTGTTGGACTGCAGGATTGACTCTGACAAGAAAAGACTAACAGTCACAGCACTTGTCTTAATTTACTTAGGAATTCTGTTTGCAAATCTTCTTGTGATTCTTGTGATACTTTTAAACCATCAGCTGCAAGCACCAATGTTTTACTGTATAGGTGTGTTAGCAGCAATTGATGTGGTAAACAGCAGTAACTTCATCCCCAAAATGCTTTCTGTCCTTCTGTATAATGACTTGGTTATATCGAATAGCGCATGTGTAACACAGGTGGTCCTTGTTTTGTACTTGGAGATGTTAATATCCCTTATGTTAGGTTTAATGGCATATGATCGTTATGTAGCTGTTCTCTATCCTCTGAGATACCCTTCCATTATTACAAATAAAACTATTTTTGCTTTCATTTTACTTTTTAATGGTATTGGACTTATTGGCATCATACCATTTATATTTTTTATCAAAGAGCTTCCTTTCTGCAACACCAATATTTTGCCATTTTGTTTCTGTGAGTATTCAGCTCTGGTCCATATTGCCTGTACTGATGACCCAAAATACTTACTTCTTTTGTCCATCGTGACTCTTGTCCTTGGCTGTGGACCTTTGACGCTGATCCTGTTTTCGTACAGTAGGATTGCTCATGCGGCTCTTAAGATCCCTTCATCTGAAGGCAGGAGCAAACTTTACAGCACCTGTTTGACACAACTTTTCGTGTTGGGAGTTGAATATGGTCCTTTGACTTTTTGTTATGTGTTTCCAGCAGCTGGCATAAAACTGTTATCCGAAAGCTACATCACAATGGTCATTGTAAGTAATATCATTCCTGCAATAATGAATCCAATAATTTATAGCTTTAGGAACAAGGAAATTAAAAAAAGCATTTATAAACTTTTTATGGAAAAGAGAACTGTTCTACAAATTGTACCAAAGAGATAATACTGTAATGTATAATAAAGTTCTGAAAGTTGTAATTTATATTTAATTAACAACAAATACATTAATGTAATCCATCTATTTCTGGGATCTACTTTTTCTACTCCAAAAATCACAGGGAGTCAGAGCCAGGGCGAAACGCAATTTTAGAACAGACTAGTTTAGACTAGTCCAAACGAGTTTGCCAAAGCAGATAGGGTGATTCTAGTCTGAAGTAGATTATCCTGAAATCAATGTAGAGCTCTCGGGACAAACTGATTTGTCCGAGTCTAAACTAGTTTGGCCAGCAATTGCACATTCCTAGGTCAAACTGATTCATCCTATAACACTTCAGACAAACTGGCTTGGCCTAGCCTCAACTCATTTGTCCTAAAATCAGGCCTGTCCTGTAACACATACGTTCATATTCCTTTGCACTAAGACATGTCACCAATCTGGATGATGAAACATTTTACAGTGAATGTTATGCTGTTGACAGAGACTGATTTACTATATGAAATGACAGGTTGTACCCTCCAAACTGGCGTATTGCCCGAGGCTGTATCCCAGTGCTATCGGGACAGGTTCCAGTCTCTGTAATTCTGAAATGGATTAAGCAGGCTTTGAAGATTTTGTGTTATGTTATATGGTACTGTACAGAAGTAAAAGAAAGTTAGCATCAGGGATTTTTAAGTCAATCAGTGCCTAATAGCAACCCAACAACATTATCTGTGGTCGATTTTACAACTGCTTGGCTTATTCCGTGTTATGGGCCTATGCATATGTTCTGTTTTACTGTTGTTTTTGTTCATCATTCTTTACGTTTCTATGATCGTTATGCTATGTTTATTATTTAATAATTATGAACAGTCCCTTTAACACTAGAATGCTGAAGCCTACGAAAAAACTCATAATTCCAGCCCACCTTAAATTCTTTCACACCTCTCCATCAGCCTCTTTTGTTTTGCAAATGCGCCGATCATCTCAAGCAGCAAGCAGCCTGCTGTCCCATCCCCCGACTTGATGGAGCTCAACTCTCCCCAAAAAAAAGAAGCCTTTGATTTCAGTCTGTAACAGCTGGTGTAAAATTTGGGCGCATACACCGTCAGCATGACGCTGTCAGATCTAAACACTAGCGTGGCAAATTGCTCGGGTACTGAAGTGACTTTAGCTGCAGGTGGAAGTCCCATTTTACTTTGTGGTGCCAAGAAGAGTTGTGTTGTGTTGCAGCAATCTATTAGCCGGCGAAAGCACTGTGAAGAAGCTGTCTGTTGCTACGGTCCTTCCTTTGTCCAGTCTGATAGCGGTCACAGGACATCGTATCTTTGATTGCCGGTACAACAAATAGTTCTGAGCAGGCTTCAGCCACAGCGCTGCTCTTGTGAAAAGAATGTAGATAAATGCCATCAACTCAAAGTGTGAGAGGCAAATTCGTTGTGCCACGTGAACGTCACTGAGAGAATAAAACTAAATAATAAAAAAAAGCGCTTTTACAAGTAGGCAAAATTTACATCGAATTACAGACTCAAATCAATTGTATGTTTTTATTATATTGTAGAAATAATAATAATAATAATAGCAGCCCACTACTCAAAACTCAGATTGCCCAGTCTCGAACCCAGGACCTTTGGGTTATAAGGTAGCAGTTCTTACCTCTACACCATTCAAGAATACTGTATATGTAAAATACCTGTCAAATGACATGTGAGCTTGAGTTTTAACTCATTGCCAGCCACATGTAAATCGAATGCTTTTGTTTTTTCTTTTGTTATACTCTTGAATAAAAGCCAATGTGTTTGTTTGATATCTGGACTAAAGTCTTCACACATTATACATTATTAGTATAATATGGAAAACTTTTCTGCTTTAGGTATGAATTCAGCATTTCTCACATTTCCTTTCATTCTACACTTACCCAGATCTTTGTAGACACGGAACACACATGAAATGCATGTATTCCAAATAACGATATACTGTATTATTTACCCTATACAACTCCAGGAACCTCACACTCAGATAAGGAGACTTGGCTTGAGCTGGGAGAACTTTTTCCCCACGAGCTGAGCTCCATCAAGGAGGGGGATGGGATAGCAGGCTGCTTGCTGCTTATGCTGATCGACACATTTGCAAAACAAAATGAGCTGATGGAGAGGAATTGAAGGAGGTCCAAGATTTCATGTTTTTCATAGGCTTCAGGAATTCTAGTGTTATGTGTCTCTTCATGATACAGATTTTATAGATTCTCTGTCTCATAAGACATTTTTGTGCATTTTGAACTTTTAAAGCCAACTGCCATTTTGGAGGCCTATGTAAGTTACAGCTTGCTGACAGCAGTAGGGGGGGTGGCTGACTTGGTATGGGCCTCTTATGGGTAGGCTAGTGAAGGTCATGACCTGCTTTGTTGCTATTTATGGAGGCCTCACAGTTCTTTTACATTTCTTCTTATCATTTAAGATCAAGGACTACTGTCAGACTATCTGAGAACAGTCCAAATGCAAAGGGGTTAGAGGGTTCCAGAGCTCATGTGCCAACATCAACTAGGCATGGGTAAGGTCAGTTGATTGTTGTACCAGAACACAAGTGTTTAAACTTAATGTAGTAAAAAGAACAAAAAGGGAAAAAAAATCTCTCAAGGGTACCTGCAGGGCCAATATTTTGAGTTCCAAACTAGTCTAGGGTCTCTTCCTGACAAAGTGGGATATTGTCAAGCAAGAGAGAAAGAGCAAGATACCTTTATTGTAACTGCAAAGTACAATAAAATATTGTTTGGAGCAATTCTATAGATGCCTTAGATAAATGTATATAAGAGTAGACAATAAATGTTGAAGCAGGCTGACACGGGCACCCTTAGCCCCAATGAAGGCTCTCGGAGACTCAGAACGGACAGCAGAATTAAGCTTTATTGTATGGGGCGCATACAGACTTACTTAAGATGGAACAATGAGCCCCCAACAATGGGCACCTCTTAGTTTTATCACAATTCTTATCATTTCAGCCATTATTCTTCTTCATGTGACTTCTAGCATTCCATTACTCTAGATCTGCCCCTAATTGATCTACCATTATTTCTCGGCTGGGTGGTTGTCAGACTCTTCGCTGTCCATCATATCTGTCTGACAACCCATACCTGCACTCCCTTCTTTCCCAGCACTCACAAATTATTTATAACCCAAGAGTCTACAGTATGTTCCCCTTTTTATCAAGGGGCCCATCTCTTCTCAATTCTCCTGCATGTCCAGACTTTAACTTGAGAGATAATGGTGGTCTGTGGCTCATACAGGGTTATTAACAATATATAGGCATGATCTTTTTAACTCCTAACTCTTACACCTTAATACTTAATAAAATATAGTGTCTACTTTTTTCATGTGTTTATAATACTTTTCTACTCCGTAGAAATTACCAATTATAAGAATACATTTTTCTATATAAACTTAGTAAACATTAAACTATGAGAAGCACAGTTACTATTAACAGTTCCAAATAATAAATGAGATAACAAATAAATGAAGTCACAGTGAACATTACAGTCAATGCAATGATCATGAGTTCCACATGGGTCACATACAAGTGTGTGACTACATGTAGTTGATGCAGAAGTTTGGCTTAATTAGTGGTGGTCTCTGTTATAGGAAGGAGCATGAATTGTTGTGCATTTAATAGGCTGATTACTTTCGGGTAAAAGCTGTTCTTCAGCCTGGTAGTGCGGGCATGCAGGGCTCTGAAGTGTCTGCCAGAGGGCAGAGGAGTAAAAATGCTATGACCAGGGTGAGTTGGATCTCTACAAATGTTCTTTGCTTTTCTGCTGCAGCGGGTAGTGAAGATATCTTCCAGTGATGGTAGCTGAGTGCCCAGTAATTCTCTGAGCCATTTTGATGATATGATCTTCCTGTTCTCAGAAGTGCAGCCAGAGTACTACACTGCAATGCAGTATGTGTTGACAGACTCTGAGGTGCACCTGTATACGTTAAGCAAAAGCTGTTGTGAGAATTTGTATTTTCTCCTTGCTCCTCAGAAAGTGAAGCCTCTGAAGACCTTTCTTGGCCATTGCTGCCATGTTTGTTATCCATGACAGGTCCTGGCTGATTTGGATTCCCAAGAATCTGAAATTCTAGACTGTCTCCTCCCTCTTGCCATTAATGCTGATGGGATGGTGGCCACTGTAGTTAAGTCTACTGAATTCCAGAACCTTTGTTTTCTCGGAATAGAGTACAAGATTATTGTTCTGGCTCTAACTCTCCAGATTCTCGACCTGTTGTCTATGGGCTGCTTTGTCATTATTGGAGATCAGACCTATCACGGCGGTGTCCTCTGCAAACTTTATTATGATGTCAGTATCATGGGTAGATTTGCAGTCGTTTGTGAAGAGGGAGTAAAGGAGAGGGCTCAGCACACAGCCCTGTGGTACTCCAATGTTCAGTATTATGGATGAAGAGAAGTGCTTATCCATGTGCACAGTTTGTGGTCTATTAGTGAGAAACACTAAAATCCAGGTGCACAGGTGTGAGTTGAGACCCAAGTTTGATAGCCAGCTTGTTTGTGTTGTTGAAGGTGGAGCTGCCGTCAATGAACAGCATCCGCACATAGCTGTCCCTCTGCTCCAGGTGTGACAGGTCAGTGTGAAGGGCAAGTGAGACAGTATCCTCAGCTGACCTGTTTGACCTGTAAGTGAACTAGTATTGGTCCAGGGAGGTGGGGATGTTGCTCTTAATGTGTCTGAGGACAAGTTGCTCAAAGCATCCATGGATGGATGGTATCATGTTTCATATTGACATGTTTGATACTGAGATAGCACTGAGCTAATGTCCACATGTTTGACAAAGCAATCAAAGTGAAAAGATTCCTGAAAGGCAAAGATAGACCCCATTTAACTTTTAAACTTGCATTTTCTTCCTTTTCCCTGAGTGCGCTTGTGTAGAGTGGGAGAGCGGTCATGTTGGATTGGGTTAATATCTCATTCATTGATGTCCATACTTCATGTTTAGGCTCTTTTAAAAAATAGTTTTAAAATGATGTTCACTTTCTCATCTGTATTTATTGTAATTTATATGTAATCAAAAAAAACGAACACAAAAAAGGAAATGACTGGAGAGGTCCAGGAGGAATCTTAGCCCAACAATGCCTTCAGTTCTTATTTCTTCAGTGACTGTTTCTGCTGAACTGATTGAGCCGGGGGCCTGCAATGGAAATTACTTGATATGAGAGGTATCCCTGTTGTTGATATCACATTGAACCAGACGGGTCAGTCCATTGCCTTCAAGAAATGTTTAAAAACTAGTCGCAGTATTCATATAGGAATCCCTTCTGCACCTGTTGATGGGGCACAAAAATCAGGGTCTCATGCAGCAAAACCTGCTCACACTTTGTCATTTCTTTTAGAATGTCTTTGTGCGTGGTTGGCAAAGAAAACTAATCCCTTTTTTGTAATAAGAACTCTTCTCAAACTGATACTAGATTTTTGGTATTAAGTATATTCGTTCAATAACAGCAGAACCTAATCCAAGTCTAAAAGTGTAACCGGAGCTAATGTCCTCTTCCCCTGCCAATAGTAATGTGCTATTCATAAATAAACAAGCAAAAGGAACTGAAAATAGAGCAAATAATCCCATAAAGCTTTTCAGCCATTTTATCATGTTATTAGATCACTTGACATGAATGGTACCAAGTTACCTCTTAGGTTCTTTTCTTAATGGTGGATAGGAAGAAATGTCAAAAACAACTTTACAACTGTTACCCGTCTTGCTGTCTGTATTGTACCCCACATATTCAACCCCAGCTTTATCAGCAGGCTGCTTTGGTGACTGGGACTGGCTTTTATTTTCACTCCTTTATTTCAGACCAGTTTGCCACTAATAGATGACTTCGCAAAGATGCCCCCTTGAGTCCTTAAGGGATCGCAGCTAGACAAGGAATGGATAATCTTAGCTCTCAAGCACACCAGTAGCAATTCAGACATTGAGTTTAAGGTTTCACTTCAAAATTATACTTAATCGCATCAAAATCAACCGTAGCAAATATAAGCAAAACAAAGAATTATACAACCTTGATTTCTTAAGTCGTCATATAAACAAGAAGCTCCAGGAGGTCCAGTTCCTTAATCACAGAATTTACAGTGGATCCAGAAAGTGTTCAGACATCTTCACTTATTTCACATTTTGTTATGTTGCAGCTTTGTGCTAAAATTGCTTACATTCATCTTTCCCTCATGACGAAACACTCAATATCACTGAATGACAGAGAAAAAACAGGATTTTAAGAATTTTTTCCAAATTTATTAAAAATAAAAAAACTGAAATATCACATTGACACAATTATTGTGACCTTTTACTCAGTACTCAGCTGAAACACCTTTGACAGCAAAGCTTGTTGGGGTCTGACGTGACAAGTTTCACACACCTGGATTTGGAGATTTTCTGCCATTCCTCTCATGGACATTCCCTGCATCATCTCTAAGCCACTCCTGTGTTGTCTTCGCTTTGTGCCTAATGTCCTGTTGGATGATGAATCTTCTGCCCTATCTGAAGTCCACAGTGCCCAAGAGCAGGTTTTCACTTAAGATGTTTCAGCACTTTACTCTGTTCAGTTACCTCTCAGCTCAGTCTACTCCCAGTCCATGCTGCCAAAATAACAGCATAGCGTGATGTTGCCTTTGGTGGGCTGGCACCCTGCCCAGGTTTAGTTTCCTGCCTTGTGCAATGTGTTGGCTGGGATTGGCTCCAGTAGACCCCCATGACCCTGTAGTTAGGATATAGCGGGTTGGATGATGGATGGATGGATGATGTTGCCACTACCATGCTTGACCATTGGCATGGTATTATGCAAAAGATGAACAGTGCTTGCTTCCTCTTACAATAATCTTGGTTTCATCAGACCAGATAATCTTGTTGCTTACAGTTTGAGAAATACTTCAGGTTTCTTTTTGGAAACTCCAAACAGGCTTTCATGTGTCTTTTACTCACAAGAGGCTTCTATCTGTCCACTTTGTCATAAAGCCCAGGTTTGCAGTGATGGTTGTCCTTCTGGAAGTTTCTCCCATCTCCACAGAGGTTCTCTGGATTTCAGCCAGAGAAGGCCATTCTCCCATGATTGTTCAGCTTGGCCAGCTCTAGGAAGAGTCATGGTTGTTTCAAACTTACTCCTGTCACACATGTGCACATGGGAGGCAGCTAAAGGGCTTGAGTAAGGGCAGTTCCGAGTCATACCGGGATGTGGCAGAGTGCACTGACTCTTTTTCTCCCTTTCCTGCAGACCATTCACGGGAGATTCCACCTTATTCTCTTGACGTCATTTTCGGGACCGAGCCTATGGAAGGAAACCTTGCCGGTTCCGGCCCCTGTGATGTCACATCTGGGCTTGAACCAATGGCTGAATACCTTCATGAGCTCAACCCCTTTGATCTCCCTTCCTGTCTTCCCCTTTAAAAGTCTCCACCTTTTCCGTATTCCCTCAATTCTGTTTTGGACTCTGTTTTGTGCACATCAGTGCTGTATCTATTTGAACAACTTTGCAGCCAGGAAATCAATTATACGGGTGGCTGCCCCAAACCTTTCTATGACTCGGAGTCGAGTTTGTGACACTCCATTTCAGGATTTTGAAGGCTATTGTACACTTGGGAACATTAAATGCTGCAGAATCCTTTTTACTATACTACTATACTATCCTGTGTCTAAGCTCTACAGACAGTTACTTATTCCTTATGGCTTGGTTTTTGCCTGATAGTCATGATCTCCTGTGGGACCTTATAAAGAGAGGTGTGTGCCTTTCCTAATCTTGTCCAATCAATTGCGTTTATTCCAGGTGAACAGGGTGCAGAAATTTCTAAATGATAATCAGTAGGACCGGATACACCTCAGACAGTTTTCAAGTGTCATTGTAACAGTTCTAAACACATTGGCTAATGTGTTATTTCAGTTTTTATTTTTAATTAATTTGCAAAAAATTATAAAATCCTGTTTTCACCTTATCGAGTATATAATCAACTAGCACATCAGAAACATCTTTGTAAAACCTGTTTGGGTCAGGGTCAAGGAGATCATTAGAAGGTTTTATTCTACAAAGAAAAATGAAGAACCCACAATTGTCTCTGAAAAGACGTGAAGCTGGCAAAAGTAATTGTCACACATCATTATTTATTAAGTAATTAACAAAATTCAGACTTTGCTTTAGAGTTTTGATTCAACAGAATATTTTAAATAATAAAGCAAATTAAAATGGCATGAAACAAAAATGATGGGACCCTTAACCTAATATTTTGTTGCATAATATTTAAGGGCAATTCCTGCAAACAAACGATTCCTGGAGCTCTCAATGAAACTTGTGCGCCTGTCCACAGGTTGTTGGGCCCACTCGTCTGATGCAAACTGCTCCATCTATGTCAGTTTTGAAGGGGGTCTTCTTCAGATTGCATGTTTCAGTTCTTTCCATAGATGCTCAATAGGATTCAAATCAGGGCTCACAGAAAGCCACTTCAAAGTAGTCTAATGTTTTGTATTTCCTTGGATGCTTTTAGCTGTTCATTTTGGGTCAATATGCTGTTGGAGGATCCATGACTTGTGACTGAGGCAAAGCTTACTTACACCAAGCTAACATTTCACTCCAGAATGTCTTGATAGTCTTCAGATTTCTTTGTTCCCTGCCCAGACTCAAGGCAACCCAAACCAGATGCAACAAATCAACCCCAAAACATAACCAAGCCTCTTCCGTGATTAACAGTAGGTACAGTGTTTTCTTTGAAAGCTTCATTTTTTCATCTGTGGACAAAGAGCTGATGTGACTTGCCAGAACACTCCAGTTTTGTCTCATATGTCTGAAAGACATTCTCTCAGAAGCATTGCGACTTGTCAATATGCATTTTAGCAAATTCCAGTCTGAAATTTTATGTGGAGTCCACCTAGGTTTTCTTCCATTGAGCCAGCTGTCATTCAAAAAGTGACAGATGATGCGATCAAAAATTGATGAACCTTGCCCTTGGAGTTCAGCTTGTATCTCTTTGGATGTTGTCCTTGGCATTTTGTCTGCCTTTTTCACTCTCCTTCTGCCCATTCAGGGAATAATTTTCCTCTTGCAGCCACCTCCACGGAAGTTGGCTACAGTCTCATGGACCTTAAACTTCTTAATAATATTTGTGAGTGCAGTCACAAGAACATCGAGCTGTTTGGAGATGATCTTCTAGCCTTTGCCTTAAACGTGCTTGTCTGTCATTGTCTTTCTGATCTCTTCAGGTAACTCCTTTGCTTTCTCTAGTCCATATTCAGTGTGGGACACACAATGACACCAAACACTAGAGTGGCGACTTTTCTCCATTTAAATTGGCTTAATGACGGATTGCTCATTTGAAGATATATGAAGTACTAATTACTGCATATACTCGCCGATAAGTTCTCCCGCGGAAAAGTCAGGACTTCATTTTACAGTATAATTTAAGGTATTTTATAATGTCGATAGTATAAATCAAATGCGGAAAACTCACACTATTGGTGCAAGGGATTATGATATGCTAACGCCAACCTGAGAGAGTAACCACAGAGCACACAGGCTTTTTTTTCTATGTGGTTGTGGCAATGCGCTGTATCAGCGCGTGCTGCTAACCTCTCACTTTCTGTCTCTATTGTGCCTACGTGACCACACGGTAATACCCAAACTATTCCAAAGCGACATTTGCACTGATTTGTGTTTTTTGTATCTCACACCCGCATACATCTATCTATCTATCTATCTATCTATCTATCTATCTATCTATCTATCTATCTATCTATCTATCTATCTATCTATCTATCTATCTATCTATCTATCTATCGTAAGTTATATTTTTAAATAAAAGCACATTTCTTCTGTTATATTTGTACCTTTTGTGAAAGTGTTTCTTTGATATTTGGACTTCAGGCTTCACACATTATAAACTTCATGCCTACATTTTGTCAATTATTACTAAAACATGAAAAACGTTTCTGTTTTAACGATGTGTTTACATAGATCGTTGTAGACACGGAACACACATGAAATGCATGTCTTCTAAATAATGATATAGTATTTATAAAAGGTGTCATTTTGCTTGACTTCTCACTCTATACAACTCCAAGCAACTGATAACACAGGTAAACAGATTTGAGCTGAGAAAACTGTGCGGCGGTGGGGGATGTGATAGTAGGCTGCTTGCTGCTTATCAACACATTTACAGGACAAAAGACTCTAATGGAGAAGTGTGAAGCGATTTAAGGTGGGACGGATCTATGAGTTTTTTCGTAGGCTCTGGTAATTCTAGTATTAAACATGTGAGGACACGGTGTCGCAGTGCAAGCAAGGAGCTGGTGCCCAGTTCAGGGATTGTTCCTGCCTCGCGCTGTATTCTTACTGGGGCTGGCGTAACACTGGAAGGATAGATGGATATAATAATTAAACATGTACTATGAAGATATTTCAATTTTCCTTAAAACTTTTGAAGAATCGGCGTTCTAAGCTTACAGATGTCTTAACATCTATTACAGAGCTGATTGTGTGGCAATTGGGTACTTGGAGAAAGAAAGAGAAGGACAGGAATTGGGGGTTAGTACATTTGAAAGAGACAGTACCGCTACAATAAATTATTTCATTGAAGGTCGTGCACGGCGCAACAAGCATCTTGCGTGATGCAGGAACAATCTCTGAATGGGGTGCCAGTTCGTCACTATCACTGCGCCACCATGTTCCCATGTTTAATAACATTCTTTAATTCCTATCAACATGAAAATGATATCAAGCATACAACTCAGTATTTAAATTATTCAGACAGCTCTAATATCACGAATGTAATGGATTCTGTGTCCTATCGGAGGAAGAGAAAGCCCGTTTAAGAAGCATGTAGTGATTCACACATGAGCACATAGAAAAACACATACAATACAAAGCAATTAACATGCTACTTTAGTTACGATGGTATTTGGGAATCTAGTAAATTAAATGATTTTAAGATGAAGTTTATGATGTTCTACTTTAATGACAAAATAAACTATGTGATTAAAGTGGAAATTTCTAGATTAAAGTTGACATTCTGGGGCTTTTTTCCGACTGTGTGCCTATTTTTTTTCTTTTCTCTGTACCCTAATAAGCTTTCATACAGTATGACACTCAGACGGTGGGCTACGACTCATCTTTTCACGGTGACTTTGATATCTGACAACTTCTTTTTTATTTCGGGAACTATGGGACTTTGTGAAATTGAGCTTTCGAGTTTCTCCGACACTCTGTCACTCAATCAACTTCCTTTTGTTGTTTATACCAGTGTTTAAACCAACAAATAGAACATTTTTCCTTGCCTCCACTTGGTATTCACTGAAATTCTTCTATTTTCCCCCATGGTTTTGCCATTGCCTTTTCACAGAATGCTGAGCTTAAGGGCTATTTATATTGATTATCTTAGTCAAAGAGGCGTAATTCTGGGAGGAGTTGGGGAGTAGCAGCAGGCGCGTGCACGTGAGTGACTTTTAACGCTGACCGGGATTTATGTAGCAGAAGAACGTGGACGTTGGCATACATACAGATTTATGCATCTGGATTTTTTTGTGCGAACACACATTTTCGCTTTTGTCCGTATGCCATGTTTTACTGTGAATTCTATGCACAGCGTTATGCATGAAGGCCCCAGGTCAGTATTCAGTGAGTGGATGAAGAAGTTCTGCACTTGTAGAAGTACTTGGGGGTCCACATCAGTGACAGTTGGGACTGGACTGGTAACACTTCTGGGCTGGTAACATCACTTCAAGAGAGGCCCACTGAATCAACAAGCTAATTAAAAGGGCAAGCTCAGTTATCGGACACCCTCTGGACACCCTGGAGGTCATAGCAAAGGAGAAAATTAAAACAAAAATGAGTACCATTGTGAACAATGCAGCACATCGTCTCTTTGACACGCTAACACTGAATTATTAGCCAATAAAGCATTCAGCAACAGTGTTTCAAGGAGCACAATTGTGGCTCCTTCACACCAACTGGAATACACCTCTATTATGCCTGACTGTGACTCTGACTGTGATAGCCAAGTTAGAAGTTTTCCTTTCTTTTTAATTTTCTTTTCTTTTAGTCATTATGGTGAAATCAGGCCAAAGAGTGTGTCTATATATATTTATTTTATCTATTTATGTACTTATTTAAAGATCTCCTGTAAAACACTATATTTTCCCCTGGGACAAATAAAGTTCAAGCAGAACTATCAGTTATCAGAAAAAAATCTGTTTCTCAAATGATGCAAACAGTTTTAGAAGTTTTGTGTAAGTTTTAGCATGTCTTGTCTCAATTTGTTTGTTGTATTTCATTTCTGTCTGTTGCTGTCTGTTTCCTTGTGTAAACATGACCAAATAAAAATATTGAATCTTCATACTACATTTCTAGAGTAATGCAGAATTAAATGATCTAAAGTTTCACAAGTGAACAGTTTGAGCATTTTCAAAGTTATAATGAAACGCTTCACACCATAACTGTGATTCAACATACACTCCGCACATCAACTCTCATTTGTGTTTTGGTAAAATACTGTTAATAATACTTCAAGGAAAAGTAAAATGTGGAAAAAATAAATAAATAAATACAGTAGAGGTGACAAGAGTTTTAACACTGCATGGCAACACTTCCAAACTCCCAATTCACAGTTGTTGATTTGTTTAATAAAGCCCAGAGGTGAAGCTGGTTTCTTACGTACTGTAGGACACTTGAAAAGGGTGTTCAGATCCTGTTCACACTCAGAAAGGTTCACATATTTACTAAGGAAAGGTAAAGAAAATTTCTATTCAGCTTTAAAAATGAAAAGATTTTATGTTTTCATAGCATCTTCTTATCTCTTAAGCTTGCATGCATTTAAAAAATGTAATAATGACATAAGAAAAAAAGCCCAGTAAACTTGTAAATTGTGAAGGCGCACATCAAAGGACAACACAAGTTTAATTTATGAGGTCAGGTCAGGATGGGGAACATGCACTGGTACAGCATATTGCCTCACCTACCACACGACAAAACATCTCAGGATCCTGGTTGGCAACCCTCCCAGGCAGACACGCGGTCCAGTCCAACCCTCCGGAAATTACAATCCATCTACTGCAGCCAGGTGTTACGTGGGTGTCCAATTGCCTTGGTCCTGTCACTCAGGTCTTCAAAAATGAGGATCCTGTGAGCCGGATCACCCACTGGGAATCATACCACACAGCTGTAGTGCGGTCAATGCAGGTAATGTGCCTCATTCATGACACCATGAGTAACCGCTCAGTCGACACAAAGTCAAACCAGCGGTGCCCAAGGATTCTCCAAAGAGACACAGTTCCAAAGGAGTCCAGGCTTCATCTCAAGTCACTGGATAGAGTTCATGTCTCACAACCATAAAGCAAAACAGGAAGCACCAGGACTCTAAAGACTTGGACCTTCATCCTTTTGCAGAGATATCAGGAGTGCCACACACCCCTTTCCAGCAACCTCATAAACCCCCCATGCCGTCCCAATCCGTCTACTTACTTCATAGGAAGAGTCACCAGAGGCATGAATGTTGCTGCTGAGGTAAGTAAACATCTCAACTACATCAACCCTCTCTCCGCAAACAGTCAAAGAGTCATTAAAGGCCTGGACATTTAATGACCTTTAAAGGCCTTCAATTTATGGATTTTCAAAATTACTTTAAAATATTTGAAGAGTTGCTTCTCAATGAAAAGGACAGAATTAGACCACAAAATAATCAATTGCAAATTCTGATAACTCTGTGAAGGTAAAATTAATGAGACATTAATTTATTAAATGGCTTTGTTATAGTAATTTGTACTTGTACTGCTAGATCTTACCTCAGCTTTTGATACTGTGGATCATGTGATTCTTATCTCCCACCTTGAACAGTACGTAGGTATCCAAGATAATGCCTTTAAATGGTTTAAATCTTATGTATGCAATAGGAATTTTTCTATTCACTTTGGGTGAGTGCTCATCCTCTGTAGCCCCTCTAACAGGTTTCACGAGGTTTCATCCTTCAACCAGTTCCCTTTTTGATGTACATGTTACCTTTAGGCTCGTCTCTCAAGACGTATGGCTTCTCCTTTCACTGCTGTGCTGATCTCACTCAAATCAATTTTCCACTAAAATCAAAATACTTGAATGATATTAAAAAACTAAATGGCAATGAATTTTCTTAAACTAAATGATAATAAAACAGATTATGGTGTTCAAAAGTTCAGAACCCTTGTGTGTCCCTGATGTTGCAGTCCTTGCCATATATTGAAAGGTTTCAGTTAGGAAACTAGGCCTGATTTTTGACAGCTCATTCAAACTCAACAGACTAATAAATTTGGTGGTTAAATGCAGCTTTTTCCAGCTGAGACTTTTAGCTAAGGTAACGGTTTTTCTACATTTTATTTATCCTGAAAAGGCCATCCATACTTTTATAACATCTCATTTGGACAATTCTTTGTATGAAGGTGTCGATCTGGCCTTGTTATGATGCCTACGGTTAGTCCAGAATGCTGATGCTCACTTATTGACTGGCTCTTGTAAGTGTGACCATATTTCACCAATACTGGCTTCACTCCATTGGCTTCCAGTCCAGTTCAGAACTGATTTTAAAATTCTATTACTTGTTTTTAAATGTTTGAATGGAACAGTGCCCTCTTACCTCTTGGAACTTCTTAACTTGTATGTGCCAACAAGAGCACTGCGGTCTACTAGCCAGACACTCTTAGTTGTGCCAAGAACAAGGTTGAAGTAAAGGGGTATCGGGCTTTTGTGGTGGCTGCTCCTTTTCTCTGGAATGGCATGCCTTATAATATTAGGTCTGCTTCAACACTGGCCATTTTTAAGTCATCCTTAAAGTGTTGTCACTTCTCGCTGGCATTTGACCCTGCAAGAGGTAGACATTATATTTGTATATGTTGGCTCATGTACACTGTGAATAACATATGCATGCATGCGTGTGGGTGTTTTAAGAATATCTTTTATGTAATGGTTGGTTACGTTTGCAGATTTGTGACGTGTATATATATTTTAATTGCTTCTTTTACCGTTTTATGTGCAGCACATTGGTTCAGTTTTGTGTGTTGTAAATGTGCTTTATAAATAAAGTTTGACTTGACTTGACTTGAGATTTACAGTTGAAGCTTGCCCTTGATGCTTTATCCGTGAGCCATTAATATATATTTTGCTGAAAAGTTGTTTAAAAAGTTGATTGAAAAGAGGCAAATAACCAGAATGAATTGATGTGAAACTTAAGTAGTTCTTCATTAGGAATATTTCAGAATTTATTGTGCAAATACAAGAAGTCCATAAAACAGTTCTGCAAATTAAGCATGAGGGAATGTTTCAACATTTGGGGAATAAAATACCTGAAACCATGTAAATATTATAAGAAGAAATATGTTTTTATAATCATAAATAACTTTTTATCCTGGGAAAAGACTGTTGAAATTGTTTTGAACATTTACTAAATTTCCATTTCACTAAATTCATACTAAATTAAAACAATGAATTGCTACACAGTAAATGTCATCTTGGTTAATTTCAGCATCTTTTTTTTTTCTTACGTGTTACACCAGTTTCATAGCCAGGCAAACTGAACTATTTAATTTTAAATCTCTTATACTATCAGAACAACTTAAGATAAAAAGAAAAACGACTTTCACTGAGACGATCTCCACTTTCAAGTAAAATGGAAGGAAGAGATGCCTGCATAAAACTACAAATTTATATATGCATATAATTACTTTATATCTACAGCAACACACCTTTACAGTACCTCGTTATCATTTTTTAAAGTTCATTTTTATATCAACTCTCGGATTGTTACATTTTAACTAGAATTTCAAGTATAGGGTGGTATAATTTGTTTTGCAAATTATTTCATTCTTTCTCAAACATAAATATTTTTTTCAATTATGTACATGTTATTTTGCAAAAAAATCTGTTTACTTGCAACAAAAATTGTATTATTTCACAAATATAATTGCATTACTTCATAATTATGTTGGTCCACAACAGTTTTATGATCTTATTTTGCTGAGATGAGATATTGAAGAAATAGAGAACAGACAAGGTCGTATTTGCATACAATTTCATAAAAGAAGCACTCGGTATGTTTTGCAAGTGATTTCACAATCTTGAAACAGAATACCTACTAAAGAGCTTGTTTTGGGTTTTAATGTTTTATGGGGAACAAAAAAACCAAGAAATATTATTCTCCTAAAGAAGTCTCGTTCACACTTCTGTGTTTAGTGGTGTTCTTTTCTGCCACTGGGTAATCAATGTCATTTGTTCCACACTGGGAAAATCAATTCTCTTTATGCCTTTTCATTTTATATCACCATGTAGAACTGCAGTCCATTTTTTAAGATGTCAATTATCAAAGATTATATTTATTTTTTTGGACTAAAGATCTTTAATTAAATATTAACTGAAAGGAAGACACGTATGTAATTAATGTATACAAATACTTCCAGAAAGCAACTAAATGGCTTTCTTCTTATGAGAATGGCAACTATTTTACCAGGCGTGAAACACAATTTATTTTGCCGAATTTTTTCTGCAGCAAAATCCAGACTGTTGTGACAAATTCAATTTTGTGTAAATTATTCCTCAGAGAAAGATTGCGTTTTACTGCAAATTCTACTTCACTCTTTACTATTACGAAACATAATCTACAAAACCATGAAACTCCTAGAAATGATTATGTGAACACTCAATATCAAGTTCAGTATCAATTGCTGTCCCTTGCCTAATGTTCCATTTTAATGTAATTTATAATTATTGTTTGTTTTTCATAATAATAATAATAATAATGATATTTATATATAGCATTGGGCGGCACGATGGCGCAGTGGGTAGCGCTGCTGCCTCGCAGTTGGGAGACCTGGGGACCAGGGTTCGATTCCCGGGTCCTCCCTGCGTGGAGTTTGCATGTTCTCCCCGTGTCTGTGTGGGTTTCCTCGGGGCGCTCCGGTTTCCTCCCACATTCCAAAGACATGCAGGTTAGGTGGATTGGCGATTCTAAATTGGCCCTAGTGTGTGGGTGTGTTTGTGTGTGTCCTGCGGTGGGTTGGCACCCTGCCTGGGGTTGGTTCCTGCCTTGTGCCCTGTGTTGGCTGGGATTGGCTCCAGCAGACCCCCGTGACGCTGTGTTCGGATTCAGCGGGTTGGAAAATGGATGGATCTTTCTTATGCTCATATACATTTCAGGAGTGAAAGCTTTCCATATTTAATGTCTGGTGTTGTTTTCATCGTCTTCAGTGTGGTCAGTAGTCTGTAGGTTGACAGGCAAGTCAGAATCTCATTGTACCATACAAGTAAACTCAAACTTAATGGCACTCGTGTCATTTCATACGCTTATGTTTCAGCTGTAATATTCTGCACAATATTTCACAATTTCAGGGTCTATATTTTGCAAAATATTAGGTGGCACCTTATTGGTAAGTCTTAGTTTTCCTTTTAGCATTAAAATTAAAATAGCAATCTGTATTGTGTAATATAATTTTATTTCTTTATCACCTTTTATCAAGATTTATTTCATATTCTAATGTCCTGTGTGTAAATGTCTACAGTTTTGCCTATAGCTTCCAAATTGGTAAAGTTTTCTTACTACACCAGAATGTTTTTAGTGGTCTACAGTGTAGTTCTTCTGATTAGTGATTTAATTTTAATTTAGTTTAGTTTCATTATTTTCAGTCATTATAGTGTGTGTTCAGATTATAGCGTGTGTATCATATATATATATATATATATATATATATATATATATATATATATATATATATATATATATATGGTGGCCACTAGAGGGTACTGTACAGTACACAGGGCATGAGTTAAAAAGCACATTAATCTTATATAGGAAACTCTTCCCACCAAAACAGCCACAAGTAAATAATCAGCACAACACTCAATTAGTTGTCTTTCTCCATCTCTTTCTCCTCCGCTCCTCCCTGCAAGCTTTGTCCACCTTCCACCCGACTCTGGTTCTCTTCTGTGAGGTCGGTCTCCTCCTTTTATACTTACCAATCTGGGTCAGATGGAAATTCCATGCCAAAGTACCCACTGTACCCTGTGGGCATCTGGGGCACCTTTGTAACCCAGCGGAGCTGGCATCTAGCATTTTGGGGGAGGCTGTCCCCTAAAGCAGCCGCCTTCCCCCAGCCTTCCGACCAGGTTGGGCTGCCAGCCGTCCCTTACAATATATATATATATATATATATATATATATATATATATATATATATATATATATATATACAGTATATGGAAGAGAAGGTCTGCGATACGGTTTGCATATTTGCAGCTGGAGATCCACAAAGGGAGAAAATGAATCACGTATCATAAAGTAGTTTTTATTCCTGAGCTTTCAGCCCTTCATCAGAGGATAATGCTTAGACTTACAAGAATCAAAGGCAATATGTAGCAAAAATGACATAGTGGAGGGGGGGCAGCGAGGTGGAGGGGTCTAAGTCAGTGTGAACGGGGGGGGGTTATTGGGTGTACAGTTTTATTTATTATGAACATGTTCTTCTTAAGTTTGCATATGCTGGATTTATGTCCAAATATCTGTTGATGGCGTTCTCATTTGTTAGCCAAGATTCGGCCAGCTCTCTGGCACTTTTAGTACTGGCCTTAAATTTTACTTGTACATTGTCCCAGTTAAATGTATGTGCTGTTCATTTAGTATGCGTGTAGATCAGTGATCATGAGTCCTTTCTTCTGACGGCGTTGCGATGTTCCTGTATTCGTGTTGCGATTCTTTTTGAAGTTTGTCCTATGTATACCGCTGAGCAAGAACTGCATGGAATACTATAAACTGCGTTTCGTGTTTCGGCTGTCGATTTCTTGTTTTTAGCATTAAACAGGACCATGTGCAGATTGTTTGTGGGTTTGTGTGCTATTCTGACACCTGACTTGGCCAGGATGCGTGCTGCACCTTCAGACACCTTGTGGTGATAAGGAAGTGAGTACCAGGTGGGGGGTGGGTTTTGGTTCAAGTCTTTTGTTTGCTGAGTTAACCCCCCCCCCCCGTTCACACTGACTTAGCCCCCGACACCTCACCACCCCCCCTCCACTATGTAATTTTTGCTATATATTGCCTTTGATTCTTGTAAGTCTAAGCATTATCCTCTGATGAAGACCCCTGGCAGGGGCTGAAAGCTCAGGAATAAAAACTACTTTATGATACGTGATCCATTTTCTCCCCTTGTGGGTCTCCAGCTGCATATATTATATATATATATATATATATATATATATATATTATAAAAAAAAATCTTGCGACAAGACGAGACTTTTTTCCTGCAACGAGACGTGATCTTTTAAAGAGAGACAGAGAGACACTTTCACGTCCCATGACGGTCAAGTCATGTCATATTTACAACCTTTGGAAGCAAGGCCTGTGATACAAATGCAGAGCAGGTTAGACATAATGGAAGTAGGAAAATTTGAAAGTCTCACAAAAATGAGAGTAAACATCACTGAAGAGCAAAAAAAGTGAAAGTATTACTCAGTGAAATAACGCAACAGCGAAAAGAGATCGAATAGTGTTTGAGGATGTCTGGGGCAGAAGAGAGACAAGGCAGTGAGACAACAGGACAGCTGCTGTACAGGCTTTTGAATGTTTGAAGCGCTGCACAAATTGCAGATTACGTGGCACGGCAGTACAGTATATATATATAATGTTTATTTTACTTAGTAAGATTCTGTAAAAAGACAAACTTCACCCTAATAAAGAACTATCTATCTATCTATCTATCTATCTATCTATCTATCTATCTATCTATCTATCTATCTATCTATCTATCTATCTATCTATCTATCTATCTATCTATCTATCTATCTATCTATCTATCTATCTAGGTGACTCCTATGCACTCTATGCACTCAAAAAGTAAGCAGAGAATGAAATAATATAAGTCATAGGACTATTAAATTTACTTTATTCTATGTTAATTAGTATTGCCTAATCTTGTTTTTATATTTTTTCTTTTTTCTTTCTTCATCTTCTAAAGCACTTTGAGCTACATTATTTGTATGAAAACTTGCTATAGAAATAAATGTTGTTGTTGTACAAATGAAAAGTATTATAAAAAAAACAATCATTCTGCTTGGGGAGAAAAAAGTAAATAATAAAAGCCATTGTCCTATTACATTTGTTCATGTCTACATGAGATGCAGTGAGAAAGTTCAGATGTGAACTAATGGATTTTACACACCTCAATGGAACTGAATGGTCATGCTTAATTCAATCTTTTTCTGAGGGTACCCTACTTTAGGCGTGTGCTACATTTCTTTATTATGTCACATTTCTTTTCATGCAGTCCTAATATTTTCTTCCTTTCTTGCAGTTATACAGCAAATATGAAGATGAATAACACGGTTGTTCAAGAGCCTGACTTTGTATTGGACTGCAGGATTGACTCTGACAAGAAAAGCCTTACAGCCGCAGCCCTTGTCTTCATTTACTTAGTAATTCTGTTTGCAAATCTTCTTGTACTTTTCGTCATACTATTAAACCATCAGCTGCAGGAACCAATGTTTCTAAATATAGGTGCTCTGGCAGCAATTGATGTGGCAAACAGCAGTAACTTCATCCCCAAAATGCTTTCTGTCCTTCTGTATAATGACTCGGTTATATCGAATAGCGCATGTGTAACGCAGGTGGCCCTTGTTTTCTACCTGGAGGTATTAATATCCCTTATTTTAGGTTTAATGGCATATGATCGTTATGTAGCTGTTCTCTATCCTCTGAGATACCCTTCCATTATTACAAATAAAACTGTTTTTGCTATCCTTTTGCTTTTTAATGGTATTGGACTCATTGACATTATACCATTTATAGTTTTTGTCAAAGAGCTTCCTTACTGCAGCACCAACATTTTGCCATTTTGTTTCTGTGAGTATTCAACTCTGGTCCACATTGCCTGCAGTGATGACCCAAAATACTTACTTCTTTTGTCAATCAATACGGTTATCTTTGGCGGCGGACCTTTGACCCTGATCCTGTTTTCTTACAGTAGGATTGCTCATGCGGCTCTTAAGATCCCTTCTTCTGAAGGCAAGAACAAACTTTACAGCACCTGTGTGACACAACTCTTTGTGGTGGGAATTGAATACGGTCCTCTGCTTTTTTGTTATGTGCTTCCTGCTGCTGGCGTAAAACTGTCAATTGAAAGCTACAACACAATGGTCGTTGTAAGTAATATCATTCCTCCAATGTTAAATCCATTAATTTATAGTTTTAGGAACCAGGAAATTAAAAAAAGCATCTATAAGCTTTTTGTAGGAAAGAGAACTGTTGCACAAATCAGAGAACAGATATAATACTGTAATGTGTAATAAAGTTTATGAAAATTGTGATTTATATTTATTTAACAACTAATACATTAATACAATCCATCCATTTCTGAGATCTCCTTTTTCTAGTACAAAAATCATAATGGGTGTCATGAATACGGAAGGTGAGAAAGGAACAAAATGCTGGGTAGACCTGCTATACATACTGTATGTCACAGGCCAAACACAATTTTAGGACAGACTAGTTTAAACCAGGCCAGACCAGTTTGCCGAAGCAGATAGGATCATTTCAGTCTGAACTAAACTATCCTGAAGCCAATGTAGAGCTTCCAGGACAAAGTGATTTGTCCGAGCCTAAACTAGTTTGGCCTGCAATTGCACTTTCCTAGGCCAAACCAATTCATCCTATCACACCAGACAAACTGGCTTGGCCTAAGTCTCAACAAGTTTGTCCTAAATTCGGGTTTGTCCTGTAACACATACATCCATATTCATTTGCACTAAAACGCGTCACCAATCTGGTTGCTAAAACATTTTACAATTAATATTAAACGGTTGAAAGAGACTAATTTACTGTATGAAATAACTAATATTTACATAAACATGTTGCACTTTATGCAATGAACTGGACCCTATTTAGGGCTATCTCCTATCTTGCAAATAGTGCTATCAGGACAAGCTCCAGTCTCCGCAATTCTAAAATGGATTGTAAGAGTTTGGACAATCGTGTTGTAAGTTAATTTGTACTGTCTGGAAGTAGAGAAACGTTAACATGAGAGATTTTAAGTCAATTAAGGACGTATCTCGGGGCCTCCTTTGTCTTATCCTGCCTCACCTCCTTTCTTATGAAACAAAAAAAAAAACTAAACACAGCAACCCTACGACATACCAAATCTTCCATAGGACTCCCCCAACACCCCATGGTTTCCAAATTCCTTCTATCAAGGAAACTCACCTACAGTCAGGGGATATGGTAGTGGAGGAGGGAAATCCCTGAAGTTGTGGACCCCTTTTACCTTTCTAAAAGGCTGCTGCCCAGAGGAAGAATAAAAATCTTCAGATGTTTGGGAAGCTTGCATCAGCTTAAAGACCTTCTGGGTATTAATGGTTTACATTCATCTGATGGTATTGGAAGGTTGCCCATACCATGTGGTATCAGTGCCAGTAATGCATGAAAGACAAAATTGAATATAGCCAATGAAAGGTTCCTGTGGGATGGGATTGTTGTCTCTTCTTGTACACAGGCAGAGGCAAAGCCACTGCCTCCTCTTGGTATGAAGACAGTTGGTCCTTATTCAAAAACATTCTCCAATTCAAAAGGGGCAACAGGACCCAGCACACAACTTCAACCACCCAACACACAGAGCTGTCCAACTTTGGAGATTCTCCACTTTGTTACTTTTGACAATAGACCCCAACTAATTACCAGTCTGGAAAGGACTGTCCCAGGCCTGCAGGTCACAAAGTAGTTTCTTAACTATACCAGCAGCTCAGATCCAGTCTCTGGGAAAAGTGTGGGTTATTTGTAGCCAATCTTGCAAATCCTTGATTTATTCAGTATTATAGGTCACCATGGGTTCATGTATATTTTCCATACGTTTATCATATTTGTTTTAGTTTATGCATATTTATTATTTAATAGATGTGTAAGCCCATGCTGAAAAATGCGCGAGGTCCTAGAAACTATTGAAATCGTCAGAAAAAAAACTGAAATGTAGAGATGTCAGGTAATTGAAAGGAACTACTCTGTGTATCTCTCCCCTAGGAGGATTTGTTTTGCCGACGTGCTCACATCGCTTGTGTATCAGCGGCGGGAGAAAAAGTAAAAGGGATGCCGTTTTGCTGATGTTAGTGGCTAAGCGACTTTGTCTTTCCTCTGAGATTTTGTTTTTCTGACATGTTGGCCTCGCTTGTGTTATTAGCGGCTAAGTGAGTTTTCTGTTTCCTCGGAGGTGGAGCCCTTACCCCGACTCCAACTCTCACTTCTGGGCTGGACAGACACACACACTTCCACATGTAGACGTTTATATATAAGATAACTATATAATGTTTCTTTAAATGATCTTATTCTCCCTGAGTTCTGTGGGTAGAACCCCAAGATTTGGGGTCACCCTGATGTCACTCTTGCTAATACCGGCTCCTGGGAAATATTAAGTTAAAGAAAGAATCTCAAACTTATTGATTCTGCATGGAGTTATTCTGTGAGGTTTGCCTTTTCTGTTTTTTATGATCCATTTTTATGATTATTCTTTTCTTATATGATTAATTTTTTATGATTAATTTTATGATTATTTTTTTCTTATATGATTCATTTTTTATCATTAATTTTATGATTCATTCACTTTGCCTGTATTCTTGGATTCTATAGCTGGATAATATACTGCATCTTTTTACCTTTTTAGACAAACCTGTTTAATGCTGAAGGTTTTTCTTTTTTTCCTGTTTCTCTGTTTTTGTATTCTTTTTGTTAATTCACAATATATTGTCATTAATAAAGATTATTTGTGGGAGTTGTCTTTTCCGGGACAGCTGTTTTATTGTTCATCTTTCTCATAAAGCATTCTTGTACATAAATGTTTAAACCCAGCTCACCACTTGGAGGCCTGTGTAGGCTACAGCCTGCAGGTAGCAGTTGGTGGCAGGCTGACTTGGGTTGGGCCTTTTCTAGATGAAGGCTAGTGAAGATTGGTTCCTGCTTAATGACTGTTTTGGAGGTCTCACACCCCTTTTCACCAAATTCCTGACTCTTTAAAACAACAGACAGGATCCGGGATTACTGTCAGAACATCTGAGAGCAGTCCAATTGCAAAGGGTTGGGGGGTCCAGACTTCATGCCACAACTTAAACTAGGCAGAGGTGAAGTCACTTAATTCTTACACTGGAACAAAACACACCTTTAAAATCAGAAGCAGTTGTTAGTGCCAATTATTTCTGATCTCACAGATCTCAAAGAGAAGATATGTGGTGAAGGTCCAGATGATATTTTCAACAAGCTTTTCTCTTGGTCTTGGTCTTTATATGCTAAGCTTACTCACACATTATCTGGATCACCTGGCCTTTAAAATGATGATCTGACCTGAATGAAGCTTGGCTGGTACCATAAAACAACTGGAAAAATTCAGGCAGCAATACCTTACTTATTGTCTCAGTCCTGTGGTGTGGTAGTGTGTCTGCTTCTGGCCATTTAGTACAATATTCTACCAATACCAATACCAATGTTGAATTTTGGAAAAGGAACCATGGTTGCCTCAACTTGATACTGCTACAACGGTGCAGTGGACTGAGCCTATTGTCCCTTCTGTGTAGTGCACTGGTCACAGCACCTATAATAGCTATGGACATTCTGTCAGTTACAGCAATACGGCCATATGGCACAATTCCCGGAGGGTCATCCGGCTCACAGGATCCTCATTGTTGAGGACCTGAGAAGCTGGACCAGGCCAAGGAGACACCCATGTAACACCTGGCTGCGGCAGATAGATAGTCATTTCAGGAGAATGGGACTGGACCACTTGTCTACCTGGGGGGGTTGCCAGCCAGGATCATGAGCTGTTTCATCATGTGGTGGGTGCATCAACGCACTGTACCAATGCATGCTCCCCAACCTGACCTGACCTGCCCCCCAACCCCCATACTGCAAATACATTGTACGGTCAATGCTACAATGGCATACCTAGAAGTTAGCTGATTCACTTTCACATATGGAATAAGTCGCAGTCAGAGTTATTGCAATATCTCATAATTATGATTGTGTTATTTTGCACTGTCAGGAGCCAAAGTGATATTTAATGTGTACATTTAGTATTAATTACATTATTTAGTACATTGGGCAGAGAAATGGCACAGAATTTGTGTTCCTTCCTCACAGTTCAGAGATTTATGTCTGACTCCTGGTCTAGTCAGAGTCTTCATGGATTTTGCCCCATATCTACATTGATAAACTGGTGAATGAACACAAGTATACACCCTCTGTGCCTCACCAGACGACCTTTTAACAAGAACACGGCGACACGGTCAGAGGCTTGTTAACCACTAATTTCTCACAAATGTTTGAAATGTTTTCCTTCACACAAAGAAGCACAGACACATGGAATAAATGACCAGGTACTGTGGGGGATTGTAAGACTTTGGGGAACTTCAGATCTTGACTAGATGGTTGTGGTGTAGCGGGTCCACAGCTCACGTCAAAAAGGCCACTTTTAAAATAAATAATTGCTGCACTCGCGGCTTAGCGAAGGGGCGTGATGTGTGTGGCCGAGCGTGTTCCCGGGGAGTTTGTGATGCGGGCAATTCTCACTTAAGTGCACAGGTGAGGAGTCGTCCACATCCGTAATTGTTTCTGGGAGCTGCTGATTGCCACAGCTGATCCACGTCCCTGTGATATATAGAAGCGCGAGGCGGCTAGTAGGGAGGAATGAAAGAGACAGAGGTTGCAGGGAAGAAGGTGGCAGGAAACAGGGAAAAGATAGCCGGTGTGAGAGAGAGAGCGAGCAAGAGAGAGCAGGCTCAATGGAGCAGAGGCAGCTGGAAGGAGAGCCCCAAGAAAGGGTGTCAGGCCGACACTAGGTGGGGCTGAAGGAAGCAGTCGCTCCAGCTGAGCGATCAAGGAGCTTGAGTGACTGGTGATGAAGACGACTGGCCGTTGAAAGGCAGCGGCAGTCATGGAGGCTTTGGGCTGGTTTAGCCCCAGCGTGAGCGCCCTGGCCGCTGGGGAAAGAACCCAATCTCAGTCCAGATGGAGCCTGGCATAGCCAGAGATGGGAGGGCTACCGGACCAGTTTGGAAGGCAGCTGTACCTGCAGGTAGGGCGACTCCCCTGTTGTGAAGCCCAATGGGAGAAGCAGGGGAGCCGCCAAGTAGAAAGAAAGAGACTGTTTCGTGCCATTGTTTTAACCTCATTGTTTTAAAGGATTGTTTTTTTTTTCTATTGCGTTTTGTAAACTCCACCTTTCACCCATTTTTATGGTTTATTTATTTAAAAGATTTTGAGAGAAACTGCACTTACTTATTTGAACACTTGTTTTGTTGGTTTTGTTTTTAATAAAAGTGCTTTTGCACTTTTTGCACCATCCCCTTGTTTCATTTGTTGTGCCTCACTGCCTAGCTCATTTGTGACATTACCGACAGTGTTGGGTTCAGGGCTCTCGGAAGGATGATAGGAATGTGGAGCGAACTTCCATCATCAAAATGTTATTTTCAACAATCTAGGTAATTTGGATGACAAGACAGTTAGGCTAAATGACCTTGTAACAATTGTTGAAAAACTAATTACTGTATTATTTTGCAAAGATACTGCCTGCTGGAGACTGTGTCATTGTAGAAGTCTGCAAGTGCCAGAAATTAAAGCCCGAGCCAGAAACCCTATGACCCGACTGGACCCTGGATAGCCAAGCCTGAAGTTCGCAACCGGCCCGAACCTGACATCGTAATGTTCTCATGGCTCCCATTTTTTTTTGCATACTACAATGAGCGAAAAAAATTAAAATACTGTATAATTAGAACAGAGATGCAGCCAAGTCAGAGAAAGACTCAAAATGCAATGCCTGTTTTAATGATGAAATTTATCCATCCACCTTTTGAATCTGCTTATTGCAATAAGGGTCATGGATTGTTGAAGATGATTTGCAAGCAATCCAAGAAGCCACCCTGGATGGAGCACCAGACATTTATTCGATATGTAAAAGTGCAATGAGATTGCTGGGGTTTACTGTTGATTCTGTAGGAGTGCAAATGTGTAGAGTTTGATGCAATTTCACATGTAGAAATCCATTATATAATGTAACACGTAGAAGGACTTAAACTGGAAGATCCGTCATCTTAAAAAACTTCATAGCTGGACTTGGGTCTGAGAAGACATTCTCATAATTATTTAGAATTTGTGTTTGTTGTTTTGCCAACAATTTATATGGGGTTCACCATTTGGTGCCTTAACTCTTTATGATCTCCTTTGTCTTTGGTTACAAGAATAAAATAAACCATTAATTGATAAATGTGGAGCAGTGCCTCAGAATGTAAAAAATTTGGGTTGAAATACAAGCTTTAATAAATAGACTTGCTTTTTTCAATCACTGCTGAGCTGTGCTTGGAGTTGTTCTTGAACCTGTTACCCTATGAGGAGCCTGTCACACAGGCTGGTGAGCATCAGAAACATGGTGCAGAAACAGACTCTGGAAGGTAAAGTAAGCTATATTCAATATCCCTTTAACCACTTGGCTGCCTAAGGAGCCATGTTACACTCTATCATAGGAACTGCTTTTCCAAAGATGTAAAAGGATAGATCTGGAGTGAGGATAAAAGACATGTGAAAGTTGTGACTTCATATAATGAGAAATGTTTTCTTGCTTTTAAATAAGTTGTATGAACTATTACATCTCCGGGCAAGTTACGGTGAATTCAGGTACTATGACATTTTGAGTATATCTTTTACTTCAGACATTATTTTAATGCTACACAGGTTTCATCAAATAAAGTGGAAAAAGCATGAGGGTAACAGGAGATTTACTGTATATGAATAAGAAAAGTTGAAAAGGTAACACCACATTACAAAAACTGTGATATTAAAAAACCCAGATATTAAAATATGGACTGAAGTCATCCATGGTACTGCCCAAGAAAATGAGTTACATCATCCAGGATGATTAAGAAAAGGAAACTAAGTACTCTGTACCAATATCTTAATGATAAATCATTCTGAAGGCGGGTGACTTCAAACAAGCAAAGAAGTGTCAATCAGCATGTTTTTAATTTGTGAACACTACCAGTTCTATCCAAAAGTCAGACTTTAAATATAAATCTGTGGTACAATCTGGGCAGGATTCCACAGGAGGGCTAAGGTGTCACCTTGTAATTAAAGTATTACCAATCAACTGTTTTTCAATTGACCTATGATGGCCTTCAGGGACAAGGTTAGCAAATTAGTACTTCATGCTCACAAGAGGAGTTTTGGGAAATGCATAAAAAGTAACTCATAAAAAGTGTTAAAGACTGCTATCCAATGTATCAAAGATTGTACTGAGTTCATCTATCTACTATATAATAAAATGCTAAAGAATGTGTGTGTGTCCATCCATCCATCCATCCATCCATCCATTACATCCTTTCTGCAACACCAACATTTTGCCACTGTGTTTCTGTGAGTATTCCTCTCTGATCCATTTTGCCTGTACTGATGGCCTGAAATACTTCCTTCTAGTTTAAATATTCTTTTAAATATTCTAAAGTAATATGTGAACTTTCATTTTGGATTTTTGTGGTGCCTTGGCTGCATCTCTGTTCTAATTACACAGTATTTTAATTTTTTTCGCTCATTGCAGTATGCAAAAAAAAAATGGGAGCCGTGAGAACATTACGATGTCAGGTTCGGGCTGGGTGCGAGCTTCAGGCTTGGCTATCCAGGGTCCAGTCGGGTCATAGGGTTTCTGGCTCGGGCTTTAATTTCTGGCACTTGCAGACTTCTACAATGACACAGTCTCCAGCAGGCAGTATCTTTGCAAAATAATACAGTAATTATTTTGAAAAAACACAATATTTATTGTGAAAAATAACTCGGTATTCATTGTGAGAGAATGCAATTCTTTTGCAAAAATAACACAATTTTTGCATAATAATGCAGTACTTCTGCAATATATATTGTCACGCACACTGCTGATAATAGTTTTGTCTGGAGAAAACAGTCCAGTGAGGGTAATTAACCCTGTCCCTTCTGGTCCCAGGGATTTAAAAGGGACGACAACCTGAATGGGGGTGTCTTTTGACCAGGGAGACAATCTGAAGAAAGAACTTCCTTATTCTGACTTTACATCGCTGGCAGAAGCCTGACGGTCGAGGCCATTTCGCTACATGACAGCAGTTCTGTTGTTTTCATGTCATCATGCATTTATTTTGTTTTGAAAAGAACTGGTACTAAATGAGGAGGGCCATATTGGCATCTCAAACAGCTTTTTGACTCACCGACTCTTCTTACCTCGACCACAACATCAAAATACCCTTTTTTGAGTGACTATGCTGAGTGAGAGGAATATTGAGTGAGAGGATCTGGGCGCCGCCATGAGTGGCAGCCTTTCCAGCAGCTCCATGTACGACTTTATCTTTCTACCTTTTTCTCTATCTCTCTGATCACTCCTAACACTTTCTTTTACGTGGACTCATTTCCTGGACACTTTTTACTACTTGGACATGGATTTTTACACGCCGAGACTCGTCAATTCAGGTAGTCAACTTGTAGTGCTGAGAACAAAGGCCTGTGCCAGTGTGGTTTCCTATTTACCTGATGAGGTAAGAAGGCTGTATCGTTGTAGTAGAGTCGGCGCTAAGCTAAAGCTTAAGTGGGTAGAGAGGAAGTGGTGATACAAGCCTTCGGTACCTTCTGTGATCCTGGGAAATGTGAACTCACTACCAAATAAGATCGACGAACTGGCTGCACTAATGAAAAATGTCAGAACCTAAAGAGAATGCAGTTTGTTGTGTTTTTGTGAAATGTGGCTAATGACTAACATCCCAGATGCTAACGTGGAGCTACCCGGGTTTAGCACAGTTAGAGCGGACAGAGACGCAAATACTTGCGGGAAGCGGAAAGGAGGAGGACTCGCTCTCTATGTGAACACAAGGTGGTGCAACCCTGGATATGTAAACGTCAAAATCTCCACTTGCTGCAGGGATATCGAACTGCTGGCTGTAAGTCTGCGTCCCTATTACTTGCCCAGAGAGTTTGGACACGCCATTGTTCTTATTGTTTACATCCCTCCTCGCGCAGACGTGGAGATAGCGGGTGACATTATCCACTCCGCTGTTGCTAAACTACAAACACAGCACCCCGAGGTGCTTGTAATAATCTCTGGAGATTTTAACCATGTGACACTGGACAAAACAGTACCTGCTTTCTCCCAGTATGTGGATTGTAACACATACAGCATCACCCCGCTGCCTGCATTTGGGAAAGCAGATGATAACCTGGTTCTGCTTCAGGCTCACTACAAACCAAGAGTGAGGGTCCTACCTACAACCACATGCACATTCAGGAAGTGGTCCCGAGGCAGAGCAGGCTCTGAGAGACTGCTTTGGAACTACGGACTGGGATATCCTGCAGAGGTCACATAGTGAGAACATTGAGGAGGTTGTTGACTGCACTAGACTACATCAACTTCTGTAAGGACATTGTAGTTCCAGTAAGAACAGTACGTTGCTATGCTAACAACAAGTCATGGATTACAAGTGACATCAAGGGCCTTTTGAACCAGAAGAAAAGGGCAATTAAAGGTGGTGATCAGCATGTGCTCAAGCGCGTGCAGAAGGAACTCCGAGTCCAGCTCTGGGTGGTGAAGGAGCAGTACAGGAGAAAACTGGAGCAAAAGTTGCAGAATAACAGCATGAAGGAAATGTGGGGTGGGATGAAGATCATCACTGGCTGCAGCTCGAAGCGGGGTGCCTCCTGATGAACAACTTTTTTAGCAGGTTTGACCACCCTAACCCACTCTTACTCTCACCTCAGAGTACTGCACCCTCCACTCATCCTTCTGCTGATACCAGCATAGGAGAGAGTTTCCCCCCACCCACAATTACAGCAGCCCAGGTAAGCGGAGAGCTGATGAGGCTTCGTGCCAGCAAAGCAGTGGGTCCAGATGGAGTATCGCCACAACTTCAGAAGGCCTGTGCGTTGGAGCTGGGGAGTCCTCTACAGCGCATCTTCAACCTGAGCCTGGAACAGGTGAGAGTCCCGAGGCTTTGCAAAACATCTTGTATCACCCAAGTCCCAAAGGTATCACACCCTGGTTGAGCTGAATGCCTTCAGGCCTGTCGCTCTGATGTCACATGTGATGAAGACCATGGAGTGGCTACTGCTTCACCACCTGAGGCCACACCTGGACAAACTGATGAGGAAGGCAGGCTCTATTGTAGGCACGGAGCTGGACAGTTTGACGTCCGTGGCAGAGCGATGGGCACTGAGCAGGCTCCTGTCAATCATGGAGAATCCACTGCATCCACTGAACAGTGTCATCTCCAGACAGAGGAGCAGCTTCAGCGACAGACTGCTATCTATCTATCTTAAATGACCCTGATTCATTTTTGAACCCTCTTTAGTGCAAAGTGACCGATAAATCAACAGAATAACAGGAGGTCAGATGAGTCAATCAGGGTCTCATCTTAAATAAGCATTACATGAAACTCACACTCCAGAGTCTCCATTTTGTGTATATTGTTTGCCATTCCATATTTACAATAATATCCAAACACATTTCTAAGAATAAAGGTGAGTTGGATAAGAGTCACGGAATTAATCATAATTGAAGGCAACTGTAAATTGAGTATACAAATAAATAAATAAAACGTCAAAGGTGCACAGAGTATACACAAAGCACAATAGGATTTAGAAAATTCCCAAATCACAGTTGTTGATATTCATAAGAAAACCCAGAGGTGAAGCTGATATAAAAATAAGGAGTCAAAGGAACACGACTGCAGGACACTTTGAAATCTTGTTAGATAAATAAATTACAGTCACACAGAGTTTTAAAAATTATTAAAGATTTTATTTTTGTAATTCAAGATTCTCCCTGTCTGTTATACTTGTAAGCTTTTTCCAGTAGCTTGGAGATTATTCCAATGAAGCCAAAAGAAAAATTCTGACGGTGCACATTAAAGAAAAGCACAAAGCTGATCTATGGATTTTCAACATTATTTTAAAATGTAAGAAGAGATGGCCATTTGTCAAAATAGGACAGAATTATGCCATAAAATAATCAACTACAATCTTGGAAAATAAGGTAATTTTAAAAAAGGTAATGTGACTTGAGTTTATTAAAAGACTTTTGTAATTGTTTTTGAAGTAAAAGCTACTCATGATTTTTTACCTTTGTAAATATATGAATGTTTTTTTCTCTGCACAGTTGATTTAAATGTGAGCAAAAAGTTGAAAGAAGGTATTAATGTTACTTCAAATTGTGGTTCATTACGACTGTCACAGAATAATGACATTTAATACAGAAATGCGGAAAAAGGTGTGCTGAATGAAAAAAATAAGACATACAATAGGGAGGATTTCATCAGTTTTAATGTATACATTTCACACCGTAAAAATATGTCTCACAAAGTAAAATTATGGAAACATTGTAAATAAAAATATGTGGAATTCATTTGATAAAAGTAACGTTTTAAACTTATTTTAAGCAGGACAAACACTGTTGAAATCAGCTTAAACAATTGTGATGATTGATTAAAGAAAAATGAAATTAGCAAATATCAGATTGGTTGAGAGTAGGGTTGTCAATACCAAAATTTCAAACTTTAATACAAAAATAAGAAAATAGCTGAAATTCTATAACATTTTTTATACCCAATACGGTATATAATGTAACTCAATAAAAATGCATTTAAATAAATTGCATTTCTGCATGCACTAAAATCTTTACATTGATGAAAACAAACAGTAGAAATTGTAGTCATTAAATTCAAATACTTCAAGTAATGCAATCTTTTGTAAAAGGTAATAGTAAAGTTCAGTAAACAATTAAAAGAAGCTAATAGTTTTTTAAGACAGATAAATAGATAAAGGCACTATATAACAGACAGATAGATAGATAGAGGCGTTATTTTTTCCAGGAGAGAAATGTGACTTTTTATATGTGCTCTTTCAATAGATAGATAAAGAGACAGACAGGCAGATAGACAAATAGAAATATACATATACACCCACTATGGTCTGAACACACATCGGAATGACTAAAAAATAGAAAACGTCTGATCTTGGCAGTCCCATTGAGGTTTTATACAGGTGGGCTCTTTTTGGTATAAAGAGGCTCCAGTAACGTTTCTTGACACACTTTTGCTGAATGATTTGTTGCCAGTATTATGACTGCAAAACGTTTTAACCTGTACATTAAAAAATAAATAAATAAATCAACATCACAGTCTTATTTCAAATGCAACAGTTTATAGGTTTATACTTATTATATTTAATTAATAATAATGTTTAATAAATAGAAATAATATACCTCTCAAAATACTTTCTAATGGCTTGTGTGTCAGTCCTTCGAATGTTTGACAGAATTTGTTGTTTTAGCCCCTTTAGTTGGTATTGTGCAGTAGCAAATCTTACATTCAGGCTTGCATGTATGTGGAAGTATTACTTGACTAGCAAGGCAGCTGGAATGGTGTCTAGAAAGTCTGCTGGTGAATGCTCCGATGCCACTAAAGTTGCCATCTTATTAACACCTGTTAGTTTGTGGAAACAGGGCTATAACTTCATCCACGTCTATTGATAAACTACAAGGCTCAGTTGTCAAAAGCCAGAACGTTTAGGAAGTTGTGGAGGAGGAGGTTGGAAGTGCAGGCTGTAAAATCGATAACAAAAAAGACATGGGTGTGGAAGTAATTTTAAAATGTTAAAATCGATACTTCTCAATATTTCAATACTTTTGACATCCCTAGTTGAGAGTATATAATCTTCCTTAAAATAAAGTTGGTGCTTTTATATAAAATGGATCTGTTTGGAAAATTGAGAGTGGTCTCCCCTAGACTTTCTCGTATACTAAGATATGGGGATGGATATTTGAGGAGTAATCCGCAAGACAATGATTATATTTTTATATTATGTACATTAAAGAACAATCAACAACATGAAAAGTGATGCATATGTTTGCTACAACTCTCTGAGGTCGCAGTGACCTCACCAAGCATCATGGGGCGCTTGGATCAAAATATTTCCTTAAGCTGGCCACATTGCGAATTTCCAGGAAAATATTCTGCAAACAAGGACTCTGGAGAAAACACCATATTCCACAACTTTTTGTTAATTTCACCAAACAACACTACCTAAAATACAACATGAAAAAAAACAATTGACAGCAAAAATCAGCTACATTTTTTGATATTGTGAGATTCTTTAATCTGTAGACAATAACTTGCCTCATACATATTGTGAGTGTGATGATGGTGGAGAAAAAAGTCTAATAAAATGTGCTGAAATAAAAAGTGTTCTCAAAATGAAAAACAGCTCTTGTCCTTCTGAGTTCTTATTCCCTCACAGCGTAGCACATAGCAGTCCATTGCATATCTGTGGTAGCTCCCTGTTTTCAAAAACCAATTAATCATCACAGAATACGTTATGTTAAATATGGCATCTGAATTAAAAATATGTTTTTGTGAGTTATAGTTCACAACTTTCAAATACAACCTTTATTAAATGTGCATAACATGAGTGTCTACTAGCGAATGTTTAAATTCTGAAAAAAATTACCTATTCGCTTTGCTGTTTAATCTCATTCAGTGCATTGGGCCAGCTGAGCTCATTAGGGATAATAATCTACCAAAACCTGAAAGACATTTTTCAAAAACAGAGTTGTAAGAAATGATTGCAAGTTTCAAGTTTCAACTGTTCTGGTTTTTTTTTCAGTTTTTTTTTTAAGTATTTAATTTTTCTAACTTTTTGTTTCCTCAAAATTAACAAGAGTAAGCCAATAGCTAATAAACAGTTACCTCTGTGACTTGTGGTAAGAAATAGGGTCATTGTTCCTCTCGTGTATCGTAAGGTATGACTAAAGGTGGTCGGCACCAGGAAAGCCATGAGCCTCTAAAAATGTCAGCACCAATGCACACTTTACAAGTGCAGCTGGCCAATCTGATGAACCTGCAAAATGGCCTTTCAACCAACAAATACAGAGAGAGCTCCAATAACTAACAGCACCTAAAGGTGTTAGTTCTGCTAAAGTACCCTGTATATTTGATAAAAACAACGACTGAAAACTCTTTATTAATTAAATTAATTTAAATGATGAAAAATACACTGAAATTAACCGCATATTGTTTATTAGTTTAAGACATCTGATTGTAATTAACCTGTAAGTATATAATGGTCCATGGAATTGCCAAACTATTCCAAATACCATAACTACTTTAGTGTTGTTACTCTCACTGCACCTTCTTCTTCTTCTTTAGGCTGCTCCCATTAGTGGTTGCCACAGCGGATCATCTTCTTCCATATCTTTCTTTCCTCTGCATCTTGTTCTGTTATACCCATCACCTGCATCTCCTCTCTCACCACATCCATAAACCTTCTCTTAGGCCTTCCTCTTTTCCTCTTCCCTGGTAGCTCTATCCTTAGAACCCTTATCCCAATATACTCAGCATCTCTCCTCTGCACATGTCCAAACCAACAAAATCTCACCTCTCTGACTTTGTCTACCAACCCATCCAACTTGAGCTAACCCTCTAATGTACTTATTTCTAATCCAATATAAACAGCAAATATACATAAGCGGACCCAAAAATTCACAGAACTGCTGAAAAAAAAAAACAAATATACAAATAACAGCTACAGTATTCCTCTCTAGTCACCAGTGACTTTCCCATTTCTGGAAACACTTCCTGTACTCATCTTTTGTTGCTATGTTTAGAGCTTTCTGCGATTTTCTTCTAGAATTCTAACATGGCAGCAAATTGTGTTCTCTTCAGTTTCAGTATTAATTTTGGAAACCAAAAAAAGTCACAGGGAGAATATACAGGAAGCGTAAAGCAAGCAACAACCATGATGTTCTGGTCAAAAACTCTTCACTGATAATGCGATGAGTTCAGATGCTCTGTCATGGTGTAAAACTTTTTGCGTAGGCAACAGCTCCAGACTTTTTTTTTCCTGCATACATTCTCACAGACACCTCAGCAGTTCACTGTAATGTTGCTGAATGACAGTCTGTTCACAGGGAACAAACTCTTTATTAAAGAAATATATATATTGGTCAGCTCAACACAGTGCCACTCAGGAGACGGATTAACAAGAATGTAGACAAGTGAAACATACCTAGTAGCATAGTCCATAACTACACCCTTCTCCCATGCTATTGACCGATTCAGTGAATTTTTGTGTTTCTGCCTTGTAGAAACCATGCCTTATTACAGTTTATAAAACAAAATTAAAGACTATCAATATGAAAATGCCAATTGTTAAAACTTAGACTTATGTTGAATAAAAAGTTTTCAGTACAGATAGTCGTCACTTATGACCGGTCGTAAGACTTACTGGATCAATATATTCAAATGGTTAGGTGGTGCAGTAGTAGTGCTGCTGCATCATAATAAGGAGATCATGGGTTTGTGTCCTCCCTGTGTGTAGTTCACAGAGCTCTTTGAGTAGTGAGAAAAGAGCTATATAAATGTAATAAATTATTATTCAACCATTTTCTTATTTTTACAACTTTTTTATTAACTTTCTTTAGACATTGTGAAGATATTTTTCTTATTATAGTACTGTAGATATTTTTTTAAATCAAATACTGCTCATACTACAATTGGTTTTAACATTTGTAAAAAATAGAAATTGCTTAACTGACTGCACGTGTTTGGCCATGGATCGTCAATGTCACCACCCAAGGTAAATGTGCTTTTGCCTTAATGAGAGTGATAGCATGCTTTAGTGCCATGGAATAGAGGGAGGTTACGAGCGGGCGCTGACACAGCGCATTTCCGCACCCATCACATGACAAATCAACTCAGGATCCCAGATTACAACCCAAGTGCAGCCATACAACGGGTGACACCTCAGCACCACACTAGTCCAAGTTTTTTCCCTGCAGGTTGGAGGGCCTACTTGCAGGGCTGGATGCAGAGTAACGTCATACTCAGGACAGAGCAATTGCAGGTTAATGGCCTTGCTCAAGGGTCCAATAAAGCAGAGTCACATTTGGCATTTACAGAATTCTAACCGGCAAACCTCCGATTGCCAGTGCAGATCCCTAGCCTTGGAGCCACCACTCCGCCCTAACAAAAATTAAGGTTACACTATACACTTTCTGTAAATAAGGTTACAATATAATATCTTTCTAAATTGTATTGAGCAAGATAAGAAGGAGTGGAATGCTAAACTTGTTCAAATAACGTAAACAGTCTGAACTGTAACCCTTTAGAATACAAGTGCTAGAGAGCTGGCGTGGTGAAAACGGGCATTTTCAAATGGTCATAAGACGTGTAGGATGTAAGTCGACGATTACCTGTATTTAATTTATGGTTTATTCACTGTTTGTGGTTTGTATTTTACTGTTGTCATGAGTCTGCTAGAAACATGATGGTAGGAATTTAATCATTCTATGTACAAGTGACAATAAAATTAAACATCATGGTGATTTAATAAAGTAATGTCAAAAAACAGGTATATAGTGGTAATATTTTGCAGAATATTTAACAGTTCACATTGGTTAAAGTTTTACATAATATGTGGTATATTCTTATCCTTATTCATTGGGTTATATGTCTTTCTAAACCATGACATGTGAAAAGAGTGTTCTTTTTTATTTTTTTGGCCAGGAAGATATTGAAAGCTTAACAAGAAAGCTGAAAAAAAAATTAGTATTTTAAATTTCTCAGAGAAGTTTCTCACACTCAGAAAAACAGCAATGAAAATTATAATTATACCAATCATTGACTCATTACATTTCTTATGTAATCTAATTTGATTCCCAGAGAATGCCCCCAGAATAGCTCAGAGTAGCAGTTCTGATGTCGGCTAATGGATATCACAGCACATTTTGGAGTCTTCAAGCGCTGATTCTTTCAATATGATCATGTGCTGAGTGTACCCTACCTTTTACCCAAGTACTGTATGTCTTGATTTCACAACATGAACATTTAATGATCCCCTAACCAATCAAAATTTCCTACATATATGTAACCCTAATAGTGTTTTTCCTTTCTTTCAGTTATATGCCAACTATGAAGATGAATAAAACTGTCATTCCAGAGCTTAACTTTGTGTTGGACTGCATTACGGACTCTGAGAAGAAGCGCCTTGCATCTGCATTACTTATTATAATGTATATAATAACATTTTTTGGAAACCTCCTTGTAATTGCGGTCATATTAGCAGACCATCAGCTGCATGAACCAATGTTTGTCTATATAGGTACCTTAGCGACACTTGACTTGGCTATTAGCAGTTATGTCATTGGCAGTATGCTTTCTATCCTTCTGTTTAATTACTCAGTTGTGTCACAAAATGTATGTTTGTTGCAGATGGCCATTGTTATATACATAGAGGCATTAATATCTCTTATTTTAGGTATAATGGCATATGACCGCTATGTAGCTGTTCTCCATCCCCTGAGATACCACTCCATTGTTACAAATAAAACTGTTTCGGCTTTCCTTTTGCTTTGTAATGTTTTTGGATTTATTGCCATAACACCATTTATAATTTCTGCTAAAGAACTTCCTTTCTGTAAGACCACTGTTTTGCCATTTTGTTTCTGTGATTATTCTACTATGGTTCACGTTGCCTGTACTAATGACCCAAAATACTTATTTATTTTGTCCATCATTACTGTCATCTTTGGCGGTGGACCAGTGGTTATGATCCTGTTTTCTTATAGTAACATTGCTTACTCAGCACTTAAGATCTCTTCAGCCGAAGGCAAGCGCAAACTTTACAGCACCTGTTCGACACAACTTTTGGTGGTTGGACTTGCCTATGGCCCTATTTTTTTAAGTTATATGCTGCCAGCAGCTGGTGTAAAATGGTCTACTGAAGCTTATAATGCAATGGTCATTATGGGCAACATCTCTCCTCCTGTTTTTAATCCATTAATTTATAGTTTCAGGAACCAGGAAATTAAAAAAAGCATTTACAAGTTTTTTACAAGAAAAAGAAATGCAGCACAAATTGGAACCAGAAAGTAATGTGCAATAAAGATTATCAACTGTTGAAAATTGTGATTTATATTTAATTAACATTTAATCAGAGCAGTCCAGATATGAGGTCATGATGAGTCAGAGGCTGTGTCAGCAGGAAAAAAATAAATAAAAGAAGCCAGTTTTTGCTCAAAGGTCATGAGACATATCAGCAATCAATTTGTTAAAACATTTTACAAATAATATAAAATTATTTAAAGACACTTATTTTAAAGCCTTAGCTGTCACTTGTAGCTGTTGCTGTGGAAAATGCAACTATTATCTTCATCTAATACGTGTTTCCATCAGTCAACGGCTGAAATTCAAATCTTTACACCAAACATCAACTTTAAAATTCATAAAGTTTAGAGTAAATGTCGATCACAACAAGGAAACAATGCAGAAGTGTCTTGTCACCCTGTACATTTATTCAAAATACATTCCTAAATGCTGAAGTTAAAAAGAAGGAAAAATCAAATTAGAAAAAAGTAACATTATTTGTTTTCTGGGCTACTATTGACTGTAAAAAATGTGTTACTGATTACACCTTGAGTTAACTTTGTAATCATAAAAATTAAATTGATATATTGTTCTAATTGAGGGACGACAATGTTTCTAGCATACTTATTTTTCTCTTTAGTCAGCATGCATATATAATTGTTTTACTATGTATTTAGTAAATATATAAAATACCAGTCAAGAACTTGCATAGCCCTGTTTGAATTTGTGCTTTTTAGAATCCTAAATACTTTTTGATCTAAATACTTACGCTTAAATACTTGGAAGTTGTGTGACGCGACAGCAGTGCAGTCTAAAGTTACAGTCATTACAATGAGAAAGGGCTTTTTGACTACCATGGTGTGGTTTCTGGGGATCCTGGTTTCCATAGTGGGTGACAGATGAGTGTCTCACACTCGTTTGATAATCGGGGATCCACTCGTGTTTTAAAATGCTGCATGCAGGCCAGGCAAAGACTCAGACTGACTGGAACCCTAGAATGCAGTCACGAGAGGGAAGAGTTCATTGTTGGCTTTAGTTTATTGGAATTAATGTGTCTTCCTAACATTTCATGTCAACTAATGGTAAAAGTGCTATTTTTTTTGTAAGATTTTTTTATCGTTCGTGATTGAGAATGATGTACATTTAATATGGATAGAAGTGCTACCATGGACAAGGTGGGGGATTGGTAGGTAACTAGGTGAAGGAGATTAGGGCAATAATTGAATCTTTTTTAGCACTAGAATCCAGGATAGACTTCAGGAAAAGATCTGTTACGAAAAGTGTGACGGCAGTTTCCACTTGCAGCTATAGACATGTCAGTACGTGAGCGACTCTCCACGCTAGTGTTTAGATCTGACGGTGTATGTGTCCAAAAATAGAAGTCTGACTGCATTCTCATACCATTTCTCGTGTACTGAAGTGTCAGCATGGCACTGTCACACCATCAGATCTAAACACTAGTGTGGAGAGTCGCTCGCGTACTGACATGTCTATAGCTGCAGGTGGAAGCTGTCATCTCACTTTTTGTAACTGATCGTTTCCTGAATACGGAGTGGCATTGCACATGTACTGTGTCAGCATGCCCGTGTCGATCAAACACAGGAAGCGCTGCAGTCTACTTGTGACTTTATGCTGTAGGAAGAGAAGTAAATAAATCAAGGTAAACACATAAATAGCATTTGATCTGGCTTTTATATAAGTAGCATATAAATGTTTTTCATATAAAGACCATCACAAAACATAATCACAAACAGAACTTTGCACGATACCGTGGCGAACTACGTAAGCGCTGCTTTTTCTTTGAAGGTCACGCATGTGGCACATTGACTGGCAGGATGATAGCCGACCTCTGGCAGCATCCAAACAGTGCCATCTTTTGCCTTTACACCTGGTGCAGCCCTGGTGGAGGGCTTCTGTTTTCTTTCTCCGATGTAGCACCCTCATTCTCATCTGAGTTCAACTCTGTTATAGCACGTCTTTATTTGAAAACTAACAGTGTCAGATCGGGGGGAGCGTTAATGTCACTGAAAGAATAAAACTGAATAAAAAAAAACCCTAACCTTTACAAGGACCATAAATTTACAGACTCAAATCAAATGTATGTTTTTATTGTATAATAATAACACTAAGAGCAGCTCACTACTCAGAACGGTAATTCTGGAAAGAAGCCAGAATCGAACCCACGACCTCTTGATTCTTAATCTTGAGTCAGCAGTTCTTACCACTGTACTACCCAAGTGGTTGTGTCACTGTTGTACCCTAACACGATTTCTTTTTCTTCAGTTGTATTTTTGAATAAAAGTGCACTTGTTTTATTATACGTGTATCTTTTGTGAAAGTGTTTACAGTAATCCCTCCTCCATCGTGGGGGTTGCGTTCCAGAGCCACCCGCGAAATAAGAAAATCCGCGAAGTAGAAACCATATATTTATATGGTTATTTTTAGATTGTCATGCTTGGGTCACAGATTTGTGCAGAAACACAGGAGGTTGTAGAGAGACAGGAACGTTATTCAAACACTGCAAACAAACATTTGTCTCTTTTTCAAAAGTTTAAACTGTGCTCCATGACAAAACAGAGATGACAGTTCTGTCTCACAATTAAAAGAATGCAAACATATCTTCCTCTTCAAAGGAGTGCGTGTCAGGAGCACCGAATGTCACATAGATAGAGAAAACAATCTCTAGCAAACAAATCAATAGGGCTGTTTGCTTTTAAGTATGCGAAACACCGCGGCACAAAGCTGTTGAAGGCGGCAGCTCACACCCCCTCCGTCAGGAGCAGGGAGAGAGAGAGACAGAGTTTGTTTTTCAGTCAAAAATCAATACGTGCCCTTCGAGCTTTTAAGTATGCAAGGCACTGTGCAGCATGTCGTTTCAGGAAGCAGCTGCACAAAAGATACCAACATGAAGATAATCTTTCAGCATTTTTAGACGAGCGTCCGTATCGTCTAGGTGTGCGAACAGCCCCCCTGCTCAATCCCCATACGTCAGGATCAGAGAAAGTCTGCGCAAGAGAGAGATAGAGAAAAGTAAGCAATCTAGCTTCTCAGCCATCTGCCAATAGCGTCCCTTGTATGAAATCAACTGGGCAAACCAACTGAGGAAGCATGTACCAGAAATTAAAAGACCCATTGTCCGCAGAAATCCGCGAACCAGCAAAAAATCCGCGATATATATTTAAATATGCTTACATATAAAATCCGCGATGGAGTGAAGCCGCGAAAGGCGAAGCGCGATATAGCGAGGGATCACTGTATTTGATATTTGGACTTCAGTCTTCACACATTATACATTTCATTTTAAAATTTTGTCGTCAGTACTATAACATGAAAAAGTTTGTGTTTTAGGTATGTGTTCAACATTTCTTGCATTTCTCCCATTTCTTGTCATCCTACATTTACACAGATCATTGTAGACATGGAACAGGTGAAGAGAGAGGTGGTGAAGGCTAAAGAAAAGGCGTATGATGAGTTGTATGAAAGGTTGGACACTAAGGAGGGAGAAAAGGACTGGTGGGCTGCAGAGAGGGACCGAGCTGGGAAAGATGTGCAGCAGATTAGGGTGGTAAAGAATAAAGATGGAAACGTACTCACAAATGAGGAGAGTGTGTTGAGCAGAAGGAAAGAGAACTTTAAGAGGCTGATGAATGAAGAGAATGAGAGAGAGAAGAGGTTGGATGATGTGGAGATAGTGAACCAGGAAGTGCAACGGATTAGCAAGGAGGAAGGACAGCTATGAAGATGATGAAGAATGGAAAGGCTGCTGGTCCAGATGACTTACCTGTGGAAGCGTGGAGGTGTTTTCCAGAGATGGCAGTGGAATTTTTAACCAGATTGTTTAATGGAATCTTGGAAAGTGAGAGGATGGCTGAGGAATGGAGAAGAAGTGTACTGGTGCCGATATTTAAGAATAAAGGGGATGTGCAGGAATGTAATAACTACAAGGGGGTAAAATTGATGAGCCACAGCATGAAGTTATGGGACAGAGTAGTGGAAGCTAGGTTAAGAAGTGAGGCGATGATTAGTTAACAACAGTATGGTTTCATGCCAAGTAAGAGCACCATAGATGCGATGTTTGCTCTGAGGATGTTGATGGAGACGTTTAGAGAAGGCCAGAAGGAGTTGCATTGCGTCTTTATGGACCTGGAGAAAGCATATGACAGGGTGCCTCGAGAGGAGTTGTGGTATTGTACAGTATGAAGAAGTCGGGAGTGGCAGAGAAGTACGTAAGAGTTGTACAGGATATGTACAAGGGAAATTTGACAGTGGTAAGGTCTGCGGTAGGAGTGACGGATGCATTCAAGGTTTAGGTGGGATTACATCAGGGATCGGCTCTGAGCCCTTTCTTATTTGCAATGGTGATGGACAGGTTGACAGACGAGATTAGACAGGAGTCCACGTGGACTATGATGTTTGCTGATGACATTGTGATCTGTAGTGAGAGTAGGGAGCAGGTTGAGGAGACCCTGGAGAGGTGGAGATATGCTCTAGAGAGGAGAGGAATGAAGGTCAGTAGGAACAAGACAGAATACATGTGTGTAAATGAGCGTAAGGTCAGTGGAATGGTGAGGATGCAGGGAGTAGACTTGGCAAAGGTTAATGAGTTTGAATACTTGGGAGCAACAGTACAGAGTAATGGGGATTGTGGAAGAGAGGCGAAGAAGAGAGTGCAGGCAGGGTGGAATGGGTGGAGAAGAGTGTCAGGAGTAATTTGTGACAGATGGGTATCAGCAAGAGTGAAAGGGGAGGTCTACAGGACGATAGTGAGACCAGCTAAGTTATATGGGTTGGAGACAGGTGGCACTGACCAGAAAGCAGGAGACAGAGCTGGAGGTAGCAGACTTAAAGATGCTAAGATTTGCACTGGGTGTGACGAGGATGGATAGGATTAGAAATGAGGACAAGTTGGATGGTTGAGAGACAAAGTCAGAGAGGCGAGATTGCGTTGGTTTGGACATATGCAGAGGAGAGATGTTGAGTATATTGGGAGAAGGATGCTAAGGATAGACCTGCCAGGTAAGAGGAAAAGAGGAAGGCCTAAGAGAAGGTTTATGGATGTGGTGCAGAGAGGACATGCAGGTGATGGGTGTAATGGAACAAGACGCAGAGAACAGAAAGATATGGAAGAGGATGATCCGCTGTGGCAACCCCTAACAGGAGCAGCTGGAAGAAGAAGACGTATTTTTTTTTTTAGTATTGAAGTTATCACAGCATTTTTTGTGAAGAGCACTAAACAAAAATAAATTGAATCAGATTAAAATGAAATGTAATAGTTTCCATTTTATGTTCCTTAAAATCAGAGGTGGGTAGTAACGAGTTATGGGATTGGCTCCAGCAGACCCCCGTGACCCTGTGTTCGGATTCAGCGGGTTGGAAAATGGATGGATGGATGGATTTACTTGAGTAACTTTTTAAAAAAATTGTACTTCTAAGAATAGTTTTACTGCACCATACTTTTTACTTTTACTTGAGTACATCTGTGAAGAAGAAACGCTACTCTTACTCCGCTACATTGGGCAACACTCAAATCGTTACTTTTTTTCCATTATATACGCTATATTCCAAACATGCACCCCGCGCGGCAGCTGTGTATTCTTCAGCTATTATATAGAAAACAAAACTATATAGCTAATAGTGTTATGTATCTGTCTAGTGCCTTCTCTGTCTGCCTATTATATGTGCCTTCCCTATCTATCCATTTATCTGTGCCTTTCACATGTGAACATACTCTCACTGCCTGCTTGCCTTTCTGCAGCACCTGTCATATAGTGCCTTTCACATCTATCTATCTATCTATCTATCTATCTATCTATCTATCTATCTATCTATCTATCTATCTATCTATCTATCTATCTATCTATCTATCTATCTATCTATCTATCTATCTATCTATCTATCTATCCCTCTAGCTGTCTTTTTTCTCCTGACAGTTTTATATCTTCTATTATACAGTGCCTTCCCAGTTTATCTATCTAGTAACTTCTCTGTCTGTGCATTATTCAGTGATCTGTCTGACAGTGCATGTCTTACAGAACTTAAAAATAAGAAACAGTTATGAGGACACTTGTTCATGTTAATTGCAGTCTCAATTTTAATTTTTTTTAAAAAGAGCATCCCACAACTATTATATATTGATTTTCATATTTATCTGTCTATCTAGTGCCTTTCAGATCTATATGTACAGTAATCCCTCGCTATATCGCGCTTCGCCTTTCGTGGCTTCACTCCATCGCGGATTTTATATGTAAGCATATTTAAATATATATCGCGGATTTTTCGCTGCTTCGCGGGTTTCTGCAGACAATGGGTCTTTTAATTTCTGGTACACGCTTCCTCAGTTGGTTTGCCCAGTTGATTTCATACAAGGGACGCTATTGGCAGATGGCTGAGAAGCTACCCAACTTACTTTTCTCTGTCTCTCTTGCGCTGACTTTCTCTGATCCTGACGTAGGGGGATTGAGCAGGGGGGCTGTTCGCACACCTAGACGATACGGACGCTCGTCTAAAAATGCTGAAAGATTATCTTCACGTTGCTACCTTCTGTGTGCAGCTGCTTCGTGAAGCGACATGCTGCAAGTTGCTTCGCATACTTAAAAGGTCAAAGGGCACGTACTGATTTTTCTCTGTCTCTCTCTCTCTCTCTCTCTGCTCCTGACGGAGGGGGTGTGAGCTGCCGCCTTCAACAGCTTTGTGCCGCGGTGCTTCGCATACTTAAAAGCCAAACAGCCCTATTGATTTGTTTGCTTCACTCCTTTGAAGAGGAAGATATGTTTGCATTGTTTTAATTGTGAGACGGAACTGTCATCTCTGTCTTGTCATGGAGCACAGTTTAAACTTTTGAAAAAGAGACAAATGTTTGCAGTGTTTGAATAACGTTCCTGTCTCTCTACAACCTCCTGTGTTTCTGCGCAAATCTGTGACCCAAGCATGACTATATAAAAATAACCATATAAACATATGGTTTCTACTTCACGGATTTTCTTATTTCGCGGGTCGCTCTGGAACGCAACCCCCGCGATGGAGGAGGGATTACTGTATTCTAATTTTCCGAGATACTGAATTTGGGACTTTCATTAGTGTCAGTTATAATCATCAACATTAAAAGAAATAAACATTTGAAATACATCAGTCTGTGTGTAATTAATGAATCTAATATACAAGTTTCACTTTTTGAATGGAATTACTGAAATAAATCAACTTTGTCATGATATTCTAATTTTATGACCAGCACCTCTATATATCTATTCCCTTAGCTGTTTTTTTATATATCTATTATACAGTGCCTTCCCTGTTTATTTATATATCTAGCGACTTCTCTGTCTGTCTGTCTGTCTGTCTCTCTATTACGCAGTGCTCTGTCTGTCTGTGTGTTATGGATATTAAAAATAACAGTTATAAAGACACTTGTTCATGTTATTTGAGTCTCAGTTGTTAAAAAATATTTTAAAAGGAGCATCCCACATGAAATAATAACGATCTCATTAACTGACAGTGCATACCAATTTAAATATTATGTCTGTTTGAGGTTAAAAAGAAAAAAAAATAACACTTTCTCCCTGGCGGGGAATTGAACTTGGGTCTCTGAGGCATGGCAGGCCTGCTGCCTTGTTCTAATATTATTTTCTGTCAGCTGTGCTATTTAGAGGGCAAGTGAATATGCTCTATTATACTGTCAGTGTACAGTATATCTTGTCACTGTAAGTAGTTTGCACCGTTCAAACATACATGTTACCTGCTGTAGATATTGGTTTCAAAAGCTTTGTTGGGAAAAACTGAGATTTGGAACTTTGTGTTATTTGTGCATCTTTATTTTGTAAAGATGTTATTTATTTTTAATCATTTTTTATTTTATTATTTGGAAACAGAAGAATTTGCGCATTATTTTATATTTTTGTCTGTCATTTTACAACATTTCTAAAAAATAAATCATTTATTATAATCAAACAGTTACTCAGTAGCCTTTTCACCAAATACTTTTTCACTCTTACTTGAGTAATTTTTTGGATGACTTCTTTTTACTTCTACTTGAGTAATATTATTTTGAAGTAACGCTACTCTTACTTGAATACAGTTTTTGGCTACTCTACCCACCTCTGCTTAAAATTGACAACGTGCCTTATATTTAACTGGCATGTGGTAACTCTTCTCACAGTAAAAACTTCTAACTGTATATTGGTCATTAATAAAGATATTCATCCATTGATTATTTTCTAAATCCACATTTTCATATTCAAAGGCAGTAAGTTGTAGGAGTCTATCTGAGGAAAACTTAAATTTTTTCCAAGCCGAAATATGAAACCCTACTATGAATCTAAAATTCAATTTTAAGTGGTTAATTCCAATCTAAATAAAATAAGTAGTCTTTCTAGGTTAATGTTAATGGTAAATTCAAATACATTTTTGCTCAGTTTGATAAAATGTAAGTTTCACAACGCTACATCAATAATGGAAGATTCTGTTTAATCCTCCTTAAGATGACAATTTGGAATATCCTTAATAATCTCCTGTATTTCTGGGGTAACTTCAGAATGATTTCATCTCATTAAGTAGACAGACAGAACAATCTACAGAACAGAAGAACAATCTCTGGACAGGGTGCCAGATCATCACTATCACTGTGCCACCGTGTTCCCATGTTTAATAACATGCTTTAATTCCTATCATCATGAAAATGATATCAAGTATCCATCTCAGTATTTTAATTATTTAGAGAGCTGTAATATCCCGAATGTAATGGATTCTGTGTCCTGACAGAGGAAGAGAAAGCCCGTTTAAGAAGCACATAGTGATTCACACACATAGAGCACATAGAAGATCAAATATAAAACAAAGCATTTAACATGCTACTTTAGTTACGATGGTATTAGAGAAAGTAGTAAATTAAACGATTTAAAGATAAAGTTTATGATGTTCTACTTTAATGACAAATAAATTACGTGATTAAAGTGGAAATTTCGAGATTAAGGTTGGCATTTCGAGCTTTTTTCTCACTGTGTCCTATTCTTTTTTTCTTTTCTCTGTACCCTAATAAGCTTTCACATGACACTCAGACGGTGGGCTACGACTCGCCTTTTCACGGCGACTTTGATATCTGACCGCTTCTTTTTTATTTTGGGCACTGTGCATCTTTGTGAACTTTAGCTTTCGAGTTTCTCCAACAGTTTGTCACTCGATCAACTTCCTTTTCTTGATTATATCACTGTTTAAACCAACAAATAGTACGTTTTTTCCTTGCCTCCACTTGGTATTCGCTGAAATTCTTCTATTTTTACCCGTACTTTTGCCATTGTCTTTTCACAGAAGGCTGACCTTAAGGGCTATTTATATTGATTTGCATATTCAAAGAGGCGTAATTCTGGGAGGAGTTGGGGCGGGACAACAGGCGCGTGCATGTGCGTTACTTTTCATGCTGACTGGGATTTATGTAGCGGAAGAACGTGGAAGTTGGCATTCGCACAGATTTATGCATATGGAATTTTTTGTGCATACGAACATTTCTGCTTTTGTCCGTATGCCATGTTATAGTGTGAATTTTACGCACGGCGTTATACATGAGGCCTCTAATGAGGACACCCTTTGTGTAGCCTGTACTATATGTCTTTATTTACCACAATGAATGTTTAACATCTGATTTCTTTTCTTGCATCCCTAATATCATTTCTTTTCTTGCAGTTATACAGCAAATACAAAGATGAATAACACCGTTGTTCAATAGCCTGACTTTTTGTTCGACTGCAGGATTGACTCTGACAAGAAAAGCCTAACAGTCACAGCCCTTGTCTTAATTTACTTAGTAATTCTGTTTGCAAATCTTCTTGTAACTCTTGTCATATTTTTAAACCATCAGCTGCAAGCACCAATGTTTTTCTGTATAGGTGCCTTGGCAGCAATTGACGTGGCAAACAGCAGCAACTTCATCCCCAAAATGCTTTCTGTCCTTCTATATAATGACTCGGTTGTGTCAAATAGTCTATGTGTAACGCAGGTGGTCTTTGTTTTCTATTTGGAGATATTAATATCCCTCATTTTAGGATTAATGGCATATGGCCGCTATGTAGCTGTTCTCTATCCTCTGGGATACCCTTCCATTATTACAAATTAAAACCGTTTTTGCTTTCTTTTTACTTTTTAATGGTATTGGACTCATTGACATCATACCACAACTATTTTTTTATCAAAAAACTTCCTTTCTACAATACCAACATTTGGCCATTTTGTTTCTGTAAGTATTCAACTATGGTCAATGTTGCCTGTACTGATGAATCCCAAAATACTTACTTCTTTTGTCCATCAATACCATTGTCCGGTGGACCACTGGCCATGATCATGTTTTCTTACAGTAGGATTGCTCATGCGGCTTTTAAGATCCCTTCATCTGAAGGCAGAAGCAAACTTTACAGCACTTGTGTGACACAACTTTTCGTGGTGGGAGATGAATATGGTCCTTTGCTTTTTTGTTATGTGTTTCCAGCAGCTGGCATAAAATTGTCAATCGAAAGCTACAACACAATGGTCATTGTAAGTAATATCATTCCTCCAATGTTGAATGCTATAATTTATAGCTTTAGGAACCAGGAAATTTAAAAAAGTATTTATTTTCTTTTTACAGGAAAGAGAACTGTTGTACAAACTGGACCAAAGAGATAATACTGTAATGTATAATAAAGTTTATGCAAGTTGTGATTTATATTTAATCAACAATTAATATATTAATGTCATACATCTATTTCTGAGATCTTCTTTTTCTATTTCAAAAATCACAGGGAGTCTGAGCCAGGGCTACCAATAAGGAAAGTATGAAATGAACCATTTGGAGGCCTGTGTAAGATACAGCCTGCTGCTAGCAGTTGGGGGCTGGCTGACATGGTGTGAGCCTCTTATGGGTAGGCTAGTGAAGGTCATGGCCTGCTTTGTGGCTGTTTTTGGAGGCCTCACACCCCTTTTCACCATGTAACTGTCTCCTTATTAAGTATCTGCGAACAGTCCAAATGCCAAGGGAGACGGGAAGTCTGGAACTCATAACCCAAATTCAACCAGGCAGGGTTGAAATCAGTTGATTGTTGTACCGGAACACAAGTGTTTAAAGGAAGGAGCAGCTGTTGGTCTTTATCTCTTCTGATCTTACAGATCCAGAGAAGAAGCTGGTTGGTGAAGGTCCAGATGATCTTTTTAGCAAGCTCATCTCTCTGTGGTTGCAAGGATGTGGTCTTGGTCTTTCATGTGCTAATCTTTTCACACATTATCTGTATTAAAAATTATGGCCTTGATCTGATTGCAGCCCTGCTGACACCATAAAATAAATAAAAAGTCCATGCAGCCATTATTCATACACTGTATCAAGTATGTGCAATTTAATTCATTAGTACACCAGTATCAGGACATAGTTGTTTCTTTTATTGAATTTGTGTAAGGACTAAGTTCATGGATGCCCGATGGGTGCCCTGAGATGATACTCCTGCAGTGGTGCTGTGGACTTCGCCTCCGGTTCCTTCCCTCTAGTGAGTGGGTCAAAGCACCTACAATAACTCTTGTGAAAAGGAATAGGAGGTAGGAGAGCGGTCACGTTGGATTGGGTTAAAATCTCAGTGATTAGTGTCTGTACTCCCTGATTAAGCTCTTTTAATTTTTTTTAAGCTATGTTATTTTTTTCAATCTATTTCTCATATGATTTACTAGCCAAAAAAAATACGAAAAAGACTGAAGATGTCCAAGAAGAATCATATGGCTTAAAGACGCCTTCAGTTCTCATTTTTTCAGTGATTGCTTCTGCTGAATGGATTGAGCCAGGGGCATACAATGCAGTTACTTGATTTGAGGGGTTCCCCTGTTGTTGATATCATGTTGAACCAGATGGGTCTGCCGAGTGTCTTCACGGGAGGTTGAAAAACTGGTCTCTGTATTCATATAGGAATCCCTTCCACACCTGTCGATAAGGAAGAAATAGCAGGCTGTCACCCAGTAAAACCTGCTAACCTCTTCTAGGATAGTTCATCAAGAAAACTAAAATGTTTATGTTCTTCATTGAGCCCACTGTCACTCAAAAAGTAATGGGTGGTGCGACAGACACTAATGGACCTTGACCTTGGAGTACAGCTTGTATCTCTTTGGAAGTACTCCTTGGCTTTTTGTCTATCATTCTTGTGATAAGAGATTTGTGGGGTCCCAGAGCATACTGGCTTCAGATGGGTGCAGGTGTGTGAGGTTGATTGGGCAATCTCCTATTCATGTGGAAATACGAGTGAATCAGTCAAGTGCTTTATTTACACCTCAGGGTAAGTGGAGGACACCTACACCCAATCAGGCACCATTAAGGGAGCCTGCATGTTAGAGAAGGGACAGCAAGGAGATCAGATCAAGAATCACATCAGATCCAAGAGATAATACAGGTTATGGGAGGAGAAAGAGGCAGAACTGGAGAGAAGCCCGTGTGATTAGAAAGGAGCCTGGTTGGTGTGGAGCATGCCCCAAAGGGAGCAAGCGGCAGGCCTGCACTCAAGTGCAGGGTTGGAAAAGGGACGTTCCTTAGCGCAACTACAGACAGGAGTAGCAGCAGTCCCGTTGTATGACGTATCCCTTTTGACGCCAACAGACTATTTGAGGGAGCAGGCCATGGAGCTCGGAGGAGACTCCCATAGATGCAGATGGAGTAGCAGTAGGACCCCAAACCCAGAATTAATGGAGGACTGCACCTATTGATGGGTGTCTCTGCCTGTTGCAAGGTCCTGATGGGATAGGCTGAGGAGATGCCAGATTTTAGAGAGAGGCATTGGGGGTAGTGTCTGTTTTTAAAGGAAGAATCTGTCTATGATTTTAGCCTTCATTTTTATCGGTAGTATTTATTTGGGTTTTAACCTTCACTCTTTGATATTTGGATTCTATAGATTATTTATTTATTGACTGTTTCTATTGGGAAGAACTTGCGCTGCACTTTATACACTATTTGTTTTTGTTTGGATTTTAATAAAAGAACTGAACACTTTTGAATGCCACTTGCCGAGTCTGTGTGTCCTCATTTGGATGGCTCATCTCGGTTCATGACTGCTGATTGTTCTGGGTTCAAGAGTCAACCAGGGAGGGTGGAGCCAATCTGGACCTTCACAATTCGCTCTCTATGCTTCTGGTCATTCTGGGATCAATTTTAATCTTGCAGCTGCCTCCTTAGAGTTTGGCTACAGTCCCATGGACCTTAAACTTCTTAATAATATTTGCCGTGGTTGCCACATGAACATCAAGCTGTTTGGAGATGGTCTTCCAGCCTTTGCTTTAACATGCTTGTCTATCATTTTCTTTCTGATCTTCTCAAACAATTCTCTCCTTTGCTTTCTCTGGTCTATGTTCAGTGTGGGACACACGATGACACCAACCAGCAGGGTGACTACTTTTCTCCATTTAAACAGGCTGAGTGGCGTATTGCATGATTGGAGACGTGCAATCAGAATTCAAGAAAACAGCTAGTTTGAAAAATCACTCAGATCCAGTTATTTATGATCTTTACTTGGGGTTCCATCAAATGTGTCCAGGTCATTTTAGAATCTCCAATACTTGATCTCTTGTCAGACCTCCTTTGCTTTACTCGATGACATATCAAAGGTATGCAGGCACACAGGGGACCAAACGTTTGTCCACATCTGTATGCTTAGCCTTGTGCCATTTGCTATGTGTGAGTTTGCCAAGGTATTTTGGTGCTAGGGGATTTTTAACAGTTCAGGGGTTACTATTTCAGCTGCAGCATTGACATTTTCCACCTCGCTGGTTATATTGCTGGTTCTGTTAGGACAAGTACTAAATTCAAATGGATTATTCAGAGCAGGGCGGCACGGTGGCGCAGTGCGTAGCGCTGCTGCCTCACAGTTGGGAGATCTGGGGACCTGGGTTCGCTTCCCGGGTCCTCCCAGCGTAGAGTTTGCATGTTCTCCCCGTGTCTGCATGGATTTCGTCCCACAGTCCAAAGACATGCAGGTTAGGTGGATTGGCGATTCTAAATTGGCCCTAGTGTGTGCTTGGTGTTTGTGTGTGTCCTGCAGTGGGTTGGCACCCTGCCCGGGATTGGTTCCTGCCTTGTGCCCTGTGTTGGTTGGGATTGGCTCCAGCAGACCCCCGTGACCCTGTGTTTGGATTCAACGGGTTGGAAAATGGATGGATGGATATTCAGAGCATTAACAAACCTAGAATCTGCCATGGCACCAAAATAACATTTGCTTTATCATTGGAATGCTGTTTAGTTCCAGTCACTAACATTTTTATGTCAAATAAAATGCTTTAATGGTCAAATATACTGAAATCCATGATCTGCCTCTAGTCAATCTTTAACCCTTTTTTGAAATGGCTAAATTCAGCTTTTGTGCTAATTTATGTGTAGACTGGCTGACACGCTCACTAAGATCAAAAGGATGCAATAAATTAATAAATTCTCACACTTTTTGGGGCCACACTGGTTTTCAACATGAAGACTGAAATCTTCTATTGTTAGCGATCTGTCATAATTACGTGTTATTAATGCTACTGAAAATGAGAATTCCTAAATAAAAGATGTACTATATTTGAGGGGGTCGATAAATGGTGAATAAAAGAGAATGCAAAAAATTCTTAAATAACATACAGCAAGATACTTAAAAGATCCAAAGGTGCTTATAACACGTACCTTTAGAAAATACGTCTTGAAAAAATTCTCAGTAAACCACCACCTTCGATTAACATTGCAGCACCATCACTTGTGAGCTATGTTTCACTCAGTGCCAGAAATTCTATTTTCCTATCACTGACAAGATCACAAGCATACAGTAAACGGTCTTGCTGGTTAATACTCTGAAATTAAATTAGGCCATACAGAAGAGCGTAGCTGCATCAAAGTTTTTGTGCAGCTTAAAATAGTAATTAAGTTAGGCGCATTTATACTGTTTTTTTTCCTTTTAGCTAAATTATGATTATTAGTAATAGTCCTGATATAGTTCACATCTATAGGTAAACCCACTATGTCACTGTCATATCCTAGCACGACTTTGTAGCTAATATTAGGCCTAAAGGTAGGTAGTCATGAAAGACATTTACCTTACAGATATTTTCAGAGAGGACCCTGGAACTGAATCTATTTGAAAGCATGTTGGCCATCGTGTCCAAAGAAACAGTAGTATCACGTTAACTGTCGCTTGTATTTTTATTTTTTTGTAAAAAAATTTTGTTAATAATAATTCAAGGCAATGTAAAATGTGCACAAAATAAATGAAGAAACACAGTAAAGATGTCAAGAGTTTAAACACTGCACAGCAACACTTTCGCACTCCCAATTCCCAGCTGTTGACTTGTTTAATAATGCCCAGGGGTGAAGCTGGTTTCGTACTAAGGAGACGTTCTGCAAGACACTTGAAAAGGGTATTTAGATCCTGTTCACATTCAGAAAGGTTCACATATTTACTAAGGCAGGGGAGAGAAAGCAGAATTCTTCTCAGCTTTAAAAATGAACAGATTTTATGTTTTTAAAGCATCTTCTTGTTTCTTAAGCTTCCATGTATTTTACAGTTTTTAGTAAACGACATCAGAAAAAAGCCCTGTACGTTGGACACTGATCACAGGAAGAAGAATAAAACATTCTGAAGGTGCACATCAAAGGAAAGACAACACAAGCTTAATTGATGGATTCACAAAATCGCTTTAAAATATTTGAAGAAATGACTTCTCATCAAAAAGGACAGACATACACCACAAAATAATCAACTGCAAATTCAGATAACACTACAGGTAAAGCTACTGGGACCGTAGTTTATTAAAAAGTATTATTATAATAGTTTTAGAGTTAAAGATTACCTGCTTTAACTTTGACACATTAACATATATATATATATATATATATATATATATATATATATATATATATATATATATATATATATATATACAAATAATTTTTAGTTGAAAAGTTGAAAAACTGATTAATAAAGGACAAATAACCTGAATTAATTGATGTGAAATTAAGTTGTGGCTCATAGAAATGTTCCAGAATTTAATGTGCAAAATAAGTGCAGTCCATAAACTTTTCTGCAAATTAAGCATGAGGGAATGTTTCAATAATATGGGAAAAAATACTTGAAATTATGCAAATATTATCAGTAGGAATATGTTTTTATTACTATAAGTTTAACTTTTTATCCTAGGAAAAGACTGTTGAAATTATTTTTTGCTAAATTTCCATTTTGCTAAATTTAATAATAAAAAGAATTAACTGCTAAAAAGTAAATATCAATTTGGTTGATTTCAGTACCTTTTACTTTTTTTCCTACTCCAGTTCCAGAGCCAGACAAACTGAACTATTTAATTTTTAATCTCTTGTATTATCAAAACAACTTAAGATGAACAAATGACTTTCACTGAGATGATCTCCATTTTCAAGTACAATAGAAGGAAGTGTGGCCTTAATAAAATTACATATTCATATATGCATATAATTCCTTTATATATGGAGCAATACACCCTTACAGTACCTTCTTGTCGCTTTTTACAGTTCATTTTTATATCAACTCTCGGATTGTTAAATTGTAACTAGAATTTAAAGTAAGGAGGATCTACAGAAACTTATTTCAGGTCTATTGTTTTTTTTTTTTGCAAATTATTTAATTATTTCCCAAATGTATATATTTTTTCAAATATGTATATGTTATTTTGCAAAATAATGTTTGTTTGTGAAAAGTATCCTGTTATTTCACAACTAAAATTGCATTATTTCCCAGTTATAATTATGTTAGTCCACAACAGTATTGTGATATTTTTTGCTCAGATGAGATACTGAAGAAGTAGAAATGCGTGGAACAGACAACGGTCTGTTTGCATACAGTTTGGCGAAACAAACACCGATATGTTTCGCAGGTAATTTCATAATTGTGAAATGGAATACTCACTAAAGAGTTTGTTTTGGATTTTAAACTTTTTTGGGGGTGAAAAAAAGCAAAGAATACTGTTCCCTAAAGTCTTGTTCACACTTCCGTGTTTAGCTGTGTTCTTTTCTGCGGCCATTTAACCGAGCTGGGAAAATCAATTCTCTTGATGCCTTTTAGTTTCACATCACCGTGTAGAACTGCAGTCCATTCTTTAAAAATGTGAATTATCAATGATTGTATGTTTTTTGGCATATAAATCATTATTTAAATATTAGATGACAGGAAGTACTTAATGTGTAATTAATGTATGAAAACACTTCCAAAAAGCAACTAAATGGCTTTCTTCTTGTGTGAATGGCACACATTTCACTAGAAATGAAACACAATATTTGACAGATTTTTTTTCTGCAGCAAAATAACGAATGTTGCAACAAACTCAATTTTGGGTAAAGCATTTTATGGTGAAACATTACGTTTTAGTGCAAATTGTATTTCACTCATTACTATTAAGAAACATAATCCACAAAACCCTGAAACTCTGTAATGATTATGGTAACACTTGATATCAAGTTAGGTTTCAATCGTTGCCCATTGCCCAACTTTCCCTTTTAATGCAATTCATTTTTATATGGTTTGTTTTTTCATATACGTTTCAGGAGTGGAAGGTTTATGTATTTTATGTCTGGCGATGTATCAGAAGCCTGTCCCAGTGAAAGCCCGATTAATGTTTAAATAGCTTTTAGGAAAGTGACGCACTTACCTTGACAGAAAAGGCTGTGTGTTGTATCTCTGGAGTGGAGATGGCTTCGCAGCAGCATGGAAGTGTTTGCTCGTGGTGTGCACATCTGATTCGTGGAGTGCTACAGAAGACGGACTGTCGCTGTGGAAAAAGGAGAAATGGCAAAGGAGTGCTGTTAGTATGAAAACTTAGATAAGAGGCCATAGGAGTTAAGCAAAGTCCTGGGAGAAGAGGGTTAAAAAATTGAAGCATTTACCAGAGAGAGGCAGCATGGTCACTTGTAGGAATGGACTGTGTCAGACCTGGAGGGCCACAGTGGCTGCAAGTTTTTGTTCCAACCCAACTTTTTAATATGAAGTAAATTATTGCTGATGAAGTACTTACTGCTCAAGTGACATTTTGATGCTTCATTTTAGTGGTCTCGCTTGTTAAGGTTCCCCAACTTTAACTGGTTATTTCAGCCTTAAACAACTGCATTCACTGTTTTAATGGCTCCTTATTATGAATAAGATGCAAATGTTTCCATTTACACCTGTGTGGATTCATCTTGCACTATTTGGTTTAATAAAACACTTAAAAGAAAAATGTGAGACTGAAAATGTTCCGTTTTAGGTTTCAAATCATTTGGATGATATCCTTAGAAGGGAAAAAATCTACGATATAAGAACCTAACATTGCAGACTAACAAGCCATAAAAATTAAATAAGGTCTGAGACTGGCAAGGATTGGTTTCTAATTAAGCAAATGGGTTGGAATGAAAACCTGAAGCCACTGCAGCCCTCCAGGATAGACATTGCCCACCCATGGGGGATGCGCGCCGACTGATGCTGTACTTAATAAGCCTGTTCTGGGAAGCAGGGAAGCGTAGCATGAGCAGCATCACTGTGTTCCCCTTGAGTGGAGGAACAGTGATATGTTGACAGGGTTTGAGCGCCAATATCCCCATTGACATATAAAACCGGTGGATGGACAGTAGACATTGTTTTTCTTGACTGAGTTTAGTGTTTGGCACCCTTCAGAGCAAACACATTGTGAAGGGGATAGGTGAGGGAAAACACAAAGCCCAGAATACAGAAGAGGGGACTTTAACAGTAGTTTTTGTAATTGTAAATAGTCTTTTGATTTACTCTTCCTCCCAAATAGTTTTTGCTTTGCAAGGACCAAAGCGAAGGAGAATTTTCTCTTTGGGTTTTTGTATGAAACATTTATTTATTTCTTGTACAGCTGTATTTTTCCTCTCTTATTTGATTTTGTTACCAAGAGAAGGGGAGGGAGGGCTATTTATTTATTTATGTTTATATTTATTGTCTGCCATTTTTGCTATTTTGTTTCCTTTGTGTGAGTGTCATAGTTGACTGAATTTCATTTAGCAACATTCTTTTGATTTGGATTTTGCAATTTTGTTTTTGCACTTTTGTTTATATTTTTATGGGAGCATCTGTAAATAAAAACCACTTGTTTTTTTCACCACTTATAGTTTAATGGCAGTGTCTTGCAACTTTCTTACCATTAATCTGGTCGCTTCATGATTTACCAGGGCAACAAGTGCAGCATAGTGCCAACTCCCATTACATGGGGTACCACAGTTCATCTTCATTGTGGTCAGTAGTCTGTAGGTTGACAGGCGAGTAAGAATCTTATTGTGCCGTAAAAATAACTCACACTTAATGGCCCTCATGTCATTTCATATATTTTTGCCTCAGCTGTAATATTTTGTACAGTACTTCAAACTATTCAGGGTCTACGTTTTATAAAAAAAATGTTGTGACTCCCCATTATACGTTAAGGCCTCACTGAACACCTTTTTGTATTAAGTTTTATTTTTGAAATGAAAATAACATTTTTTATCTAATATATATTTATAATTCTATTTCTTTGTCACCTGTTATCAGGATTCATTTCTTATTCTAATCTTGGTTGTGTAACTATGTACAGTTTTGCCTATAGCTTATAGCAGTTTAGTTCTTCTGTTTAAGTAGTGATATATCTTTAATTAGTTTAATTTTATTCCATTTTAATCATTCTACTATCTATCTATCTATCTATCTATCTATCTATCTATCTATCTATCTATCTATCTATCTATCTATCTATCTATCTAGTGCTTAAAGTAAGTCATGAATTTTGCTTTGGACATTTGTACGGTGACTCCCATGCACTCAAAAAGTGAGCAGTAAATGAAATAATGTAACATTCATAGGGCTATCAAGTTTTGTGCCAAACCTGAAACATAGAAGGACATAATAAAAAAAATTAAAAACTTTATAAAAATAACAAACATTCCTTCTGCTTGGGGAAGAAAAAATAAATAATAAAAGCCATTGTCCTATTACATTTGTTCATGTCTACATGAGATGCAGTGAGAAAGTCTGTTGAATCGAGTAGTTCAGATGTGGACTAATGGATTTTACACACCTTAATGGAACTGTCTTGTTGTTTGGCTTCTGTTCTTCTTAAGTCAATCTTCTGCTGAGGGTACCCTACTTTTGGTGTGTGCTGCATTTCTTTATTATGTCAGATTTCTTTTCTTGCAACCCTAATATTATTTTCCTTTCTTGCAGTTATACAGCAAATACGAAGATGAATAACACGGTTGTTCAAGAGCCTGACTTTGTGTTGGACTGCAGGATTGACTCTGACAAGAAAAGCCTAACAGTCACAGCACTTGTCTTAATTTACTTAGTAATTCTGTTTGCAAATCTTCTTGTGATTCTTGTGATACTTTTAAACCATCAGCTGCAGGCACCAATGTTTTTCTGTATATGTGCGTTAGCAGCAATTGATGTGGCAAACAGCAGTAACTTCATCCCCAAAATGCTTTCTGTCCTTCTGTATAATGACTCGGTTATATCAAATAGCGCATGTGTAACGCAGGTGGTCCTTGTTTTGTACTTGGAGGGATTAATATCTGTTATTTTAGGTTTAATGGCATATGATCGTTATGTAGCTGTTCTCTATCCTCTGAGATACCCTTCCATTATTACAAATAAAACTGTTTTTGCTATCCTTTTGCTTTTTAATGGTATTGGAGTCATTGACATCATACCATATATATTTTTTATCAAAGAGCTTCCTTACTGCAGCACCAACATTTTGCCATTTTGTTTCTGTGAGTATTCAACTCTGGTCCACATTGCCTGCAGTGATGACCCAAAATACTTACTTCTTTTGTCAATCAATACGGTAATCTTTGGCTGTGGACCTTTGACCCTGATCCTGTTTTCTTACAGTAGGATTGCTCATGCGGCTCTTAAGATCCCTTCTTCTGAAGGCAAGAACAAACTTTACAGCACCTGTGTGACACAACTCTTTGTGGTGGGAATTGGTCCTCTGCTATTTTGTTATGTGCTTCCTGCTGCTGGCGTAAAACTGTCAATTGAAAGCTACAACACAATGGTCGTTGTAAGTAATATCATTCCTCCAATGTTAAATCCATTAATTTATAGTTTTAGGAACCAGGAAATTAAAAAAAGAATTTATAAGCTTTTTGTAGGAAAGAGAACTGTTGCACAAATCAGAGAACAGATATAATACTGTAATGTGTAATAAAGTTTATGAAAATTGTGATTTATACTTATTTAACAACTAATACATTAATACAATCCATCCATTTCTGAGATCTCCTTTTTCTAGTACAAAAATCATAATGGGTGTCATGAATACGGAAGGTGAGAAAGGAACAAAATGCTGGGTAGACCTGCTATACATACTGTATGTCTCAGGCCAAACACAATTTTAGGACAGACTAGTTTAAACCAGGCCAGACCAGTTTGCCGAAGCAGATAGGATCATTTCAGTCTGAACTAGACTATCCTGAAGTCAATGTAGAGCTCCCAGGACAAACTGATTTGTCCGAGTCTAAACTAGTTTGGCCTGCAATTGCACTTTCCTAGGCCAAACCAATTCATCCTATCACACCAGACAAACTGGCTTGGCCTAAGTCTCAACTAGTTTGTCCTAAATTCGGGTTTGTCCTGTAACACATACATCCATATTCATTTGCACTAAAACGCGTTACCAATCTGTTTGCTAAAACATTTTACAACTAATATTAAATGGTTGAAAGAGACTAATTTACTGTATGAAATAACTAATATTTACATAAAGATGTTGCACTTTATGCAATGAACTGGATCCTATTTAGGGCTATCTCCTAACTTGCACATAGTGCTATCAGGACAAGCTCTACTCTCCGCAATTCTAAAATGGATTGAAAGAGTTTGGACAATCGTGTTGTATGTCATTTGGTACTGTCTGGAAGTAGAGAAACGTCAACATGAGGGATTTTAAGTCAATTAAGGACGTATCTCGGGGCCTCCTTTGTCTTATCCTGCCTCACCTCCTTTCTTATGAAACAAAAAAAAAAAAAACTAACCACAGCAACCCTACGACATACCAAATCTCCCATAGGACTCCCCCAACATCCCATGGTTTCCAAATTCCTTCTATCAAGGAAACTCACCTACAGTCAGGGGATATGGTGGTGGAGGAGGGAAATTCCTGAAGTAGTGGACCCCTTTTACCTTTCTAAAAGGCTGCTGCCCGGAGGAAGAATAAAAATCTTCAGATGTTTGGGAAGCTTGCATCAGCTTAAAGACCTTCTGGGTATTCATGGTTTACATTCATCTGATGGTATTGGAAGGTTGCCCATACCATGTGGTATCAGTGCCAGTAATGCATGAAAGACAAAATTGAATATAGCCAATGAAAGGTTCCTGTGGGATGGGATTGTGGTCTCTTCTTGTACACAGGCAGAGGTAAAGCCACTGCCTCCTCTTGGTATGAAGACAGTTGGTCCTTATTCAAAAACATTCTCCAATTCAAAGGGGGCAACAGGACCCAGCACAAAACTTCAACCACCCAACACACAGAGCTTTCCAACTTTGGAGACTCTCCACTTTGTCACTTTTGACAATAGACCCCAACTAATTACCAGTCTGGAAAGGAGTGCCCCAGGCCTGCAGGTCATAAAGTAGTTTCTTAACTTTACCAGCAGCTCAGACCCAGTCTCTGGGAGAAGTGTGGGTTATTTGTAGCCAATCTTGCAAATCCTTGATTTATTCAGTATTATGGGTCACCTTGGGTTCATGTATATTTTCCATTTTATTGTTTATCATGTTTGTTTTAGTTTATGCATATTTATTACTTAATAAATGTGTAAGCCCATGCTGTAAAATGCCCAAGGTCATAGAAACTATTGAAATTGTCAGAAAAAAAACTGAAATGTAGAGATGTCAGGTAATTGAAAGGAACTACTCTGTGTATCTCTCCCCTAGGAGGATTTGTTTTGCCGACGTGCTCACATCGCTTGTGTATCAGCGGCGGGAGAAAAAGTAAAAGGGATGCCGTTTTGCTGATGTTAGTGGCTAAGCGACTTTGTCTTTCCTCTGAGATTTCATTTTTTCTGACATGTTGGCCTCGCTTGTGTTATTAGCGGCTAAGTGAGTTTTCTGTTTCCTCGGAGGTGGAGCCCTTACCCCGACTCCAACTCTCACTTCTGGGCTGGACAGACACACACACTTCCACATGTAGACGTTTATATATAAGATAACTATATAATGTTTATTTAAATGATCTTATTCTCCTTGAGTTTTGTGGGTAGAACCCCAAGATTTGGGGTCACCCTGATGTCATTCTTGCTAATACCTGCTCCTGGGAAATATTAAGTTAAAGAAAGAATCTCAAACTTATTGATTCTGCATGGAGTTATTCTGTGAGGTTTGCCTTTTCTGTTTTTTATGATCCATTTTTATGATTATTCTTTTCTTATATGATTCATTTTTTATCATTAATTTTATGATTCATTCACTTTGCCTCTATTCTTGGATTCTACAGCTGGATAATATACTGCATCTTTTTACCTTTTTAGACAAACCTGTTTAATGCTGAAGGTTTTTCCTGTTTCTCTGTTTTTGTATTCTTTTTGTTCATTCACAATATATTGTCATTAATAAAGAGTATTTGTGGGAGTTGTCTTTTCGGGACAGCTGTTTTATGGTTTCTCTTACTCATAAAGCATTCTTGTACATAAATGTTTAAACCCAGCTCACCACTTGGAGGCCTGTGTAGGCTACAGCCTGCAGGTAGCAGTTGGTGGCAGGCTGACTTGGGTTGGGCCTTTTCTAGATGAAGGCTAGTGAAGGTCGTTTCCTGCTTAATAACTGTTTTGGAGGTCTCACACCCCTTTTCACCAAATTCCTGACTCTTTAAAACAATGTCACGCTTGGGTTACAAGATTGCACAGAAGACCAGTGGAAGTTGAAGAAACTAGAATTTTTATTCAAACACTGCAAACAAACATTTATCTTTTAAAACTGTTTCAAACGTGCTCCTTGAAAGAGTTTAAACCTCCGCTTGTCATTTAAAAGCAACCAAGGATTTCTTCTTCGGAGGAGGAATACGTGCCAGGAGCACCAGAAGTCTGAGAGAGAGAAAGAAGCAGAAAATCAATTTATAACCACAGAGAGAAGTCGGCACAGGCTTTTTGACAAGGCGGAGTAGCGCGCGGGAGGCAGATTACGCGACAGAGCCGGCCAGAAGGAAAAGGAGAAATGTGAAGGTAGTCTGTTTAAGTTTCCTAGGAGTTTCCTAGGGCTTTTTCCAGGGGCGTCTGTATCTTTTTGGGGGTAGGATTAGCTTCGCAGCTCACACCCCCTCCCTCAGCTTTATTCACGTTTCCGTGAATCAAGCGATTCTCCAGACCCGGTTCAAAGAGACGTGATAGCACGTCAGCATTTATGTGTTCAGAGCCAGGTCGGTGTCTGACTTCAAAACTGTAAGGTTGTAATCCTAAAAACCATCTCATAAGACGGGAGTTTGTATCTTTTTGACGGTATAACCATTGAAGTGGAGCATGATCAGTTACTAATGTGAACTTCCGTCACCATAAGTAATAGCGTAGTGCTTCTATAGCCCATTTAATTGCTAAACATTCTTTTTCAATAGTTGAATAATTGCGTTCTCTTGGGAGTAATTTCCTACTCAAGTACGTGATAGGGTGTTCTTCACCCTCAAATACCTGGGAAAGGACCGCTCCTACTCCGAATGCACTAGCGTCTGTTTGTAGAATAAAATCTTTAGAGAAATCAGGATTTCGTAGCACTGGATAAGATGACAAGGCTTTTTTTAAATCTGAAAAGGAACATTCGCAAAGTCTGTCCATATAATAGGGTGTTTTTTTCTTCCTTTAGTAAGCTCTGAAAGAGGAGCAGCTCTATTTGCAAAGTCAGGGATGAATCTTCTGTAGTAACCAGCTAGTCCGAGGAAAGAGCGCACCTGTTTTTGCGTTTTAGGATTTGGGTAAGCAAGCACCTCCTCTATTTTCCTTAGTTGAGGACTAAGTAAACCCCTGCCCATCGAGTAACCTAGATAATGAGTCTCAGACATACCTAGTTTACATTTCTTAGGGTTAGCAGTTAATCCAGCTTGTTTCAGGCTATCAAGTACAGCTTGTAGGCGTTGTAAATGTGAATGTCAATCATTGCTGAAAATAACTACATCATCAAGATACGCCCCAGAATATTCAGAATGTGGGTGTAGTATTTGATCCATCATTCGCTGAAAAGTTAAAGGGGCTCCATGAAGACCAAATGGGAGTCTTGTAAATTCATAAAGTTCATCAGGAGTCGTAAATGCTGTTTTCTCACAACTATTAGCCTCAAGAGGCACCTGCCAATAACCTTTTGTGAGGTCTAGTGTGGAAATATAGGTCGCCTGACCCAGTTTTTCCAAGAGCTCGTCCACCCGGGGCATTGGGTAAGCATCGAATTTAGACACCTTATTCAAGCACCTAAAATCAATACAAAAATGCACCGAACGGTCTGGCTTGGGGACTAACACGACCGGAGAGCACCAGTCACTTTTGCTTTCACGAATCACACCTAGTTCCAGCATCTTCTTCACTTCTTCACGCACAATATTCCTTCGTGCTTCCGGAATTCGAAATGGACGCATCTGCACCCGAACACAGTTGTGATTTTATGTTCTGCTAAATTAGTGACACCTGGTAAGTCTGAAAAAACATCAGTGTTCTGTTCTATTAAGTTTAATAATTCTGTCTTTGGTGGATCAGTCAAATCGTTGCCAATGACAACATCAGTCTGAGAAACAGCAGTCAAGGTATTGTGAACCTGTTGTCTGTCGTGCCATTTCTTTAAGAGATTAATGTGCAAAATTTGAAATGGTTTTCGTCGACCAGGAATTCTAACCTTGTAATTTACTGGTCCCATACGCTCTACGATAACTGCTGGGCCTTGCCATTTAGCTAGGAATTTATGTGGGTGTGACGGTATTAATACTAAAACACGATCGCCTGGTTTGAATTCACGAAGCTGACTGCGTCTATCGTATAGACGTTTTTGTGTTTCCTGTTCTCGTTGTTGATGCTCTACAGCAATAGAAGAAAGTCTGGAAATTCTTTCTTGTAAGGAAACTATTCGCTCTGCAAAACCCTCCCCAAGAGAGGTTGTTTCATGACCTATCCATTCTTCTCGAACAACATCTAGGATGCCTCTTGGGCGCCTGCCAAATAACAACAACAACAACATTTATTTATATAGCACATTTTCATACAAAAAGTAGCTCAAAGTGCTTTACATAATGAAGAGAAGAAAAATAAAAGACAAAATAAGAAATTAAAATAAGACAACATCAATTAACATAGAAAGGAGTAAGGTCCGATGGCCAGGGTGGACAGAAAAAACAAAAAAAAACTCCAGAAGGCTGGAGAAAAAAATAAAATCTGTAGGGGTTCCAGGCCACGAGACCACCCAGTCCCCTTTGGGCATTCTACCTAACATAAATGAAATAGTCCTCTTTGTAGTTCGGGTTTTTCACGGAGTCACTTGATGCTGATGGTCATACAGACTTCTGGCTTTTAATCCATCCATCATTGTTGGAACATCATGGTGCATTGGGTAGATGGTGGTGGCGCACGCCACCACCAACAGGACACCGGAAAAGGAAACAGAAGAGAGAGTAGGGGTTAGTACAGATTTTGAATGAATAGTTATTATAATGAATTAGATATACAGAGTATCAGGATTAAATTACAGTGAAGTTATGAGAAGGCCATGTTAAAATAATGTGTTTTCAGTAGTTTTTTAAAGTGCTCCACTGTATTAGCCTGGCGAATTCCTACTGGCAGGCTATTCCAGATTTTAGGTGCATAACAGCAGAAGGCCGCCTCACCACTTCTTTTAAGTTTTGCTCTTGGAATTCTAAGGAGACACTCAGTTGAGGATCTGAGGTTACGATTTGGAATATAAGGTGTCAGACATTCCGATATATAAGCCGGGGCGAGATTATTTAAAGCTTTATAAACCATAAGCAGAATTTTAAAGTCAATTCTGAATGACACAGGTAACCAGTGTAGTGACATCAAAACTGGAGAAATGTGTTCGGATTTTCTTTTCCTGGTAAGGATTCTAGCAGCTGCATTCTGCACTAGTTGCAAACGATTGATGTCTTTTTTGGGTAGTCCTGAGAGGAGTGCGTTACAGTAATCTAGCCGACTGAAAACAAACGCATGAACTAATTTCTCTGCATCTTTCGATGATATAAGAGGTCTAACTTTTGCGATTTAAAATTCAGATTACAATCAACGGTTACCCCTAAGCTTTTTACCTCCGATTTGACTTTTAATCCTAATGCATCCAGTTTATTTCTAATAGCCTCATTGTATCCATTATTGCCAATCACTAAGATTTCGGTTTTTTCTTTATTTAATTTGAGAAAGTTACTATTCATCCATTCTGAGATACAAGTTAGACATTGTGTTAGCGAATCAAGAGATTTGGGGTCATCAGGTGCTATTGATAAATACAGCTGTGTGTCATCAGCATAGCTGTGGTAGCTCACGTTGTGCCCTGAGATAATCTGACCTAATGGAAGCATGTAGATTGAGAAGAGCAGTGAACCCAGGATAGAGCCTTGTGGAACACCATATAGAATATCATGTGTCTTTGAGTTATAATTACCACAACTAACAAAGAATTTTCTCCCTGCCAGGTAGGATTCAAACCAATTTAAGACACTGCCAGAGAGGCCCACCCATTGACTAAGGCGATTCTTAAGAATATTATGATCAATGGTGTCAAATGCGGCACTCAGATCTAAGAGGATGAGAACAGATAAATGGCCTCTGTCTGCATTTACCCGCAAGTCATTTACTACTTTAACGAGTGCAGTTTCTGTGCTGTGATTTGTTCTAAAACCTGACTGAAATTTATCAAGAATAGCATGTTTATTGAGGTGCTCATTTAACTGTATAATGACTGCCTTCTCTACAATTTTACTTAAGAAAGGCAGGTTAGAGATGGGTCTATAATTTTCAAGAGCAGAGGGATCGAGATTATTTTTCTTAAGTAGGGGTTTAACTACCGCAGTCTTAAGACAGTCTGGGAAGACCCCCGTATCTAATGACGAATTTACTATGTCAAGAACATTATCACTAAGCACGCCGATACTTCTTTGAAAAAATTTGTTGGTATTGGGTCAAGGGCACAGGTGGAGGGTTTCATTTGAGAAATTATTTTATGTAAATCAGGTAAATCTATCCTAGTGAAAGACTTTAATTTGTTTATTATGGGGTACTGGGGTTTAGGAGGATCCTTAGTGTTGGGGAGATATACTATGTTATTTCTAATATTATTAATTTTTTGATTGAAAAATACAGCGATAGCCTCACAGGTTTTACTGGAAGTACTTAGGAGGCATTCCTTTGAGTTACCTGGGTTTAACAGATGATCAATTGTCGAAAATAAGACTCTGGGATTACTAGCATTGTTATTTATAATCTTAGAGAAATAGCAGCACCTCTCAAGACGGACTGTGTTATTGTATTCTGTTATTTTAACTTTTAATATTTCATAGTCAATAGTTAGTTTAGTTTTCCTCCATTTACGCTCAGCTCTACGACATGTTCTCTTTAAATCAGACACTCTTTGGGTCTTCCATGGTATAACAATGCTAGAAGATTTTTTAACTGTCTTTTCAGGTGCAACTAAGTCAACAGCAGCCCTCACTTTAGTATTAAATCTTTCCACCTTGCTACTTACATTCTCCTCGCTATTATAGTTGGCACTATAAACGGACTGATTGGTTAGAATGTTTGAAAGTTTTAAAGCTGCTGATGAGTCAAAGAACCGTTTTTTAACAATATGCTTCTCATGAGTGTTTTCTATCATTATTTCTATATTAAAGAGTAGAAGGAAATGGTCTGATAGACCAATATCAATGACCTGCTTTATATCAACTTTTAGTCCTTTAGTAATTACTAAGTCTAACGTATGACCTGCTTTATGTGTAGGCTGATTAACGAGCTGTCTCAAATCAAAAGAGTCCAGGAGGTTCATAAATTCTTTTACTTTCTGGTCACATTGATTATCTATATGAAAATTAAAGTCGCCGACTATTAAGAGTGTGTCATAGTTCGTAATTAAGATTGACATCAAGTCAGAGAACTCCTCAAAGAAAGACGCGTTGAATTTTGGAGGTCTATACACGGATAATACTAGAACGTGAGAATCTCCATGAATAATAATGGTGAGATACTCAAAAGACTTGAATTTACCAAAACTGATATTTTTACAAATATTTATAAATAACAGCTCGAAGGGACTCAAACCAGTGGATGCCTGCGGTGATTCTCGTACAGCGAACAAAACAAAAGGCGGGACAGTGTCCCATGTTGTGGGATCATTATGAGCAACTCTTCTGATTATCTGTTTTAAGGTTTTGTTAAACCGTTCAGTCAAGCCATTAGTTTGTGGATGGTAAACGGTGGTGCACAATTTCTTAATAGCGAACCGTTTACATAATTGTTTCATCACACGAGAAGTGAAAGGTGTGCCTTGATCAGTTAAAATTTCCTTAGGAATGCCAATACGGGTGAACATCACAGAGAGAGCTTTGGCTACAGACGAGGAGTTTGCCTTTTTCAAAGCAGTTACTTCTGGATATCGCGTTGCATAATTAACTAACACCAGCATATACTGGAAACCATTTTTAGTTTTAGGCAAAGGTCCTACAATATCTAAACCCACCCTCTGAAAGGAAACATCCAAAATAGGCATAGGGCAAAGGGGAGCCCTAGGAGGCTTATGAGCAGAGACGATTTGGCAGTCAGGGCATGAAGTGCAGAACCGTTCAACATCTTTTCCCATATTTAGCCAATAAAATCGCTTCGATAATCGCTCTCTTGTTTTATCAGACCCCAGGTGTCCTCCCAAGATATGAGAGTGAGCCAGCTGTAAAAGAATTTCCCTATGTGCTTCAGGTACTACTAATTGCTCAATAAATTCTTCCAATAAATGGTCCGAAATCACTCTGAAAATACAACCATCTTTCACCAGAAAGTGTGGTGTTTTTAGGCTCCCGTTATATCGGTCTTGGTAATAGGAGTCACTGGCAGTGTAAGCCTGGTTAAATGCATACTCCAACGAGCTATCAGCACGCTGCAAGCGCACAAAATCCTGCTGCTCGCTAGAACTCAGTTTGGGTTCTGAGACATTTACAATTTGAGAGGACGTGCAAGGGTCTTGACAATTTGAGAAATTCTCCAGGGAGTTTTCCTCCGACTCACGGGAAAGATCTGGTTCAATATGTAAATTGGGACCTAAATTGTTCCCTACTGCCACCAGTTCCCCGTCTCCCTCCCCCCGAATGGGTTTAACAGGTGAGTCGATTAGTGACTGGTGTTCAGCCATTAATATAGGAAAAAGAGCATTCCTTCTGCCTATCAGCAAAGGCCAAGGGCATGAATCAGAAATAGCAGACCACACTTTAAAGTGACGACTCTTATAAGTTACAGGAAGAAATAATGTCTCATAGTTCTTAACATCTCCATGTACACAGCGTATGTTAACAGTCTCAGTATTACTATGGTAACTGTCGTCAAGACAGTTGCGTCTGACAACACAAAGGTCACTGCCTGAGTCCAAAAACGCTGTCACCTGTCGGCCCCCGAACTTTACAGAGAAAAATAAGCCATCTTTGTTTTTCGACTGATCCGGGATATTCGAGCAACAAACCTCTGCTATGCCAATTTCAGATGACAGACGACAATCTCTCACTAAATGACCAGGCTGATCACACCGGAATCATCTTCGCTCGCCGGCACCGAATCGACGACGTCCACGACCACGACCTCTGTCTCCGGTAACAGGCATCTCATTTGTGGTTGCAGCAACTGCATTTCCTGGTGGTCTAGCCGACGACATCTGAATATCAGTTGTTGAAGGATGACGAGGTACAAGATCAAGTTGACGAGGATACTCTGGGCGTTCCCTTATAGGTTTTAACACAGGATACTGAGTACCGAAGCTACCGCTTGTTTTGAAAGCGGTCTGGGAGCCTTCTAGACGTTGTGAAATAATATCTAGAGATTCAAGATTGTGACGAAGAAATTCATCTCGGATGGGTGCAGGTATTCCAAACAGCACTACGTTCATAACAACTTTTTCAACGATGCGCTCAACCTTATCTCCCTCAAACCAGCATTGCACTTTAAGAATCAAATCTTGTATCTGAGCACGAACAGACCTGTCCATATCCAACCTCCAGTTGTAAAGTGCAAGGCTAGACGCAGGACGTTCGGAATGAAAATCATCTTCCGAATCATATGGGATAGGAACATTCTGGGCGATTTGGAAAAGGTATTCGGCTTCTGCTTGTGCTAATGCATCCATCTGTGCAACCACTCCTGGTACCACTTGTCACACTTGGGTTACAAGATTGCACAGAAGACCAGTGGAAGTTGAAGAAACTCGAATTTTTATTCAAACACTGCAAGCAAACATTTATCTTTTAAAACTGTTTCAAACGTGCTCCTTGAAAGAGTTTACACCTCCGCTTGTCATTTAAAAGTAACCAAGGATTTCTTCTTCGGAGGAGGAATACGTGCCAGGAGCACCAGAAGTCTGAGAGAGAGAAAGAAGCAGAAAATCAATTTATAACCACAGAGAGAAGTCGGCACAGGCTTTTTGACAAGGCGGAGTAGCTCGCGGGAGGCAGATTACGCGACAGAGCCGGCCAAAAGGAAAAGGAGAAATGTGAAGGTAGTCTGTTTAAGTTTCCTAGGGGTTTCCTAGGGCTTTTTCCAGGGGCGTCTGTATCTTTTTGGGGGTAGGATTAGCTTCGCAGCTCACAACAACAGACAGGATCCGGGATTACTGTCAGAACACCTGAGAGCAGTCCAATTACAAAGGGTCAGGGGGTCCAGTCTTCATGCCACATCTTAAACTAGGCAGAGGTGAAGTCACTTAATTCTTACACTGGAACAAAACACACCTTTAAAATCAGAAGCAGTTGTTAGTGCCAATTATTTCTGATCTCACAGATCTCAAAGAGAAGATATGTGGTGAAGGTCCAGATGATATTTTCAACAAGCTTTTCTCTTGGTCTTGGTCTTTATATGCTAAGCTTACTCACACATTATCTGGATCACCTGGCCTTTAAAATGCCCCCCAACCCCCATACTGCAAATACATTGTACGGTCAATGCTACAATGGCATACCTAGAAGTTAGCTGATTCACTTTCACATATGGAATAAGTCGCAGTCAGAGTTATTGCATTATGTCATAATTATGATTGTGTTATTTTGCACTGTCAGGAGCCAAAGTGATATTTAACACTAGAATTACCAGAGCCTACGAAAAAACTCGTAAATCCGTCCCACCTTAAATCGCGTCTTAAATCGGTTTGCACATCTCCGCCAGAGTCTTTTGTCATCTAAATGTGCTGATAAAACAAAAGCTACTAGCAGCCAGCTATTCCATCCCCCCACCGACTTAGAATGAACTCCTAGCTCATGCCTTGCCTTGATTTGATTATTTGGGATTGAAGTGGAGTTTTACAGTGGAAATAATTCGAGCGTTATTTGGAATACACGCATTTCATGTGTGTTCCGTTTCTACAGTATAGTAGGCTGTGCAAACACATTTTTAAAACAGAAACGTTTTTCATATTCTAATAGTAAATGACAAAATGTAGGCATAAACTATATAACGTATGAAGCCTGAAGTCCATATATCAAAGAAACACTTTCACAAAAGGTACAAATAAGAGAACACGTGCGCTTTTCTTCAAAAATATAACTGCACAAAAAAAAAAGCCGCGTTAGCATGCCACATTGACACTCTTACTACTACTGCCGCGGTGGCGTAATGGTATCAGCTCCTGACTGGGGATCAGAGGGTGGCGACTTCGATCCTGCACGGCTCCACTTCGACAAGTAACCTGCTCTTATTCTTACAATTTTAGAATAACAACATAAATTTCATTTCAGTCTGTAACATCCGGTGTAACTTATGATACTGGTAAAGGTTAGCTTTTTTTTTTTTTTTTTTTTTTTAATTCACTTTTCATTCTCGCAGTCGATGCATACTAACGCCCCCCCCAAAAGGGTTCTGACACATAAACGCTGGCGAAGCTGCCTTCCTTCGTATCTCACCGTCACTTGATTTTCTTTTTATTCAGTGTTATTGAGTGTTCCTGCCAGTCCCCACATGTTGCTGTATGCTGTTTCTTTTGTACTCCAGGCCATGCAGAGGAGAGAATGATTTCACATTATTTATGCTGTTTTCACATAAAGACTGCAGTATACTCGTGATTGCATTCTCGTACCAATGCACTTTTTCCATCACCTTTTCCTGTAAGAAGCAATGTACTCACTTCTCTCTATGCTGTGGTTTCTATTACACACCTGAAAGAGACGATATATGTGAAAACTTCATCGCACTAATGCAATATTATTTGAAAACGAACAGCGTCAGATCAGGTGTGAAAATTTTATGTGAGCTACGAAGAAGGCAGCTTCGCCAGCGTTTATGTGTCAGAACCCTTTTGGGGGGGGGGCGTTAGTATGCATCGACTGCGAGAATGAAAAGTGAATTAAAAAAAAAAAAAAAAAAAAAGCTAACCTTTACCAGTATCATAAGTTACACCGGCTGTTACAGACTGAAATAAAATTTATGTTGTTATTCTAAAATTGTAAGAATAAGAGCAGGTTACTTGTCGAAGTGGAGCCGTGCGGGATCGAAGTCGCCACCCTCTGATCCCTAGTCAGGAGCTGATACCATTACGCCACCGCGGCAGTAGTAGTAAGAGTGTCAATGTGGCATGCTAACGCGACTTTTTTTTTTGTGCAGTTATATTTTTGAAGAAAAGCGCATGTGTTCTCTTATTTGTACCTTTTGTGAAAGTGTTTCTTTGATATATGGACTTCAGGCTTCATACGTTATATAGTTTATGCCTACATTTTGTCATTTACTATTAGAATATGAAAAACGTTTCTGTTTTAAAAATGTGTTTGCACAGCCTACTATACTGTAGAAATGGAACACACATGAAATGCATGTATTCCAAATAACGCTCGAATTATTTCCACTGTAAAACTCCACTTCAATCCCAAATAATCAAATCAAGGCAAGGCATGAGCTAGGAGTTCATTCTAAGTCGGTGGGGGGATGGAATAGCTGGCTGCTAGTAGCTTTTGTTTATCAGCACATTTAGATGACAAAAGACTCTGGCGGAGATGTGCAAACGGCTTTAAGACGCGATTTAAGGTGGGACGGATTTACGAGTTTTTTCGTAGGCTCTGGTAATTCTAGTGTTAATGTGTACATTAACAGGCCCAGACCCCTCATAGACCCGGTGACTGTGTGCAGATGGTGCAGACCTATAAATATCTGGGAGTGCAGCTGGATAATAAATTAGACTGGACTGCCAATACTGATGCGCTGTGCAAGAAAGGACAAAGCCGGTTATACTTCCTTAGAAGGCTGGCTTCCTTCAACATCTGCAATAAGATGCTGCAGATGTTCTATCAAACAGTTGTGGCGAGCGCCCTCTTCTACGCAGTGGTGTGCTGGGGAGGCAGCATTAAGAGGAAAGACGCCTCACGCCTGGACAAACTGGTGAGGAAGGCAGGCTCTATTGTTGGCATGGAGCTGGACAGTTTAACATCTGTGGCAGAGCGAAGGGCGCTCAGCAGGCTCCTATCAATTATGGAGAATCCACTGCATCCATTAAATAATGTCATCTCCAGACAGAAGAGCAGCTTCAGCGACAGACTGCTGTCACTGTCCTGCTCCACAGACAGATTGAGGAGATCGTTCCTCCCCCAAACTATGCGACTCTTTAATTCCACCAGGGGGGGTAAACGTTAATATTTAACATTATACATAGTTATTGTCTGTTTTTTTCACCTGTATTATTATCATTCTTTAATTTGATATTATTTATTGTATCAGTATGCTGCTGCTGAAGAATGTGAATTTCCCATTGGGATTAATAAAGTATCTATCTATCTATCTATCTATCTATCTATCTATCTATCTATCTATCTATCTATCTATCTATCTATCTATCTATCTATCTATCTATCTATCTATCTATCTATCTATCTATCTATCTATCTATCTATCTACATTTAGTATTAATTACATTATTTAGTACATTGGGCAGAGAAATGGCACAGAATTTGTGTTCCTTCCTCACAGTTCAGAGATTTATGTCTGACTCCTGGTCTAGTCAGAGTCTTCATGGATTTTGCCCCATATCTGCATTGATAAACTGGTGAACGAACACGAGTATACACCCTCTGTGCCTCACCAGACGACCTTTTAACAAGAACACGGCGACACGGTCAGAGGCTTGTTAACCACAAATGTTTGAAATGTTTTCCTTCACACAAAGAAGCACAGACACAAGGAATAAATGACCAGGTACTGTGGGGGATTGTAAGACTTTGGGGAACTTCAGATCTTGACTAGATGTTTGTGGTGTAGCGGGTCCACAGCTCATGTCAAAAAGGCCACTTTTAAAATAAATAATCGCCGCGAGGGGGTGTGGAGTGTGTGGCCGAGCGTGTTCCCGGGGAGTTCGTGATGCGAGCGGTTCTCACTTAAGTGCACAGGTGAGGAGTTGTCCGCATCAGTAATTGTTTCCGGGAGCTGCTGATTGCCACAGCAGATCCACGTCCCTGTGATATATAGAAGCACGAGGCGGGTAATAGGGAGGAATGAGAAAGGAAAAAAAGAAAGAGACGGAGGTTGCAGGGAAGAAGGTGGCAGGAAACAGGAAGAGGATAGCCAGTGTGAGAGAGAGAGAGAGCAAGAGGGAGCAGGCTCAATGGAGCAGAGGCAGCTGGAAGGAGAGCCCCAAGAAAGAGTGTCAGGCCATCACTAGGTGGGGCTGAAGGAAGCAGTTGCTCCAGCTGAGCGATCAAGGAGCTGGAGTGACCGGTGATGAAGACAACTGGCCGTCGAAAGGCAGCAGCAGTCATGGAGGCTTTGGGCTGGTTTAGCCCCAGCGTGAGCGCCCTGGCCGCTGGGGAAAGGACCCAATCTCGGTCCAGATGGAGCCCGGCGTAGCCAGAGATGGGAGGGCTACCGGACCAGTGTGGAAGGCAGCTGTACCTGCAGGTAGGGCGACTCCCCTGTTGCGAAGCCCGATGGGAGAAGCAGGGGAGCCGCCAGGTAGAAAGAAAGAGACTGTTTCATGCCATTGTTTGAACCTCATTGTTTTAAAGGATTGTTTTTTTTTCTATTGCGGTTTGTAAACTCCACCTTTCACCCATTTTTATGGATTATTTATTTAAAAGATTTTGAGAGACACTGCACTTATTTATTTGAACACTTGTTTTGTTGGTTTTGTTTTTAATAAAAGTGCTTTTGCACTTTTTGCACCATCCCCTTGTTTCATTTGTTGTGCCTCACTGCCTAGCTCATCGGTGACATTACTGACAGTGTTGGGTTCAGGGCTCCCGGAAGGAATGTGGTGTGAACTTGCTTCATCAAAATGTTATTTTACAATCTAGGTAATTTGGATGGCAAGACAGTTAGGCTAAATGACCTTGTAACAATTGTTGAAATACTCTTACATTAAAAGTGATAAAGCAAGTCAGAGAAAGACTCAAAATGCAATGCATGTTTTAATGATGAAATGTATCCATCCACCTTTTGAATCTGCTTATTGCAATAAGGGTCATGGATTGTTGAAGATGATTTGCAAGCAATCCAAGAAGCCACCCTGGATGGAGCACCAGACATTTATTCGATATGTAAAAGTGCAATGAGATTGCTGGGGTTTACTGTTGATTCTGTAGGAGTGCAAATGTGTAGAGTTTGATGCAATTTCACATGTAGGAATCCATTATATAATGTAACACGTTCAAATAGTGACTTTAACAGTATCTGAGTGGAATAACTGAAATAAGAATTTATAGAAAAACAAACTTTTAAGGTCTGGAAAATGGACAGATTCATAGCATTGGTAATTAACTAAATATACATGACATATTCAGTGTTACATGAGAATTAAATACACATTTAGTACATCATGGATTTTTGAGTTCAAGCTCAAATTTATCTTCACATATACAGTATGTAAAATATCATGTACTGCTGCATAGGGGTTAGCTTAAGGGCTCTGGTGATTGTAATTCCCCGCTGGGGTCAGCACTGTGTCCTAATGCCTTTTCTCTTCCTCCCTCTGCAGGTCAGAAGATTGGTGGCTGTAACCTCACTGATGTCATTTCCGGTGTCCGTCCACCTGGATACACCTCTTCCTGACAGAAGGACTTAAACTGGAAGATCCGTCATCTTAAAAAACTTCATAGTTGGACTTGGGTCTGAGAAGACATTCTCATAATTATTTAGAATTTGCGTTTGTTGTTTTGCCAACAATTATATGGGGTTCACCATTTGGTGCCTTAACTCTTTATGATCTCCTTTGTCTTTGGTTACAAAAATAAAATAAATCATTAATTGATAAATGTGGAGCAGTGCCTCAGAATGTAAAAAATTTGGGTTGAAATACAAGCTTTAATAAATAGACTTGCTTTTTTCAATCACTGCTGAGCTGTGCTTGAAGCTGTTCTTGAACCTGTTACACTGTGAGGAGCCTGTCACACAGGCTGGTGAGCATCAGAAACATGGCCTCTGATTAGGTTGTGACTCTGGAAGAAACTGATAGGAAGAGACCTGGCAGAAAGAATTTCCAAATGTTGTTGGATTGTGTAAAATTGTGCAAATTGTTTGGTTGAATGTGCAAAGCTTAATTTACTTTAATTGCGTGATCTCAGGATTGGGGACCAGGGTGGGGTCTTCCTCACTCACGTGCCAGGCTCTGTTCAAATCAATGACCATGTGTAGGTTGTAACCTATTAGTTGTTCCCTGAAGAAGGCCCATTTGTAATTGTCTGCTATTTCCTTTTTTCAGTTTTTGCTTACCTGTACTATAAATGTAAACTTCTGGCAGTTTATTACTTACCTTTACACCGTTTTAGGTCATTAATTGCATTTCAGCAGATTAAATTTGAAGAAAAGCTGAAAAAACTGAGATTTTCTAAAACGTTTGACCACTAGTGTATTTACAGTATGTATTTATTTAAAGAGCTTCTGTAAAAAGCCAAAGTTCCCCCTGAGGACAAATATCGCTCTACCTAACTATTTATTATTATATTGTTATTATTATAACAAAACAAGTGTGTTTTTATGTGCTATTTTTCTTCAAGAGTTTTACTTTTGAATAAAAGCACACTTGTTTCGTTGATTTATTAGAGACTCAAATATATGTTTTTATTACATAATAGTAACAATAATAGCAGCCCAACATTCAAAGCGCTAAATGCACCTGCAACATCTTGATTATGAGGCAGCAGTTCTTATCCCTGCACCAGCGAAGCAGATATCCATGACACCACCACGTTCCCACTGTGAAAGACGGAAACACATGCATGTCTTTACTTCAAATTGATTAATATTTGGGCTTCACTTTTAACACACTTCAGTCTTCATACATTATACACTTCACATCAGCATTTTGTCATTATTACTATAACATATGAAAAAATATTCCGTTTTACTTATATGTGCGACATTTATCCTACTTTTATACAGATTGTTGTAAACACCGGAACACCCATGAAATGCATGTATTCCAAATAACGATCTATTATTTTCCTATCCAATTCCAGACACCTCACTCCCAGATAAACAGACTTCAGCTATGAGTATTTTGTGTCTGACTTCAGCTGCTTCGGTGGGGAATGGAATAGCTGGCTGCCTGCCTGTGGCATTTGCAAAACAAAGGCGATGTCAGTGTGCAATTAACACAGTAATGAGGAGGTGTGAGTAAAATGAAGGTGGCCTGGCATTACGAATATTTCCGCAGGCTTCAGGGATTCCAGTGTTAAAGATTGGGCAGATTTGTGGGAGATGAAATTGAATGTAAGTAATGAAAGTATCACATGTAGAAAGTCAAAAATATTAGATTTGAATACAGTGATCCCTCGCTATATCGCGCTTCGCCTTTCGCGGCTTCACTCCAGCGCGGATTTTATATGTAAGCATATTTAAATATATATATCGCGGATTTTTTGCTGGTTCGCGGATTTCTGCGGACAATGGGTCTTTTAATTTCTGGTACATGCTTCCTCAGTTGGTTTGCCCAGTTGATTTCATACAAGGGACGCTATTGGCAGATGGCTGAGAAGCTACCCAACTTGCTTTTCTCTGTCTCTCTTGCGCTGACTTTCTCTGATCCTGACGTAGGGGGATTGAGCAGGGGGGCTGTTCGCACACCTAGACGATACGGACGCTCGTCTAAAAATGCTGAAAGATTATCTTCACGTTGCTATCTTTTGTGCAGCTGCTTCCTGAAACGACATGCTGCATGGTGCTTCGCATACTTAAAAGCTCGAAGGGCACGTATTGATTTTTGACTGAAAAACACACTCTGTCTCTCTCTCTCTCTCTCTCTCTCTCTCTCCCTGCTCCTGACGGAGGGGGTGTGAGCTGCCGCCTTCAACAGCTTTGTGCCGCAGTGCTTCGCATACTTAAAAACCAAACAGCCCTATTGATTTGTTTGCTAGAGATTGTTTTCTCTATCTATGTGACATTCTGTGCTCCTGACACGCACTCCTTTGAAGAGGAAGATATGTTTGCATTCTTTTAATTGTGAGATGGAACTGTCATCTCTGTCTTGTCATGGAGCACAGTTTAAACTTTTGAAAAAGAGACAAATGTTTGTTTGCAGTGTTTGAATAACGTTCCTGTCTCTCTACAACCTCCTGTGTTTCTGCGCAAATCTGTGACCCAAGCACGACAATATAAAAATAACCATATAAACATATGGTTTCTACTTCGCGGATTTTCTTATTTCGCGGGTGACTCTGGAACGCAACCCCCGCGATGGAGGAGGGATTACTGTACACAATTGAAGGTCTGAAAATAGAAAATACATCTTATGAGAAAGATTCAGGAGAAGGATTTAGGAATTGTAAACAGTCCCTACATTAAGGAACTCTTGGGTCTGGCACTTCAGGGAGTCAAAGATGGGTGGGACAGGATGAAGCTCACCTTGAGGAGTGGAAAAAGAGGAAAGACAAAGATTGGGAAGAATATTATTATTTGTAGTAGTGCTTGTGTGACCTTTGAGGGAGGCCTGTCTGTCTGTCCGCTTTTCACAAGAGAACTACTTAACGTTTTTTTCTATAATTTGCTTGAACAGGAGGGCCGCAGTGGTTGCGGGTTATTGTTCCAACCCAGTTGCTTAATTAGAAAACAATCCTTGTCAATAATTACATTTCATGGCTTGTTAGTGCTTTAACTCTGCTATGTCAAGTCATTCTCATATCCTAGATTTTTTTTTCCATTTTAAGGATATCATCCAAATACTTTGAAGTGTAAAACAGATGGGTAATTCTCAATCTTTCACTTTTTTCTCTTCTCTTTCCTTCCAAGTATTTAATTAAACCAAATAGTGCACGGTAAATACACACAGGTGTAAAGGGTAACAAGCAAAATGGATAACTGCTGGTTTCTTTTGTCATTTGCATCTAATTGCTAATAAGGAGCAATTAAAAACAGAATGCAGCTGTTTAAGACTTAAATAAGCAATAAGGGTTCAAAATCTTAATGAGGAAGATAACTAAAATGAAGCAGAAGTGTTTCTAGAGCAATAAGTGCTTCTTATTAAGCAATTGGGTTGGAACAAAAACCTGCAGCCACTGCGGCCCTCCAGGAATGACTTTGCCCACCCCTGCTTTATTCTATACTTTATACAGAAGACAATTTGCCATTTTCATTTGTTTTATTTTTTAAAATAATATTTTAAATCCTAAATACAAAGCAAAATGTCTGCTACATGGAATATGGAATAAGGAATAATGAATACTGGTTACTCTGCTCAGTTTCAACTTATTGGTGGTGGAAGGATGCCAATATTTTTGGCTGTGTTAAAATTTCTATAATAATAATAATTCATTTTATTTATAAGGCACTTTAAAATTGTTCCTCAAAGTGCTACATAAAAAAAATTAAACAAAGACATAACAAAGATAAAACAATAATTAGAGGCAATTTTGTTAATATGCTTTCCTAAATAGACAAGTCTTTAACTGTTTTTTGAAACACAATCTGCTGTATTCTCAGGTTCTCTGGTAGGCCATTCCAGAGCCGTGAAGCGGCGACTGCAAAGGCTCGGTCATCCATTGTGCGAAATTTGGTCATAGGGGGGGCGAAGGCGGTGGGTATTTGCAAGACAAAGGTTTCTTGTAGTGGATTGTAATATAAGAAGTTCCTTAAGGTATTGTGGAGCATTTCCATGAATACACTGATGAGTGAGCAAACAGAGTTTGTATTCAATACGGAGGTGAATAGGAGCCAATGAAGTGACTGAAGGATTGGTGAAATGTGCTCATATTTCTGCACCCTCATTAGGATCCTTGCAGCACTATTCTGGATTTGTTGGAGCTTTTGGAGGCTCTTGCTGGGGACCCTGATGAGGAGTGCATTACAATAGTCCATCCTGGAGGAGACAAAGGCATGAACCAGCTTTTCAGCATCACAAAGGGAAAGGCAGGGATGGAGTTTGGCTATGTTTTGAAGATGAAGGAATGCAACTTTACAGAGGTGATGGACATGTGTATCAAAAGACAGGTAGGAGTCTAATTGACACCCAAATTAGTAACAGAAGGGGAGAAAATAATGGTATGATCAGAAAAGGAAATACAATTTACCAAGGAACGAAGTTGATAGGGGGTACCAATTAAAAGAGCTTCAGTTTTGGTGCTGTTCATCTTAAGAAAGTTCTTTGACATCCAAGCCTCAATCTCATCCAAGCAGGAAGATAGAGTTGAGGAGGTGTAAAAGAAGTCGAATCCAGTCTCACACAGAGCTGCGTATCATCGGCATAGCAATGGAATGAAACTCCATGCTTGCGGATGATGTGACCCAGGGGTAGCATATAGATATTAAAAAGGGTCGGCTCAAGGACTGATCCTTGTGGGACCCCACAGGTGACAGTGTGGGTACGAGATGGTGTTGAATTTTCGTCAACTTTTCTGTGGAGATAAGCAAGTAACAATCTTCTTGTACTATGTACACATGACAATAAACTGGATTTGGTGACACAACTTAATGCAAGTGAATATGGACGTAGGCATAAAAATATCACCCAGCAATTCATGCTGGAAATTTATGGACTAGAAAAAAAGTAGATCCCAGAAAGAGGTTTTGGTTAATTTTCAAAATTTTTGTAAGCTTTATTATACATTACATTATTACTTATTTTATCCAATCTGTGCAACAGTTCTTTTTCCTGTAACAAGCTTATAAATGCCTTTTTTGATTTCCTGGTTCCTAAAGCTATAAATTATTGGATTTAACATTGGAGGAATTACATTATTTACAATGAGCATTGTGTTATAGTCTGTGATTGAAAATTCTATGCCAGCTGCTTGCAGCATATAAGATATAAGCAAAGGACCAAATTCAGCTCCAATTACCATTAGTTGCGTCACACTGGTGCTGTAAAGTTTGCTCTTTCCTTCAGCTGAAGACATCTTAAAAGCTGCATGAGCAATCCTACTATAAGAAAATAGGATCATGGTCAAAGGTCCAGCGCCAACAATAGCAGTAATGCTGGACACAGTAAGGAGGTATTTTGGGTCATCAGTACAGGCAGTATGGACCATCGTAATATAATCACAGAAACAAAATGGCAAAATGTTGGTGTTACAGAAAGGAAGCTCTTTAGCTAAAAGTGCAAGTGGTATTATGCACATGAGTCCAATACCATTAAAGAGCAAAAGGAGAGCAAAAACAGTTTTATTTGTAATAATGGAAGGGTATCTGAGAGGATGGAACACAGTTACATAGAGGTCATATGCCATTAAGCCTAAAATTAGGGATATTAATACCTGCAAATGGCCAACAATGGCACTCTGCGTCAAACATGCTGTATTTGGTACAATTGAGTCTTTAAGTAGAAGGGCACAAAGAATTTGGGGGATAAGAGAACTACTGTTTACCATGTCAGCTGTTGCCAAAGCACCTATATAGAAAAACATTGGTGTCTGTTACTGATGGTTTATTAATATAACCAGAATTACTAGAACATTTCCAAACAGAATTATTAAGTAAATTAAGACCAGGGTCCTCATGTATAAACGGTGCGTACGCACAGAAATGTTGTGCACGAACCTTTCCATGCTCAAATCACAATGTATAAAACCTAAGCTTGGCGTAAAGCCACGCACATTACCTCATACCCTGGCGTACACAATTTCTCCTCTCGGTTTTGCAGACTGGCGGCACCCAGCATCAAAGCAGTGCTACTGTTCCTGTATGGTTACCCTTTCTTTCTTAGACCCACATTCCTGAAGCAGCTTTATAAATACACTGAAATTAACTGCATATTGTTTATTAGTGTAATGCATCTGATTGTAATTAACCTGTAGCAATATAATGGTCCAGGGAACAGCCATAGTTTTCCAAATACCATAACTGCTTTAGCGTTGTTACGCTCACTGCATCTTCTTCTTCTTTCAGCTGCTCCCGTTAAGGGTTGCCACAGCGGATCATCTTTTTCCATATTACTCTCACTGCACAACTCGGAGTATTTATATTACTGTATCTGAGTGGGGAATCACAGCAGCAGCTGAACAGAAAGAGAATTATCGGTATACAGTTTCAAGCACACACTACCTCAGCCACGGCAAAACGCGTCAAAGCCTTTCCTGTACAGACCTCGCTTTTCAGAAACAGTTTTCATCCCAAGAACTATAAACGCACTTCACGGATAGCTCCTACCTTGCGTTGTATTATTGCTGGTGCTGATGCGACACTGGAAGGATAGACGGATAGAATAATTAAACATGTACTACGAAGATATTTCAATGTTCCTTAAAAGTTTTGAACAATCGGCGTTCTAAGCTTACAGATGGCTTAACGTCAATTACAGAGCTGATTGTGTGGCGATTGGGTATTTGGAGAAAGAAAGTAAGGACAGGAATTGGATGTTAGTACGTTTGAAAGAGACAGTACTTCTCTAATAAATTATTTCATCGAAGGTCGCACATGGCGCAGCAAGCCTCTTGCGTGAGATATGAGCAATCACTGCGCCACCGTGTTCCCATGTTTAATAACATGCTTTCATTCCTATCATCATGAAAAAGATATCACGTATACATCTCAGTATTTTAATTATTCAGAGAGCTGTAATATCACGCTGCGGTGGGTTGGCACCCTGCCCAGAATTGGTTTCTGCCTTGTGCCCTGTGTTGGCTGGGATTCCAGCAGACCCCCGTGACCTTGTGTTCGGATTCAGCGGGTTGGAAAATGGATGGATGGATGTAATATCACGAATGTAATGGATTCTGTGTCCTGTCGGAGAAAGAGAAAGAACGGAAGCACGTAGTGATTCACACATATAGAGTACATAGAAGATCAAACACAGAACAAAGCATTTAACGTGCTACTTGAGAAACTAGTAAAATAAACAACTTTAAGATGAAGTTTATGATGTTCTACTTTAATGACAAAATAAACTACGTGATTAAAGTGGAAATTTCGAGATTAAAGTTGACATTTTGTGCTTTTTTCCCACTGTGTGCCTATTTTTTTTCTCTGTACCCTAATAAGCTTTCATATGACACTCAGACAGTGGGCTATGAGTCGCCTTTTCACACTGACTTCAAGCGTTCGAGTTTCTCCGGCACTGTGTCACTCAATCAACTTTCTTTTGTTGATTATACCACTGTTTAAACTAACAAATAGTACGTTTTTCCTTTGCCTCCACTTGGTATTCGCTGAAATTCTTATATTTCCCCCCATGCTTTTCCCATTGTCTTTTCACAGAAGGCTATTTATACTGATTTCCATATTCAAAGAGGCGTAATTCTGGGAGGAGTTGGGGCGGGACAGAAGGTGTGTGCACTTGCGTTACTTTTCACGCTGATCGGGATTTATGTAGTGTAAGAACGTGAAAGTTTGCGTACACACAGATTCCTGCATCTGGATTTTTCTGTGCGTCCGCATATTCCCACTTTTGTGCTTACGCCATGTTATAGTGTGAGTTCTACGCACAGCGTTATACATGAGGCCCCTGGGCCATGACTGTAAAACTTTTCTTATCAGAGTCAATCCTGTAGTCCAACACAAAGTCAAGCTCTTGAATAACAGCGTTATTCGTCTTTATTGTTCTTGTGTAGCTGCAAGAAAGGAAAATAATATTAGGGTTGCATTCAGAAGAAATCTAACATGAAATGTTTTTAATGGTAAATGAAGACATACGGTGCTTGGCTAAAAGGAAGGAGCAATGCAGCAGAAGAATGCCTTGTGATAGCTAAATAAGCCCATTTAGCCCTAATGAAAATGAAAGTTAATGCAGTACTGTATACCCAAAACATTTGGGTATACAGTACCCATTGTATATTCCAGGTACAATGGAATATATATGTGTTTAAATATTATTTTAAGGTTACATCTGAAGTTGTAGAAATTATACATTTCCCTTAGTATATTGCTACAAACATACTTCTTAATATATTGTGTATAAGACATGCAATATACTCCAGATTCAAGAAAAATCTTTTATGGGGTGGAAAAATCTAAAAACAGTCTTCCCAGTAATTCTAATTTATTTTTAACTCCCTGCAACTCACTAAAAGTTGATCAAGTCAGCCACTTCTCCAATTCAAACTGGAGAAATAAGCTATTAAAATAATTACTGTAAACATAAAATTAATAACTGCATAAATTAATAGTCACATTAAAAGGCTAACAGTGCCAGATCAGGTTGGGGAGCACGCATTGGTACAGCACGTTGCTGCACCCACCACACAACAAAACAGCTTGGGATCCTAGTTGGCAAGACACACAGTCCAGTCCTGTCCCCCATCTATCTGCCGCAAGCAGGTGTTACGTGGATGTGGGCCCTCAGGTCCTCAACAATAAGGAGCATGCAAGCTGAATCACTCTCAGTGAATCATGCCACATGACCGTAGTGCTGTAACTCACAATGCAGGTAATGTGCCTCATTTGGGATTCCGTGAGCAACCGCTCATTCAACACAAAGTCAAACCAGCAGTACCCTAAGATTCTCTGAAGAGACACACTTGTTAAAGTGTTTATTTGATATTAGGACTTCAGTCTTCACACATTATACACTTCACATCAGCATTTTGCCAATTATTACTAGAACATGATAAAAGTTTCTGGTTTAGTTATGTGTTGCCATCCTACATTTACCCAGATCATTGTAGACACCGAACACAAATTAAATGCATGTATTCCAAATAACAATATATTATTTACCCTATACAACTCAGGGCACCTCACACCCACATAAACAGACATCAGGGATTCTAGTGTTAAAGGTCTGGATCTTAGTTTTTACCCAGCACACTCACAAGCCCAGACACAAAGAAACCTCACCCAGTCTCTCTTTGAAGATCACAACATCAACAGCAAAGTCAAGATTAGTGAATCTTTCTTCATCAACAGATGCCCCACAGCTGCTGTACTCCACAACTCTGCGCAACACCCTGTTCATACAAGCATTGAATAGAGTAGGAGCAAGAAAAAAACCCTGAAAACCTTAGAATTAACTGGGAAAAACACAGAGGTTCTACCTTCACTATGCACAGCCCTCACAGTACCAGTGTACAGGCCGGCCATGATACCCAGCAATTTTGAGGGACTTCCATGAAGTCTTAGGATGTCCCACTGGGCAGCTTAATCAACTGAGTTGAACGCTTTACGAAAATCGACAAAGGCTGCAAAGAAACTCTGCTGATATCCGCATTTGCGCTCCATGAGAACCCTCAGTGCCAGGATGCAGTCGATGGTAGACCTCTTAGACATAAAACCAAACTGCTCCGGTCACTGGTAGGTGATAAGTGATCACAGATTCTATTGAGGATGACCCTAGCTAGGACCTTAGCCGGCACAGAGAGCATTGTTATCCTCCTGTAGTTGTCGCAATCCAGGCAATCACCAATCCCTTTCCAGATAGAGATAAGTTCTGTTTTCCAGTCAGTTGGGATCTCAAACGGAAGCAACGATTGCTTGCAATGCAAGGAAGACAGCCTTACCACCAGCCTGGAGCAGTGTCTATCATACAATATTTTTCGATACAATATCTGAAATGAAAACACACTATTTTAATTTTGTATCTAAGGCTAAACTGTCTATTATTACACATACACACAAACAAACACTTGCAGAGTAACAAATAAATTACGCTAAAAAGCATAACACCACTAAGGGCACTTCCTATATGTGGAATACTTTCATTTTCTGTTGGTATTTATTTACCAATATTTTAGAAAATTATGCATGTGTTTTGAACATTGTGAGTTTACAGCTAGATGATTTGAAAAGTGGATTATAGTAGTAGATTGCTGTACCATGTTAGCAAAATGGATGCAATGAGAATTCAAGCAAAATGACACCTTTTATTGGCTAACTGAACAGATATAGATTAGCCAATAAAAGCTGTCATTTTGCTTGACTTCTAATTACATGTGGATTATGTGACACGCGTGACCAGATTTTTTCAAGGACATTTTTAGTTTTGTTTGCTATTGTCATTATATGCAACCGTTCTTTTGGAATCATTCTTCACTAAATCATGAGATTAATTTTTTTTGGCCATCAGTACAAATTACACAACATAAGTAACATATAAAAATATATCATTTCCTAGTATTGTTTTAAAATCATCTGTACTGAATAACACAACTAAAATTAAAAGAATATGTTTAACATCGGTTTGGGTTCTGTTGCTTGATAACACTCTATTTCTGCTAGTCAGGTAGCAAGGCAGTGATACCTTTGTGAAAAAAGGCAATCATGTATGTGAAAAAACATAACTCTTTGATAAAATAATACAACCATAATTGCAAAATATGACAATACTTTTGTAAAATAACTCAATCCTAATTGTGCTATAACAGAAAATCTATGATTGATAAATATATATATTGGTTTCGCAAAATAAAGTTTTCAAAATAATACAAACTTTTGGGAAGTAATGAAATAATTTGCAAATCAAAGAAATTAAAAATGTTTTTCTGTTTGAGTACAGCAAATAAGCTTCTATAGACCCTTGATGCTTTAAACTCTATTTACAATTTACCAAGAACAAGTTATTATAACAGTTACTTGTAAAAAATTACACTTACTAAATAGTATTCGGGAAATATTAATTAATGTGATATGTCATGACATAAATGATGCAAATTGTTGGACCCTCCTATGTGCATGTACATTTTTTCTTTGTACTTTCATGCAACTATTGAAGAGTAAAACTCCGATTTGGTTAAATTTAGATTCTTCACATATATATTTTACATTCCACTTAAGAAAACATTACTTCTCTGCTGAAGATGAATACAAAATGAAAAAGGACATTGATCTTACTGAAAGATAATTTTTTCAAATTCAATTATTTTGATGATAGTGGAGAAACCATTACATGATTTAATATACAAAATGAACAGTTAGACAGTGTACGCATTGCGTAACATTGAGTTGCATTTGGCGATTAAGTTAACTGATATGAAAGTTGAAGCATTTCACATTTTTGCTTACTTCATCCAAAATAGGTTATTACATTTTCATTTGTTACATACTTTTGCAACGATGAGTCATATTCAAAAGTAATAGTGCTAACAGAATGCAATTACATGTGTTAGTAGATTAAATTTGTGCTTTTTAACAGCAGTTCATAACAGAGCACAAAGAGGCTTATGGCATCTCAATGGCTTTCATACACAGCAGACTGAATTCAAGTGATATGAAAATGTCATCGACTGATATGGGTTAATGGTGGAGGATCTGTGACTAATTGTTGTTCAATTTTTTTCAACATTACATTTTTGAAAGTATACCCAATAGAGTAGTATCCAATACTTGTCAACACAATTGAAAAATATCTATTAAAATACAATGACTAACACTAACATAACATCAATATTAATATTACTCTATGAAATGAGGAAAGGAACTGAAATGACTTCCCCATGTAACTATTAGTATTAGTTAAAACACATTACAGTAATCCCTCCTCCATCGCGGGGGTTGCGTTCCAGAGCCACCCGCGAAATAAGAAAATCCGCGAAGTAGAAACCATATGTTTATATGGTTATTTTTATATTGTCATGCTTGGGTCACAGATTTGCGCAGAAACACAGGAGGTTGTAGAGAGACAGGAACGTTATTCAAACACTGCAAACAAACATTTGTCTCTTTTTCAAAAGTTTAAACTGTGCTCCATGACAAGACAGAGATGACAGTTCTGTCTCACAATTAAAAGAATGCAAACATATCTTCCTTTTCAAAGGAGTGCAAAGCAAGCAGTCAAAAAAAAAATCAATACGGCTTTTTGGCTTTTAAGTATGCGAAGCACCGCCGGTACAAAGCTGTTGAAGGCGGCAGCTCACACCCACTCTGTCAGGAGCAGACAAAGAGAGAGAGAGATAGAGAGAGATAGCGAGAGACAGATAAATAAAATCAATACGTGCCCTTTGAGCTTTTAAGTATGCGAAGCTCCGTGCAGCATGTCCTTCAGGAAGCAGCTGCACACAGCCCCCCTGCTCACACCCCCCTACGTCAGCGCAAGAGAGAGAGAGAGAGAGAGAGAGAGAGAGAGAGAGAGAGAGAGAGAGAGAGAGAGAGAGAGAGAGAGAGAGAGAGAAAGTAAGCTGGATAGCTTCTCAGCCATCTGCCAATAGCGTCCCTTGTATGAAATCAACTGGGCAAACCAACTGAGGAAGCATGTACCAGAAATTAAAAGACCCATTGTCCGCAGAAACCCGCGAAGCAGCGAAAAATCCGTGATATATATTTAAATATGCTTACATATAAAATCCGCGATGGAGTGAAGCCGCGAAAGGCGAAGCGCGATATAGCGAGGGATCACTGTAATTCATTAAAATCATATAAATTAGTAAAAATTTTTTTTTTTTGTGTGTAATGAGAATATGAATGGTAGCCAATTGGCAAGAAGACCAAGGACTTGCCATTGAAGCCCCCAAACCCCTAAAGGCACTGTCCGTTTTTAAACCTGTTTATATCAGTCAGGACCAATGCACCTTTCCTGTGTTTTTAATTAGTTCAAACACCTACTAGCTTTAGGTTGATAAAAATGAATCTTTACAGTAATAATCTGTAGATAATGTTTTTCGATCAATTCTGCCTTATTGGTAGTTACAAAATTGCTTTTCCGTTCCATTTACTTCCAGAGAGAAGACTTTTGTTGTACTCTTATTAGTTAACTTACATAAAGCAGCAGGAAAAGAGTGCAGCAGTGTGAGTGGTTTGTGCATGGTTGCGAATACTCTGTCTGGCGTCTGATTCGGTTACATTCGGCATCCGAGTGGCTGTCAGACGTGTAAGAGGTAATTATAAAAAAAAAACAGACAAGATCCAGCAACCACTCTCAAGGCAAAATTGAAACTTTAACTAATTCCTAATTGAAGTCGCTAAGAACGTTTTTTCGTTTTAAGACTGACGAATTCACAAATTCTCCAATGCTTCTCAAAGGAAAACTTTGAAATTTTATATCTTTGTACGGTGCAATCTGTTTGTGAGCAAAAATTGAACTATCTCAACAAATTCCTTTGAAGAATAAGTGTGCCACATTTCAATAAAATTGGTCCGTGTGAAGGGGGCTGATTTTTTTTCATGTGGACAGACAGACAGACAGACAGACACGGGCTTTCGCAGTACATGCAGACGCACCTAAAAACGTGAGGAAAAATAAAAACTGATTTTCTTTAATAATAATAAATAATAATAAATTTTATTTATATTGCACTTTATATTTTAGCAATCCCAAAGTGCTACAGAGTAAAAATAGAATAATAAAATAATCATTTGCTCCTGGTACTTCATCAATATGTACATTCCACAAAAGTCATTTGGCGTCAACCAATCCAATATTTAGTTTTTATTCATTTTTATTTTTATTACTGAATTCAGGTAAATACAAATTTAACAAATGTTAAAATTTGTTTCCCATCTTTTTTTCTGGTTAAAAAAGTCACACCTTATTTACAAATGTAATTCTATACACCATACTTCTATTTACAATGTTTACATAATTTTAACTATTTTATTCCTCCAATTGTTGAAACAGCCCCTATGGTTATATGTATATATTTTATTTTTATTTCAGTAGAACTATTTATGCATTGCACATTAAATTTCATTATTCTGTGACATTTCTAATAAGGAATGATTTGAACTTAAATCAATACACTCTGCTTATTTAGTTACTTTTCAGTCACACCTGAAACAGTTTTTCAGAGAAAAATTAATAAAATATAATAATGTTAATTGTGATTAATCTGAGTAACTCTGAAACTACTGTATTACCAAAGAGGCCATTTTAATAATTCAGAATCACATTAACATTACATTCCCAGTGTTATCAAAAGTTGCCAGTTGATTAGTTTGATGATAAGGTAACTCTTCTTATATTTTAAATCCATAAATTTCAGTTGTGTTTTTCATTGATATGCACCGTCAGAATTTTTTTACCGAATTCAACCCATTAATTTCCTAGCTATTGGAATTTACAGAAATGGTGAAATGCATGCAGATGGATTACGAATGTAAAATCTTTTCATTATTAACGCTAAATTAACGACCTTAATTACCTTGCCTTAGTAAAAATTAGAACCTTTTTAGCACACACAAGATATGAAAACAACCTTTTTAAGTTTCCTGGAGCAATGTGCCTGCGGTACTGACTCCTCACTAATTAGCCAGCTTCACCTCTGGGCGTTAGAATACAGCACATGTCAACAAGTGGGAATTGGGAGTTTTAATATGCTACTGTGCTGTTTAAAATCTCTGGACACCTTTACTCTTTGTACTTTGTTTACTTAATTTTTCCACGTTATGTTGACTTGAATTATTGTTAACAGTGTTTTCTACAAAAAATAATTGAGTTGACATAGGCAGTGTATGTACAGCGTCTCATGCTCTTCACTACAACTTTCATTATGCAGTAATTTGTTTCATTGTGTGACTTTCAGTTATTTAATTTCCCAATACTCCTAGAAATGTGCTTTCTTTAACACTAGAATTACCAGAGCCTACGAAAAAACTCGTAAATCCGTCCCACCTTAAATCGCGTCTTAAATCTGTTTGCACCTCTCCGCCAGAATCCTTTGTCATCTAAATGTGCTGATAAAGCTACTAGCAGCCAGCTATTCCATCCCCCCACCGACTTAGAATGAACTTCTCTCCTAGCTCAAGCCTTGCCTTGATTTGATTACCTGGGATTGAAGTGGAGTTTTACAGTGGAAATAATTCTAGCGTTATTTGGAATACACGCATTTCATGTGTGTTCCATTTCTATAGTAGGCTGTGCAAACACATTTTTAAAACAGAAACGTTTTTCATATTCTAATAGTAAATGACAAAATGTAGGAATAAACTATATAACGTATGAAGCCTGAAGTCCATATATCAAAGAAACACTTTCACAAAAGGTACAAATAAAAGAACACGTGCGCCTTCATGCAAAAAAAAAAAAAAAAAAAAGCCGCGTTAGCATGCCACATTGACTTTCTTACTACAACCGCCGTGGTGGCGTAATGGTATCAGCCCCTGACTGGGGATCAGAGGGTGGCGAGTTCGATTCCGCACGGCTCCACTTCGAAAAATTAACTGCTCTTATTCTTACAATTTTAGAATAACAATATAAATTTGATTTCAGTCTGTAACAGGCGGTGTAACTTATGATACTGGTAAAGGTTAGCTTTTTTTTTTTTTTTTTTTAATTCACTTTTCATTCTCGCAGTCACATTCAGAATCAATCCATACAACCCCATCTGACACAGCTGGTTTCACATAAATAAAAGTGCACTTTTATTCAAGACTATAACCGAAGAATAAAGAAAGCAAGTTACAGTTGGTGGTTGATACGACAGCTTGCGTGGTGCAATGTTAAGAACTGCTGATTTCCGATCCGTGCTATATAAAATCATCACATTCAAATATTAACAGTTCCCACACACCCAAGGTCCGCCATTCCTACATTTACAACATGTGTACTTGTTGCAGTGTACACACCTCTCTGTGCTATGGTTCCTATTACAGTGAATGAGCACCTGACACTGTACTTTCTTCCCTGGGGGAAGCTGAGGTCTTAGAACGGAAGTTTGTTGACGCTGTATCATCTTTTCTTTTTCCATCGCCTTTTCCTGTAAGAAGCGACGACGAAGTTCCTCTGCAAGGTGAGCCATGAACACTCTTCTTTTCTCAGCGGACCCCGTGCATGCCTTATACAGTACGTGTGCGTTCATCGCTGCTAGGTCAAGGATGTTGTACAACACAGCAACCGGCCACCTGCGTGTTCCTGTGCGCACTGAACAAGCACGCGCCGTCTGGTCCATGATGTCAACGCCACGCTGGGGAAAAAAGAAAGACAAATATATGTGACATTTTGAAGAAATCATTTTATCACCAGAAGAGCACCAGAATACTTCGTCACACTAATATTTTTTTCATTAGCATACCTTCATGTGGTTGTAGTCTGTGACCGTGTTTGTTTTTTTTTTTTTTTATCTTGCCCAATCTCCACATCATGGTGCATTGTGCTGAGAATGCAGACAGACTTCATCTTTTTGGGCACATACACTGTCAGCATGGCACTGGGAGATCTAAACACCAGCGTGGAGAATTGTTCGTGTACTGAACTGCCTTTAGCTGCAGGTGGAAGTTCCCGTCGCACTTTATTCATGGTGCCAAGCAGAGTTGTATTGCGGTGCAGCAGTCTATTAGCCAGCGAAAGTGACGTGAAGAAGTTGTCTGTTGTTACGGTTCTGCCTTTGTCCAGAAATGGCTCCATAAGCTTTATGACCACAGACTCGGAAAGTCTTTCTCCCGTGGGACGACTGGGATCTTTTCCTAAATAAGGAGTGGCATTGCACATGTACTTTGTCTCCAAATCTGCCGCAATCCAAAAAGGCAGAACCGTAACAACAGACAACTTCTTCACGTCACTTTCGCTGGCTAATAGACTGCTGCACCGCAATACAACTCTGCTTGGCACCATGAATAAAGTGCGACGGGAACTTCCACCTGCAGCTAAAGTCAGTTCAGTACACAAACAATTCTCCACGCTGGTGTTTAGATCTCCCAGTGCCATGCTGACAGTGTATGTGCCCAAAAAGATGAAGTCTGTCTGCATTCTCAGCACAATGCACCATGATGTGGAGATTGGGCAAGATAAAAAAAAAAAAAAACAAACACGGTCACAGACTACAACCACATGAAGGTATGCTAATGAAAAAAATATTAGTGTGACGAAGTATTCTGGTGCTCTTCTGGTGATAAAATGATTTCTTCAAAATGTCACATATATTTGTCTTTCTTTTTTCCCCAGCGTGGCGTTGACATCATGGACCAGACGGCGCGTGCTTGTTCAGTGCGCACAGGAACACGCAGGTGGCCGGTTGCTGTGTTGTACAACATCCTTGACCTAGCAGCGATGAACGCACACGTACTGTATAAGGCATGCACGGGGTCCGCTGAGAAAAGAAGAGTGTTCATGGCTCACCTTGCAGAGGAACTTCGTCGTTGCTTCTTACAGGAAAAGGCGATGGAAAAAGAAAAGATGATACAGCGTCAACAAACTTCCGTTCTAAGACCTCAGCTTCCCCCAGGGAAGAAAGTACAGTGTCAGGTGCTCATTCACTGTAATAGGAACCATAGCACAGAGAGGTGTGTACACTGCAACAAGTACACATGTTGTAAATGTAGGAATGGCGGACCTTGGGTGTGTGGGAACTGTTAATATTTGAATGTGATGATTTTATATAGCACGGATCGGAAATCAGCAGTTCTTAACATTGCACCACGCAAGCTGTCGTATCAACCACCAACTGTAACTTGCTTTCTTTATTCTTCGGTTATAGTCTTGAATAAAAGTGCACTTTTATTTATGTGAAACCAGCTGTGTCAGATGGGGTTGTATGGATTGATTCTGAATGTGACTGCGAGAATGAAAAGTGAATTAAAAAAAAAAAAAAAAAAAGCTAACCTTTACCAGTATCATAAGTTACACCGCCTGTTACAGACTGAAATCAAATTTATATTGTTATTCTAAAATTGTAAGAATAAGAGCAGTTAATTTTTCGAAGTGGAGCCGTGCGGAATCGAACTCGCCACCCTCTGATTCCCAGTCAGGGGCTGATACCATTACGCCACCACAGCGGTTGTAGTAAGAAAGTCAATGTGGCATGCTAACGCGGCTTTTTTTTTTTTTTTTTTTTTGCATGAAGGCGCACGTGTTCTTTTATTTGTACCTTTTGTGAAAGTGTTTCTTTGATATATGGACTTCAGGCTTCATACGTTATATAGTTTATGCCTACATTTTGTCATTTACTATTAGAATATGAAAAACGTTTCTGTTTTAAAAATGTGTTTGCACAGCCAACTATAGAAATGGAACACACATGAAATGCGTGTATTCCAAATAACGCTAGAATTATTTCCACTGTAAAACTCCACTTCAATCCCAGGTAATCAAATCAAGGCAAGGCTTGAGCTAGGAGAGAAGTTCATTCTAAGTCGGTGGGGGGATGGAATAGCTGGCTGCTAGTAGCTTTATCAGCACATTTAGATGACAAAGGATTCTGGCGGAGAGGTGCAAACGGATTTAAGACGCGATTTAAGGTGGGACGGATTTACGAGTTTTTTCGTAGGCTCTGGTAATTCTAGTGTTAATTGTCAAACAATTAAACTCATTAAAACTCACTTTTAGGTAGAAATATATGAAATGTTATTTTTTACTTTTTAAAACATTTATGAAAAGTGTTCAAAATTATTTTTATTAAGTACTTTTTATTTTACATATTATATTACTTTTGTTCTTTAAAAAATGAAATATGAAACTATTCAGTGAGCCAATCCTTTATAAAAATACAGTATGTTTGTGTACAGATCTGGAACTGAATGTGCTCTCAAAGACTACCACACAATAATGTAGCAATTATTTTCAATATAATCACAAGGTAATAAATAAATGTCATATATATATTTTTTAATGGTCTTACATTAAATGAGAACTGCTAAATTCTACCATACAGAAGCGTTCTCATCTTAGAATATTAAAACTGACACTGTTATTATTACTTTTACTATTAGTTACTTTTTTGCAGTCAAATTAAGATTTATCTAGTCCAGTGTTTCTTAGTCGTTCTTATGTCGCGACCCACTTGCTAAATCGAGCATGATCATCATAGAGGGAAGGAAATGTCCCCCTTGGTGAACCCCACACTTGGTGAACTGAGGGGAGAGTAGGGGAATAACCCTTGGGTAATCAAGCTTGATCGTCGACCCAATCATGACCCACCGCGACTCACTACTACTAAACAATAGCAACCTAGGATCCAACTGCGGTAGCACACAACTGAAAAGTGGGGCACAAACTAGTGGTTGAGAAATACAGATCCTAGTTAAAGGTAAAAACAAAGCAAGAATACTAGCTGAAGTTTGCCAGACTATAAGGAACCAATATGTATTATATCTCTTAAGAAACTGTATTTCAAAACAAGAATCTGATGGGCAATTCTCTTTGGTATGAATTGAACCGAAGACTTCATAACTAAACAGTTTTTCGACAGGCGCGATAGCTGAGGTGGGTGTAGTGTATCATTTGATGTGACCTCCAATCATTACTAAAAATGACCACATCATCAAGATATGCTCCAGAATATACTGAAATGTGGTCACAGAATCTGATCCATCATCCACTGAAAAGTCAACATGGAGACAAAATGTAAGCCTAGTGAATTCAAACAACCCACCCAGAGTGACGAATGCGTTTTTCTTGCAACTGGACTCCTCTAGGGGCACATACCAGTATCCCTTCGTGAGATCCAGGGTGGAAATATACAAGGCTTGTCTGAGTTTCTCCAACAAGTCATCAGTACATGGCATTGGATAAGGATCAAAATTGGAGATCTAATATAAGTGTCTGAAATCTATACAGACTCAAACAGAGTCATCCAGTTTGGGACCAGAACAACTGGGCTTCGCCACTTTCTTTTACTTTTACGAATTACACCCTGTTTGAGAATTTGCCTCACCTCCTTGCATATCACCTTCTTCTGCACTTCCAGAAGACAATATGGACTAGGTTCTGTTACAATCTTGTGTTCCAGAATTTCCATCCAGCCAGATATGGCTGAAAAGACATTCAAGTTTCCTCCGATTAGCGATAGCAATTCAGCCTTCTGGCTGTCAGTGAAATTGTCACCAATAGTAACCTCCGTCTGAAAGATTGCAGCTGATGTAGCCAACACCACCTGGGGCTCATGCCACTCTTTCAAAAGATTCATATATAAGATTTGTACAGGCTTTCATCAGCCTGGAATCCTGACAAAATTTACGGGAGACATGTTCTTCCACAACTGCCGAACCTAGCCACGTCATCTGAAATGTATGTGGTCAGATGGGATCAAAACCACTACCCAGTCATCCTTTAAGGATTTGCAAAGGTTGCTTATTTATGTTTTTGAGCCTCCTGTTTGTGCTGCTGATGTTCGACTGAGATTGACAAATCTTCACTCTATGAGTTGCATTGCGAAACCCCATGCATTCCTCCCGAAAAATATCCAACACTCCTAATGGTCGGTGGCCAAATAAAAAATCTTATTGACTTAAGCTGTTGGATGCCTGCAGGGACTTAGGGGATAGCAAACAGGAGGAAGGGCAACACGGTGTTCCAGGAGGTCAGGTTGTCATGGGTCACCCTTCGAATCATCTGTTTTAAAGTCTTGTTAAATTGTTCAGTCATGCCTTTTGTCTGTGGATGATAAAAAGAGGTGCTCAATTGTTTAACTGCAAGGTTTTCGCATAGCTGCTTCAAAACACGGAATGTGAAGGGTGGTCAGTTAAAATCTTGTGAGGAATGCTGATGTGCGTGAATATTTCTGACAAAGCCATAGCAACAGCTTGGGTATGGGCCTTCCAAAGAGCGGCCATTGTTGTCTAATCAGTCAACATGAGCATGTACTGATAACCATTCTTACTCTTGGGAAGTGGACCAACAATATCTAACCAACCCTCTGAAAGGGGACATTCAAGCCCTAGCAGGTCTATCAGCGAACACAACTTGACAGTCGGGGCAGGCTCTTCAAAACAACTCCACATGTTGGCCCATTTTCAGCCAATAAAAGCGTTTTGCAATGTGATCCCTTGGCTTCTCCATGCCGAGATGCCCAAACCCCCAAGACATGGGTATAAGCAAGTTTTAAAACCATATCTCTTTGCCTGCTTGGGACCACCAATTGCTCAATTTGCCCTTCCCCCGTGCAATCAAAAATCACCTGATATAAGAATCAATCCTTAATCAAAAAGTGTGGTGTTTTGAAATTCAGGCCCTCCCATTCCCTATAGTAAGCAAAGTTTGCAATCTGTACTTGTTTAAATGTAAAGTCTAGGCTACTATCGGCCTGTTGCAGGCGTGCAAAATCTGCCGTTTATGTCAGTTCCCACTTCCTCAGGGCCCGACTTGGCACGCTGCTCTTCTCCAGCTATTGTTTCTCTAAAGACTTGGACCTTCTTCCTTTTGCATAGATATCGGGAGCGCCACACGCCCCTTTGCAGCGACCTCATGACCCCCTTGTGATCTCCCAATCCGTCTACTGACTTCATAAGAAGAGTCACCAGAGACATGGATGTCACTGCCGAGGTAAGTAAACCTCTCGACAAGGTTGACACTCTCTCCACAGACAGACACACTGCTGATGGCTGTGCCTAAGTGGCCATTAAATACCTTAATTTTATGATAATTCAATTATAATTTTAGACTTTCGTGTACAGTGTTATGATTTATAACAATTTTAAATCAACTTTGAATCACCTTTATAACATGCTCTTATAGTGCTGCCATTTAATAATATGGAGTCCACAGCCCTCTGTATTGTATGCATTCCTCAGTCCATGCCGCAATGGCATACTTGGAGGTTACCTGGCACTCACTAGGGATCAGACACTGAATAGGTTACCTTCAAACTTTTGTTTCTCAGTCCACAGAACATTTATGTTTAAACCACTTTTCCTTTTTTAAAATAATGTTTCCAAGAAAACTGGGCAGGTAGAAAGGTTTGACAAGAGTCACAGAAGTAATGTGTATTTAGAGTTCATGGTCAAGTCCTTAGCCATTACACAAACTTGCCTGAAATTATATTTCTTTTCCATAGAAAGTACCATTAATGAAAGTCCAAGGCAGCTGTAAAATATGTGAGAAAAAAATGTAAACAGTAAAGGTGTGTAGAGTACAAACACAACGTGCTAATTAACTCCCAATTCACAGTTGCTTATAATTGCAGTTATGGCGAGAGCTTATAATAATGCCCAGTTTAATACTAAGGCATCAGTAAGAAAGGAACGCTTGAGCAGGACACTTGAAAAGGTTGTTTTGATATCCTGTTTACACTCAATGAGCTTCAGGGAAAAAAAAAAAAAAAGTTAAATTGCACTCTGCTTGAAAATTTGAAAGATTTGTTTTTTAATACAACTTCTTATCATATTACTATTTGGGTAAATAATACAACAGATAAACTCCAGCAACTTGAAAATTTATATCATTAAGCCAAAAATATTGTGAAGGTGCACATCAAAGGAAAATACAAGTACTATCTATGGATTTTCAAAATTATTTTAAGATATAAGAAGACATGCATTTTCATCACAAAGGACAGAACTACAGCTGCCATTGTAGATACTGCCGGTAAGGTAATGTAAGTGTGACCTAAATTTACTAAGAGGCTTCTGTATAGACTCCTCATTACTCTTTACCTTTGTGACATTACTATTGTATACATAGTTATATATATATATATATATATATATATATATATATATATATATATATATATCATTTATTGTTATTTTATATACTGACACACACATATATATACAGTATATAAACATATATATTGATCGGCTACAACATTTAAACCACTGCCAGGTGAAGTGAATCACATCGATTATCTCATTCCAGTGGCACCTTTCAAGGGGTGGGATGCTTTAGGCAGCATGTGAACAGTCAGACCTTGCAGGTGATTTGTTGTTAAATGAAAAAATGGGCATACATGAGGATCTGAACAACTTTGACTAGGGCCAAATTATGATTGACTAGAGGACTGGCTCAGAGCAACTCCAAAAGGGCAGGTCTTGTGGGGGTGTTGCCAGTATGCAGTGGTTAGCACCTACCAAAAGTAGTCCAAGGAAGGACAACCAGTGACAGAATCAGGGGTGCCAAAGCATCATTGACGTGCATCACTTTCATTTGCACCGAAGCAGAAGAAGTTGATTCTCAATCCCTTATGCTTCCTAACTGTGTAGATTGATATCCCTGAACCTTAACTGAGTTGGTACAGTACTTAGTAGAAGGTTTTTTTGGCAGCAATACCAGCTTCAAGTCTTCGTGGGTAAGTCTCTACAAGCTTTGCACACCTGGATTTGTGCAGTTTATCTCATTTTTCCTGGCAGATCTTCTTAAGTTTTGTTAGACTGGATAAGAAGTGTCTTTTAAACTGCTATATTTTTTAAAAAAGTAAGTCAGAGAGAAACTCAAAATGCTATACTTTTTTTTTTCTTTAAAGCTATTTATCCATCCAATTTTTGAAGCAGTATATTGCACATAAGGGTCATTGATTGCTGAAGTTGATTCTCCAGCAGTTGTAGAAGCCACTCTGGATAGAGTTGCAGACATATATTAGGTGTTTTAAAAGTGTAGTATGATTGCTGTAATTTATTATCAATTCTGTAGAAGTGCCAGTGTACATTATATGACACAGCTTTGCGGGTAGAAATCTAAATATATACTGTCAAGTCCATAAGTATTTGGGCAGTGACCAAATTTTCATAATTTTGTCTCTTTACAACCACCACAATGGATTTGAAACAAAGCAACACAAATGTTTCTGAAGCATAGACTTTCAGTTTTAACTCAAGGGGTTTAACAAAAATATTGTATGAGCTGTTTAGAAAAGACAGACATGTTTATACATAGTCACCATATTTTCAGGGGCTCAAAAGTATTTGGACAAATGAACAATCATACATATAATCATTTTGAATATTTGGTTGAAAATCCTTTATAGTCAATGATGACCTGCCTGAAGTCTGTTCGCTGGACTTTTTGCTATCAAGTTTGACTTCAGTAAGTGAAATGCGTGTCTACTTGAGTTGAGGTCAGTTGATTAACTTGATTTTTGAAGAATATTCAACTTCTTTGCCTTGAAAAGCACTTGAATTGTATTCACAATATGTTTTGGCTCATTGTCCATCTGTACTGTGAAGTGTCGTCCTATCAGTTTTGCAGCATTAGACTGAATCTGAGCAGACAGCCTAGTCCTGTACACTTCAGAATTGATTCTGTTACTTCTGTCAGCAGTCGTATCATCAGCAAACACCAGTGAACGACTTCCTTTACCAGTCATGTATGACCATACCATAAAACTGTCTCCACCGTCTTCCACAGATGATGTGGTATTCATCAGATTATGAGCCGTTTCTTCTCTTCTCCATATTCTTCTCTTTCCATCATTTTGGTATATATTGATCTTAGTTTTATTTGTCCAAGGAAAATTGATTCAGAGGCTGGACAGGCTTTTAAAAAATGTCTAAAGTCTAATCTGTCTTTCCTGTGCTTGAGAATTACCAGTTGTTGGTAAACCCTCTGTTTTTACTTTCATGAAGTCTTCTCTTGATTGTAGGCTTTGGTAATGATAGGCCTACCTCCTGGAAAGTGTTCTTGCTTTGGCTAAATGTCGTGAAAGGGGTTATACTTCACCAAGGACAGAATTCTGCAGTCATCCAGCACAGTTGTCTTTTGTGGTTTTCCAAACCTTCTGGTGTTGCCGAGTTCATCACTGTGTTCCTTCTTTTTGAGAATTGACCAAATGGTTGATTTGAACACTTCTGGTGTTTCTGTCCATCCAGCCATTTTCCAACCTGCTGAATCCGAACACAGGGTCAGGGGGGTCTGCTGGAGCCAATCCCAGCCAACACAGGGCACAAGGCAGAAACCAATCCCGGGCAGGGTGCCAACCCACCGCAGGACTGGTGTTTCTGCGATCTCTCTAAATGGTTTGTTTTGTTTTCACAGCATAAAGAGTTCACAGTGACAGCTTTCAAATGTAAATTCCACACTTGGAATCAACTGTAGACCTTCTACCTACTTAATAGTTAATGAAATAACAAGGGACCTGCTCACACCCGGCTATGGAACAGCATGTCAGTCAAATACTTCTGTAGGCTATGCAGAAAAATGGCTGTCATTCCTAAACGGCTCATACAATGTTTTTGGTAAACCCATTAAATTAAAGCTGAAAATCTACACTTTAGTCAAATCATGATTGCTTCATTTTAGGAAAATTGTGTCACTGTCCAAATACTTATATACTGTATATATATATATATATATATATATATATATATATATATATATATATATATATATATATATAGCCTAAAAGTGGAACGATTTTATGTCACGTTTTTTGTCGCGCTTTAAATCAGGAATATTTTAAAACCTATATATATGTTTGGTATCATTCTTTTCAGCATTTATCAAACTTTAATATGATGTTGTTAGATTTTCAGATTCTTCTTCCGTTTTTAAATTATAAACTAAAAAATATCAAGAACTCACGTCCCAAGAGTTTGTGCCAAGAGATTTAACCACGCCCGGGCCCGGAAATAAAAGACAAAGAATAGGACATGTGCTGTACAGGCTTTTAAATGTTCAAAGTGCCACATGAGATGCAGATCACATGGCAGCAGCAGCAAACCAGCATGTGATCGAGCAAAGAGAAGGGAAAAAAAAAACTGTATTTGTTTCCCATTGTATCACCGTTTAAGAGGGGGTTTTGGAGGAGCGACAGCGTCTCCTTAGAGTGCGTTCAGCTGAGCGAATGGCTCAGGTGTGAAATGGCTGGTGAACAAAGCAAGCAGGGGGACAGCCCCTAGTAAGTAAGTAAGTAAGTAAGTAAGTAAGTAAATAAATAAATATATATATATATGTGTATGTATATACAGTATATATATATATATATATATATATATATATATATATATATATATATATATATATATATATATATATATATATATATATATATATATATATAGTGAAATGATTAGCCTTGACACACAAAAAAGGTTTGGGGCAGCCACCCGTATACTTGAATCCAGGCTGCAAAAAAGGTGAATATAATATATAAGTTGAGTCCACAACAAAACTGAATAAAAGCAGGACGTGGTCTTGCTCTTACGGCTGGTTGGTGGAAATGATGTCATCGGGGCTGGAACCAGGCAGAATTTCCTATGTTTGGTATGTAAGGATATCAAAGAAAGCTTTAGTGCACCTCGCCACCCCCGGTCTGGCGTGGATTACCTTCTATTGCTCTGTTTAGCTGCCTCCCATGTGCACGTGTGTGAGAATATATATATATTTTGCCATTACCCTCCAATTCAAAAGTTTTCTTTCTACCAAAACAATATCTTTCTTTGTACATCATCATTTTTTAACAGTGTACAGATTTATTATTCTGATTAACTGGTGTAAAACGAGCCATATGAGAAGATGCCTGAGTGATCTTTTTGTCCCATATTTCTTGTATGTTTTGTTTTTCTTTTTTTAAACAGTTTAGAAAATGTACAAATGGCATAACATTCAGGTACATTTGAGGACTTAGTTAACTATTTTGAAAGTTTGAGCATTTTTAACATGTTTAGTTTTTCATCAAAGAGTCAGTTATCACATTTTTGTTTATTCATTTTTTTGTAACAATGAGTCACTAAAAGAGAACAGAGATAATAAACTGCAATAATTTACATCAGTTGACTATGTTACATACTGTATATGTTTCTTAGCAGCACAGTTGTTAAAAAAGGTAACCCAGATGGGTTTGTGGGGGCTCAATAACATTCATAGACAGCAAAATGGCATCGATTGATGTGCTGTTGTTAGCTGTTGGTTGTGGAGGATCTGTGGCTAATTGTAGTTCAGATTTCTCAAGCATATCATGACAGTACAGTACCAGATTGAGAATTATAATCTTAGCTGAAGTCAGAAGGTAAAGATGTTGGCTGATTTGGACCATAATGGACAGCAGGTCTGGAGTTTTGCAGATAAATTAGTGTCATAGAAATACTGACTCCATTACAATATGCAGTTAGCGTAGCTGTGAGGTTGTTTTCAGTGTAACATAATTGCTTACAAAGCAACATAATTCCTTTCCTCTTTGCGTTCATTTCTAGACAAGATTTTAAAACGGGAGACAAATCTTATAATATAAACATCTACGTGTGGAAGTGCGTGTGTGTCTGGAAGTGCGCGGCTACAATATGAAGATCAAAGAGCCGGCAAGGCGGCCCCAAGTTAACGAGTCGGAAGAAGAACGAAATACGAGGCTACAGCATGAAGCTGAAAGAAAGCGACTTAGTCGCCAAAGTGAAACCGCCAAAGAAAGACAAACGAGAGAGAAATTCACTTAGCCGCTGATAGACAAGGGGGGGCGAGCACGTCTGCAAAATGAAATCGCAGACTCTGCATTTCAATTTTTTTTCTGACGATTTCAATAGTTTCTAGGCTTTTTATAGCATGGGCTTACACAGCTAGTACAAAATAAACCCAGTAAACAGTAAACTAAAGTCGAACAGAACGTTTCTCTGGTTTAAGATAAGCGAGTGTGCAAATCTGCAAATACTTTTCAATGGGTGATTTCGAAATATCATTTTGTTCGTGTAATTTTTAAGGGGGTTCGCATTCACTCAGAAAAACCAGGGATAAAATGAAGTAATGCTAAAACACTGAGCTATTATATTTCTTGTTAACAACAGAGAAAAAAAATGAAAGATACTTAAAAAACAAGCAATCCATCTGCCTGGGGTGGAAAAAAAAATAAATAAAAATCGTTGACCTGTTCTGTTTATCCACTGCTAAAGTTAGTTGAAGAGAGCAGTTCAGATGTAGAACTAGTGAACAATACACACTTTAATGGAACTAAATAGGCTGCCAGTCTTCTTAAGACCTTGTTCTGCTGAGTGGCGCCTAGTTTTGAGCCTGAACTTTATGTCTTTATTTACCACTATGAATATTTCATACCAGATTTCTTTTGAATGCAACCCTAATGTTATTTTTCTTTCTTGCAGTTGTACAAGAACAATAAAAATGAATGACACCGTTTTACAAGAGCCAGACTTTGTGTTGGACTGCAGGATCGATTCTGACAAGAAAAGCCTTACAGCCGCGGCCCTTGCCTTCATTTACTTAACGATTCTTTTTGGAAATTTTCTTGTAATTTTGGTCATATTACTAAACCATCAGCTGCAGACACCAATGTTTTTCTATGTAGGTGCCTTGTCAGTAGTTGACATTGTAAATAGCAGTACCCTTATCCCACAAATGATTTGTGCCCTTCTGCTTAAAGGCTCAGTTGTACCAAATCATGTATGTTTGATGCTGAATGCCATTGTAGGCTACATGGAGGTATTAGTATGCCTTATTTTAGCCTTAATGGCATATGACCGCTATGTAGCAGTTCTTAATCCTCTACGATACCCTTCTATTATTACAAATAAAACTGTTTTTGCTGTCCTTTTGCTTTTTAATGGTATTGGAATCATAGGCGAGATACCGTTTATAATTTTTGCTAAAGAGCTTCCTTTCTGCAACATCGACGTTTTGCCATTTTGTTACTGTGAGTATGCAACGATGGTCCGTATTGCTTGTACTGATGACCCAAAATACTTACTTAGTTTGTTCCTCGTTACTGTTGTCCTTGGCACCGGACCCTTGACAATGATCCTATTTTCTTACGGTAAGATTGCTCATGCAGTTCTTAAGATCCCTTCATCTGAAGGAAAGAGCAAACTTTACAACACCTGCGTGACACAACTTTTGGTGATCGGAACTCAGTTTGGTCCTTTGATGATATATTACATGCTGCCAGCCACTGGCATAGAATTTTCAACCGCAGAATACAACACGATGTTCCTTCTGAGTAATGCCATTCCTCCAATGTTAAATCCAATTATTTACAGCTTTAGGAACCAGGAAATTAAAAAAAGCATTTCTAAGCTTTTTACAGGAAAAAGAACTGTTGCACAAATTGGGGCAAAGAAATAATACTGTAATGTGTAATAAAGTTTATGAGCTGCTAAAAATTGTCATTTATATTTTGCCAAAAACTCTTTCTGGGATTTATTTTTTTCTAGTCCAAAAATATTTCTAATAATTAAGAAGATGGGAATGGAAGAAACTGCTGGGTGGAATTCTTATGCCTACCTTCATATTCACTGGCACGAAGTCCAGTTTAATGTGATGTGTTCGTACTTACTGGCATGTCTACTCAGTAAAAACAGAAACATTTAAATAAATAAATAAAAAAAAATTATATATAGCAAGCAATATAAATACAGACAGTCAGTCATTGCCCAACCCGCTTAGTCCTGAACACGGATGCAGGGGGTCCCAGCTAGCATAGGGCTCAAGGCAGGAACAAACCCTGGACAACGTAGGGCAAACAAACACACACACCCCTTCCCACACCAAACACACACACACACACAGCAGGGACAATTTAGTGACACGTTTGACCTAACCTGCATGTCTTTGGAGTTCACAGAAATGGAAAGAACATGCAAACTCCACTCATGGAGGACCAGGGACGTGAACCCTGCCCTCCGTACAGCGTGCTCCTTAAACAGTATATACAAATTCAGTTTGCTTGAAAAATATGGTTCCTGGTTGGTGTACAACACAAAACCTGATGGTGCTTTTTGTGTCTGTGTAAGACTTATAAAAGTTTTAAAGTACAAATTTTTAAGCTCATCAGATCCACCATGAAGTCAAGACAGGTTCAATATCCAGCATTAAGGAGACTGGTATCTTCATGCAGCAAGCTTTTGAAAATGTTCTACCAGTCCATAGTAGCCAGTGTGGTGTCTTATGTTGCAGTCTCTTGGGGAAGAAACCTGAGCTCAGACGAAGCACAATGTCTGAACAAACCAAACAGGAAAGCCTGCACCATGACAGGGCGGACCCTGGACACTCTGGAAGCTGTTGTGGAAAAGAGGATGGGGAGCAAAATTGGATGCCATCAAGAAAAATCCCCTCCATCCCCTCCAGGAGGCGGTTTCTTGGAGTACTTTTATCCACAGGCTCATTCCACCACTGTGTGTTAAGAAGCAACTCTGGGGGTCTTTACTACCCACTGCTGTCAGGAAATTCAGTGCTTCTTCCAGATGTACTACTTATGTTCTTATTAATTAATTGATTGATTGATTGATTGATTGATTGATTGATTGATTGTATTATTTGTCCAGTCTGTATCCTTTTTTTATGTTTATGTTGCTGTATGCATCTGAATTTCCCTATTGGATTAATAAGTTTTATCTAAAATAAATCTAATCTAATACATGTTTATAATCTTTCAGATGATTAGTAAAGTACTGAAATTTAGCAAACTCATCAAGAATCAGTGAGCTAACTGAAAAGACTTGTTTGGCAAAATTTCACATGGGGCATTTAAATGTTGAAGGAAAAGTAACCTTATTAATCTTACAATGTAAAAGAAGAAAGTGTAACACTAGAGGGCGCTATACCAGCGCTTAACCCGACACACAGACACTGACAACACATTTTAAAAGCACCAATAACTTGTTTAATTTCTTTTCTTTAAATAAATAGTGCCCAAAGCACTTCCACCACAATAAACAAATAAACACAATAATATTTCATTTTTGAAATCTCTCCTCCACACCTCCCAGCAAGCTCTGTCCTCTACCTCCCAACTCCGGCTCACTTGCTGGATATCCAACAGTCCTTTAACACTAGAATTACCAGAGCCTACGAAAAAACTGGTAAATCCGTCCCACCTTAAATCGCGTCTTAAATCCGTTTGCACCTCTCCGCCAGAGTCCTTTGTCATCTAAATGTGCTGATAAACAAAAGCTTCTAGCAGCCAGCTATTCCATCCCCCCACCGACTTAGAATGAACTTCTCTCCTAGCTCAAGCCTTGCCTTGATTTGATTACCTGGGATTGAAGTGGAGTTTTACAGTGGAAATAATTCTAGCTTTATTTGGAATACACGCATTTCATGTGTCTTCCATTTCTATAGTAGGCTGTGCAAACACATTTTTAAAACAGAAACGTTTTTCATATTCTAATAGTAAATGACAAAATGTAGGTATAAACTATATAATGTATGAAGCCTGAAGTCCATATATCAAAGAAACACTTTCACAAAAGGTACAAATAAGAGAACACGTGCGCTTTCATTCAAAAAATTAAAAAAAAAAAAGCCGCGTTAGCATGCCACATTGACACACTTATTACAACCGCCACGGTGGCGTAATGGTATCAGCCCCTGACTGGGGATCAGAGGGTGGCGAGTTTGATCCCGCACGGCTCCACTTCAAGAAATGAGCTGCTCTTATTCTTACAATTTTAGAATAACAACATAAATTTGATTTCAGTCTGTAACAGCCGGTGTAACTTATGATACTGGTAAAGGTTTGCTTTTTTTTTTTTTTTTTTTTTTAATTCACTTTTCATTCTCGCAGTCGCATTCAGAATCAATCCATACAACCCCATCTGACACAGCTGGTTTCACATAAATAAAAGTGCACTTTTATTCAAGACTATAACCGAAGAATAAAGAAAGCAAGTTACAGTTGGTGGTTGATACGACAGCTTGCGTGGTGCAATGTTAAGAACTGCTGATTTCCGATCCGTGCTATATAAAATCATCACATTCAAATATTAACAGTTCCCACACACCCAAGGTCCGCCATTCCTACATTTACGACATGTGTACTTGTTGCAGTGTACACACCTCTCTGTGCTATGGTTCCTATTACAGTGAATGAGCACCTGACACTGTACTTTCTTCCCTGGGGGAAGCTGAGGTCTTAGAACGGAAGTTTGTTGATGGCTGTGTCATCTTTTCTTTTTCTATCGCCTTTTCCTGTAAGAAGCGACGACGAAGTTCCTCTGCAAGGTGAGCCATGAACACTCTTCTTTTCTCAGCAGACCCCGTGCATGCCTTATACAGTACGTGTGCGTTCATCGCTGCTAGGTCAAGGATGTTGTAGAACACAGCAACCGGCCACCTGCGTGTTCCTGTGCGCACTGAACAAGCACGCGCCTTCTGGTCCATGATGTCAACGCCACGCTGGGGAAAAAAGAAAGACAAATATATGTGACATTTTGAAGAAATCATTTTATCACCAGAAGAGCACCAGAATACTTCGTCACACTAATATTTTTTTCATTAGCATACCTTCATGTGGTTGTAGTCTGTGACCGTGTTTGTTTTTTTTTTTTTTATCTTGCCCAATCTCCACATCATGGTGCATTGTGCTGAGAATGCAGACAGACTTCATCTTTTTGGGCACATACACTGTCAGCATGGCACTGGGAGATCTAAACACCAGCGTGGAGAATTGTTTGTGTACTGAACTGACTTTAGCTGCAGGTGGAAGTTCCCGTCGCACTTTATTCATGGTGCCAAGCAGAGTTGTATTGCGGTGCAGCAGTCTATTGGGTGTGTGGGAACTGTTAATATTTGAATGTGATGATTTTATATAGCATGGATCGGAAATCAGCAGTTCTTAGCATTGCACCACGCAAGCTGTCGTATCAACCACCAACTGTAACTTGCTTTCTTTATTCTTCGGTTATAGTCTTGAATAAAAGTGCACTTTTATTTATGTGAAACCAGCTGTGTCAGATGGGGTTGTATGGATTGATTCTGAATGCGACTGCGAGAATGAAAAGTGAATTAAAAAAAAAAAAAAAAAAAAGCTTACCTTTACCAGTATCATAAGTTACACTGGCTGTTACAGACTGAAATCAAATTTATGTTGTTATTCTAAAATTGTAAGAATAAGAGCAGCTCATTTCTCGAGGTGGAGCCGTGCGGAATCAAACTCGCCACCCTCTGATCCCCAGTCAGGAGCTGATACCATTACACCACCGCGGCGGTTGTCATAAGTTTGTCAATGTGGCATGCTAATGCGGCTTTTTTTTTTTACATTTTTTGAATGAAAGCGCACGTGTTCTCTTATTTGTACCTTTTGTGAAAGTGTTTCTTTGATATATGGACTTCAGGCTTCATACATTATATACTGTAGTTTATGCCTACATTTTGTCATTTACTATTAGAATATGAAAAACGTTTCTGTTTTAAAAATGTGTTTGCACAGCCAACTATAGAAATGGAAGACACATGAAATGCGTGTATTCCAAATAACGCTAGAATTATTTCCACTGTAAAACTCCACTTCAATCCCAGGTAATCAAATCAAGGCAAGGCTTGAGCTAGGAGAGAAGTTCATTCTAAGTCGGTGGGGGGATGGAATAGCTGGCTGCTAGTAGCTTTTGTTTATCAGCACATTTAGATGACAAAGGACTCTGGCGGAGAGGTGCAAACGGATCTAAGACGCGATGTAAGGTGGGATGGATTTACAAGTTTTTTCGTAGGCTCTGGTAATTCTAGTGTTAAATAGTCCTTGAACCGAAAGTGCTTCTACTCTTCCATCCATGTGACTTGCCAGCACTTCCAGGTCAGATGGAGAATTAAAGTTCTTTAATTAGCCTGGAAGTACGTCACGGCTCCCATCCACGTGACTGCCTAGTACTTCCGGGCTATGGATGAGTCTTGGCTCCTCCAGTCCTCTCACAGCTCCTCCTGGTGGCACCCAAGGTACCCAACAGGGCTGAGCAACCGAACTCCAAATCCCAAGATGCCCTGTGAGAATCCAGAGCACCATTACACTCCAGGGGAGCTGCCATCTAGCTTTTTGGGGGAGGCAGTGTCCTTGAAAATCTGCCTTCCCCCATCCTTCCATCACAGGGGTGTCCCAGTCGGGTTGAGCTGCCAGCTGTCTCTTACAAAAGTAAAGAATGCAGATAGATAAAAAGAATGCAAAAAAATAAAAAACTTTTGTTGTTTTGGTCCTGTGGTGTTTGGGGTTTTTCTGCCATTTAAAGGATAATTACCATCATTTTTTTTTCTCCCCTTGTTTTCAGACTTCTAATGACAAGGATCCATCTTAACACAAGAAAATGAAAGCAAATACCATTTAAAATTTATACAGGTAAAATTCCGTTACAACGAATATCTTTACAACAAAGTATTTTTGTGGTCCCGACAGTTTCCCCATATAGATAGATAGATAGATAGATACTTTATTAATCCCGATGCATATGACGCGAGTCTATAGAAATCTCATTACTATGAAGTACAATCAGCAGATACTTTCATTACAGTGATCCCTCGCTATATCACGCTTCGTCTTTCGCGGCTTCACTCCATCGCGGATTTTAAATGTAAGCATATGTGAATATATATCGCAGATTTTTCACTGCTTCACGGATGTCTGCGGTCTACAGTACGTGTGCTTCCTCAGTTGATTTGCCCATTTGAATTCAAACAAGGGACGCATTTGAATTCAAACAAGGGACGCTATTAGCGGATGGCTGAGAAGCTACCCAATCAGAGCACGCGGTTAAGTTCCTGTGTGCTGCTGATTGGCTCAGCAACGGAGTGCTGCATTAACCAGGAAGTATAATCTCACTCATTCAGCATTAATGCACGTTACTGCTAATGCTTCAGGATTGCAGAAAAGGTAAAAGTTTTGGATATGTTGAAGGAAGGAAACAGCTACACCGCTGCAGGACACCATTACAGCATCAATGAGTCCACGATTCTTTTTATTTAAAAAGGAGGAAAAGCATATAAGATCTACAGCCGCAGTGTCCTTTAATCAGGGCGCAAAACGAGTTGCAAGTGGACGTGATAAGGCAGTAGTCTGGATGGAATCTACTTTAGGGATTTGGATTGAAGAGTGATGGAAGAAGAACAACGGCGATGCTAAACAGTCGCCTGAAGAGGCTCCTTTAAAAGAGCTGTAACGCTATCCTTTGTTGTGCAGTAAAATTAAACTCATCGTTATCGGACAAGTTGTCGTGTCATTGTTGGTGAGTAACCATAATTAATTATTTACGTACAGTACTTATTACATGTACATAGTTTAGTGTCGCTGTACACACATTTTACTGTATACAATTTTTCTTGCATTGTACGTATTTATTGCTGGTGGCCTGTCTGTTGTAATGGCTGTAACTTATGTGATATCGGAGACGCTCGATATCTTTAAAATAATATTTAGGTTTTACTGTATGTATACATAATTTCAACGAATCTTACCTAATATCTAAGAGAATACAAAGGGTTTATGCTGTATAACTGTGCGTGAAATGTTTATAATAGTGTGGGAGAGTTTATAAGGGCTTGAAATATATAAAAATAACCATATAAACATATGGTTTCTACTTCGCGGATTTTCTTATTTCGCGGGTGGCTCTGGAACGCAACCCCCGCGATGGAGGAGGGATTACTGTACAACGAAGTGCCCAAAAGACCTTGAAATGCCTGAATGAATCATCCACAGAGCAGTTAGTTCTGTGGCCGCAGCTCAGTTGTGCACAACGATCCCCAAACAGAAACATTGTAATTTATTTTTTCTTTCTTCAAACTTTTCTCGTAGTGTTTTTTTTGCCTTTTTTGTTTCCTGTAGTTTTCAGTGATACCTTTTGCTTATTGCTCGTTAACATTTGAAAAACATCCATTGGAATTTAACTCATTGTCAACCTCCTATAGAAATGGCAGACACGAAAAAACGATAACAGTTCATATTAGAAAAAAAAAAAACTTTACATCTTTGCAGCTCTTGATTGCGACAAAAAGAAAAAAGACGTTGCCAGTGAATTCGGAATTTGACCATTGACACTGTCAGCTTTCTTGAAAGACAGTTCAGTGATGCTCTTTCAAGAAAAATTCCTATTAATGCGGCACTCATTCAAGAAAATGTGAGGTTTGTAAACTCTCTTGGGACCTCCCCCAACTAGACAGCATGCCGAAGAACGTCCCGAAGTGCGATCTCCGCGTTTATGGAAGACTGTTTATCTATTGCCAGGGCAACAGCAGGCTCAAAGCTATGCTGCGTCTCTCAGCTATGGTGCGTCTCACCGCCAAAGTAAACAGAAAAGATATTGATGGGTGATGCAAGGTACATTGTAAATGCAGATAACAGGATTACTTGATCACTGATCTGGCCATGACCCTGCCTGACTGCTGTGTCTGTGTATAGCAGAGTGGCAGATCATGCTACAATAAATAAGTGTGCCGTTCCTGTTTCAAGTTGAATAAAGCTGGTTTTGCTAAAGTACTGAAACTCAGCCTCGTGTTTTGGGGTGCAAGACAGGGACTTATTGCGCGACCCCAATCTTATATGATTTACTTCTGTGGCACTTCACTGCAGCGCTGTGAGCCTGCTAATGCCCTGCCCTGGCAACAGACAAACAATCTTCCACAGGTGCTGCAATCGCACTTCGGGACGCACTTCAGCATGTCGTTCCCGTTGGGTGGGGAGTGGGGGGGAGGGGGGTCTCAAAAGAGTTCAGAAACCTCACAATATGAAGAAGAAAAGGATGATTCGGCTCCTGATTGATAACTGTGTTACCCACAACATGCTTCCACATTTAGATAATGTTCGCGTTGAATTCCTCCCACCCAATTGCAGAGCAGTGCTTCAGTCATTGGATTTGGGAATCATTTGCACCCTGAAAATGCAAGGAAATGCTGAGAATAATTCTCGTCAGCATAACATGTAGGCAGGAGGAGATTAAAATTAACGTGAAAGAAGCTATTGAAATGATTGCAAGTTTGGAGCTGGGCGCAAGTTAAAGAAAGCACTATAGTAACAAATACAGAATCTCATTACAACGAAATTTTCGTTACAACAAAATATTTTTTAGGTCCCTGGGAATTTTACCTGTATTTGTAATTTTCTTTATCAACTTAAAGTTTTTATTTTTACATTGCAAAAAAAAAAACCCACAAAAAATGTGTTGTTTTTTTTCTGTGGTGTTTGTGGGTCTTTCTGCCATTTAAAAGATAATTACCAGAGAAATTTCTTTTTTCTCCCGTTGTTTTCAGACGTCTATGGACAAGGATCCATCTTAACACAAGAAAATAAAAGCAATTACCCTTTAAAATCTATATTTGTAATTTTCTTTATCAACTTAAAGTCTTTAATTTTAAAGTTTTTAAATTTTTTATTTAATAATTGTAAATACAGAAAATATAGACAGTAATTCAATATCAAAACAGTTTTATTAAACACTATATTGTTATTCTTTGGCATATACTACAAATACATCTGCATTCTCATGTACATATAAAACATTAGGCCGACATGTGATTTATGTGTTAGTTGTGCAGTAAATGGTGTAAACTTACTGTTGATTCACAAGTATTTAATTTTTTAATTCATGAATATCTTTACTTTTTAGCCTCGTAATGACTCCCATTTATGAATGCTTACATACGACTTCATCTTCTAGTTCAGCTGACACATAATGAAATATTTTCAGACATTGTCCTTCACATCCAATCTCTGACTGCTTTGTTTGAATTTCTACACACAACAGTGATGAACAGATGGATACTCCATAGAGGTGTAAGTAGGGGTGTAACTGTCAATTTTTTAATAGTGGAAGACTGCTAAATACTCCTGATGAACATCGATCCATTTAAGATTTCCCCATTAACCTGAATTACCACAGGAATACACTATGCGGTATACTATTGATTATCTAATCAAGGTGTTGAAAATCCTCAAAGGCATGGAAAAAGGAGATCTGGTAGAATTCTTTCAAATTAAGGTTGAATCACGTAGTCGAGGAACCAATAAAAAGTAAGTGGAAGGGCAATTGGGAGTGAAGCCAGGAAGCACTTCTTTACACAAAGAGTTATAGGGATCTGGAATAAATTGTGGTGACATGTAGTTGAAGCAGAAACCTTGACAACCTTTAAGGAAAATCAGGATATGATACTGAGACAGCTTAGCAATTAGCTAAACAAACAAGTCATCACTCATTTGTCAAATGTCTTATGTCCTCTTATTTTGTTATACATGTAAGCCACATTTGGCAAATACTAGTCTCAATGTGATTCTCAAATATAAAAGTCTGGGGACAAACTATTAACAGTTTGTAGTGAATAGCGATGAAATCCTGAACTGCAAAGGCTACATCCAAAGGGCTTCTTCCTAACACACCTGCCCACAATTTCTCCAGTCCATGCATTTTCAACCTCCACTAGCATTTCAAGGATAGAGCAAAAGATGCAGAACAAACGACTTGAGGCTGAGGGAAGCAAAAAGCTAAAACTGCTGTTATTCATTCAGGAGTTCAGTAGTGCAAGGTAACTGAAGCTTAATAATTAATTTCAAAATGAGCACTGTGACAGTGAGGACAGACAGACACAGACACACATAGACCACCACAGCTACTCAGCTCCAAATGTTTGAAAAGTGCACCTGTCTGCTACAATATCTTTCTGTCATCTGAACTTTTGCATCACTATATGACATAACAACAGCAAATAGAGTTTAGACAAGCATTGTGGTCTATAGACATACAGCATGCTTGCATTTCGAATTTGACAATAATGTTAGTACTAGGGTGTTGTACCGTGTTAGCCATTATGAATGTAGAGAAAAGCCAAGCAAAATGACACCTTTTATTGGCTAACTAGAAAGATTACAATATGCAAGCTTTCGAGGCAACTCAGGCCCCTTCTTCAGATGTAATCAACAGATTACATCTTGCCTGAAGAAGGGGCCTGAGTTGCCTCGAAAGCTTGCATATTGTAATCTTTCTAGTTAGCCAATAAAAGGTGTCATTTTGCTTGGCTTTTCTCTACAATAATGTTAAATTTCGTTAGTTATTTGTTTAGACGTGCAGTCAGAAGATGGATGTTGAGCAGCCTCATAGGCATATTTGTTGATTCAGGTGTTTTGAGTACTGAAATCTGCATCTCCTGTGGCTCTTCATTATCAGCTCTCTTAATGGCAGGCCTTTTGATTAAGTGTGGCACATCATGTACTTGAAATGCATATTTTACACTTCATATTTTCATGAATATGGCTGCCAGTTCCTTCAGGCTTACATTGACTCCTACACTATAGTCGTAATGTTGAACAACTGAGAGCACACAGCACCTGCAACAACAAATTGTTCACGTTTACCACTTGTCCATTGATGTTACAGAAATATTTTTCCCTTGCATCAGGCTGTTTATTTTGAGAACAGGTTATGTTTATTTGTAAGACATGCAATGTGCTCTCCACACACATGACACACAATTATTAGTCTAATAAGGTTTCTTTAGGAGTTTTTTCAACTATAGACGGTTCATGATAAACAGCTTTCTCTCTGCTGGACCAGGTTAAAGAGAGCACCTCTGATCTTTGCAATTCAAAATTACCACCCCTATTTTGAGCACAGCCATCATGATGTATTGGATTGGTTTAAAAATGTGACACTCAGTAAACTGTCTAATTGTTCCCACTGAGTTTGAAGCAAAATTTGGTTGTCTCCAGACCTATAGATTATGCATCTGATTTCAGCAAGACTAAAATAAAAAATAGCATCTGGTCTAATTTTAAAAGTCCCTAAAATCCTACTGTTTACCACACTCGTTGGTCACTTCTTTCATGTGTTTATGGCTCTCTGAGTAAAGAAAATCTTCCTAAGGTTTGTGTGAAGTTTACCCTGAACAAGTTTCCAACTGTGCCCCGTGTTCTTGCTGAACTCATTTTAAAGTCACCTTCTCGATCCACTGGACAAATTCCCTTCCTAATTTTAAACACTTCAATCATGTCACCTCTTCATCTTCTTTTGCTGAAACTGTATAGGCTCAGCTCTTTTAATCTTTCCTTATAACTCATCCCCTGTGGCCCCTGAATCAGCCTAGTCGCTCGTCTCTGGACTTTTCCAGCGCTGCTATGTCCTTTTTGTAACCTGGAGACCAAAACTGCACACTAGGTAAATACATACAGCCAACCTTAGTTATTTTAGGATTCTACATTTTTGTAATGAGCTTCATGACTCCATGGCTCCTCTTCTGCCACCCGCTTGATTGGGGACATCTTCCTCTTATCTAAGTTCTTAATCTAATTTTACCAACCTCATCCTCTCCATTATTACACTTTGAATGTCTCAGGTTACTCAGACAGGACTTTTCCATATCTACTGTTGTTCTTTTTTTCCTAGAGTTGGTCTCCATTGAGAACTTTCTTTAGTCCTTGTATGAATAGTTTTTTTAATTTCGATTTTTTTTTAATCTAGCCCATTGCTCCCTCACCTTTTGAAACACCTATATGTTCATCCCAGTTTGAGTCTACAAAATGTGCACAAAACTATTAACTTTTGCATTCCCATTATATTTATTCTTCAATTCATCTGTGGACCTGAATGAGTAAGCAGGCCTTGGGATGGACTGGCACCCTATCAACCAACTTGCTTCTGCTCGACTCTGCTGGGTGAAGGATCGATACCAATTTTCTGAAATCGGTACACAATATTGTAGCATTGTTATTTATGGTGTAGCATTTCTTTTTCCTGTAAAAAGTTTATAAATACCTTTTTTAATTTTCTGGTTCCTGAAGCTATAAATTAATGGATTCAGCATTGGAGGAATAATATTAGCCACAACGACCATTGTGTTATAGGATTCAGCTGACAGTTTGACTCCGGCTCCTGGGAGAACATAAGACAACAAAGGAAAATAGAAAAGTCCAACCACTAATAGATGAGTCACACAGGTGCTGAAAACTTTGCTGTTCCCTTCACCCGAGGAGATCTTAAGAGCTGCATGAGCAATCCGACCGTACGAAAACAGGATCAGGGTTATAGTCCCAAAGCCAGGAACAGCAGATAATGCAGACAAAACAGCTAAATATTTTGGGTCTTTAGTACAAGCGATACGAACCATTGTGGTAAAATCACAAAAGCAATATGGTAAGACATTGGTGGAACAGAAAGAAAGCTCTTTAGCAAAAAACAGAGACGGTGACATGTCAACGACTCCAAAACAATTAAAAAGTATAAGACAGGCAAGAAGAGTTTTATTTGTAATGATAGAAGGGTATCTTAGAGGGTGCAGAATAGCCACATAGCGGTCATATGCCATTAAACCTAAAAGCAGGGATTCAATTATCTCCATGTGGAAAATGAGAGCTATCTGCAGCACACAAACATCACTTGAAACAACTGAGTAGTTGAACAGAAGTAGAGAAATCATTTTGGGGATGAGGTTACTGCTGTTTATGACATCAATTGCAGCTAAGGCACCAATGTAGAAAAACATGGGTGTCTGTAACTGATGGTTCACTAATATAACCAGAATAACCAGAATATTTCCAACAAGAGTTACCAAGTAGATTAGAACAAGAATCACCATCGTCACGTTTTTCTTCTCTGGGTCAATCGCACAATCCAACACAAACTCAGACACTGAAAGAGAGGTCTCATTTGTCATGGTAGCTTTTGCAACTGAAAGACAAGAAAAACAAAAACAAATATTATGAAGAAAAAAGAAATGTGACACTAATGACTCGGAACATTATGACACATTTTCTTATTCCAAATCTGTGTGAAGTTTACCATTTTAACAAAATCCAAAGTTGCAAGAAATGTTAACATGTACAATTTAAATATTGTGATTCTATGTGATTGTTGCAGATATATATGACACAAAAATAAAGCTTTCAATTGATTTCAATATTTAATGGACATTTTTATTGTTAACAGCTTTTAAAATTGATCTGTATTGTGAGTGCATAAAGCAATTTGTAAGAGTTATACAGGATATGTACGAGGGAAGTGTGACAGTGGTGTGTCAATTGATATACTGTATGCTTTAATGTATTTCTTTTTGACATAATTCTCCGAGTTGTAAAATACATATACATTATATATAAAACAAAACTATTTAGCTAATACTGTTATGTATCTGTCTAGTGCCTTCTCTGTCTGCCTATTATATACAGTAAGTGCCTTCCCTATCTATCCGTTTATCTGTGCCTTTCACGTGAATGTACGCTCACTGCCTGCTGCCTTTCTGCAGAATCTGTCATATAGTGCCTTTCACATCTATCTATCTATCTATCTATCTATCTATCTATCTATCTATCTATCTATCTATCTATCTATCTATCTATCTATCTATCTATCTATCTATCTATCTATCTATCTATCTATCTATCTATCCCTCTAGCTGTTTTTTTCCTCCTGACAGTTTCATATCTTTTGTTATACAGTGCCTTCCCAGTTTATCTATCTAGTAACTTCTCTGTCTGTGCATTATTCAGTGATCTGTCTGACAGTGCATGTCTTACAGAACTTAAAAATAAGAACAGTTATAAGGACACTTGTTCATGTTAATTGCAGTCTCAATTTTAATTTTTTTTACAAAGAGCATCCCACATCTATTATACAGTGACTTTCCTATTTATCTGTCTATTAAGTGCCTTTCAGATCTATATGTACTCTAAGGGCCTTCTTGCTTTCCTGCAGCGTGTTGAATAATAAACAGACTGAATCATTTCTCATTTATTTTATTGACATAAATCTCAGATACACACACACACACATATACTGTATATACATATACAGTACATATAATATATATACAGTATATATAAAACTAATATATTGCTACTGCTGAGATCTATCTGTCTAGTGCGTTCTCTGTCTGTGTTCTTATATAGTGCCTTCTCTGTCTGCCTATGTAGTCTATCTGTCTATGTAGTAATAATAGTATTATTACTTTTTGGCTTCCCTTTCTGCCTAGTATATTGTGCCGTTCCTATCTATCTGTCTTATATAATGCCTTTCATGTCTGTCTATTTATCTACCTATCTAGTGGCTTCTCTGCTTGTATATTATTTACTGTATACCCTCTTTTTTGACAGTTTTGTATCTGTTATACAGTGCCTTCCATATCTATCTGTCTGTCTAGTGCTTTTCACATCTACATTTACTCTCACTATCTGCTTGCCTTCCTAAAGTATCTGTTGATTAATAAAAGGCTGTACCATTTTTCATTTAGTAGTGCTTTTTCTCTCTGTCTTTTATACAGTGAACTCCCTGTCTATATATACAGTAATCCCTCCTCCATCGCGGGGGTTGCGTTCCAGAGCCACCCGCGAAATAAGAAAATCCGCGAAGTAGAAACCATATGTTTATATGGTTATTTTTATATTGTCATGCTTGGGTCACAGATTTGCGCAGAAACACAGGAGGTTGTAGAGAGACAGGAACGTTATTCAAACACTGCAAACAAACATTTGTCTCTTTTTCAAAAGTTTAAACTGTGCTCCATGACAAGACAGAGATGACAGTTCTGTCTCACAATTAAAAGAATGCAAACATATCTTCCTCTTCAAAGGAAACAGAGAGGAAAGCAAACAAATCAATAGGGCTGTTTGGCTCTTAAGTATGCGAAGCACCGCCGGAACAAAGCTGTTGAAGGCGGCAGCTCACACCCCCTCCGTCAGGAGCAGGGAGAGAGAGAGAGAGAGAGAGAGAGAGAGAGAGAGAGAGAGAGAGAGAGAGAGAGAGAGAGAGAGAGAGAGAGAAACAAAGTCAAAAATCAATACGTGCCCTTTAAGCTTTTAAGTATGCGAAGCACCGTGCAGCATACTTAAAAGCTGCACACAGAAGATAGCAACGTGAAGATAATCTTTCAGCATTTTTAGACGAGCGTCCGTATTGTCTAGGTGTGCGAACAGCCCCCCTGCTCACACCCCCTACGTCAGGATCACAGATAGTCAGCGCAAGAGAGAGAGAAAGAAAAGTAAGTTGGGTAGCTTCTCAGCCATCTGCCAATAGCGTCCCTTGTATGAAATCAACTGGGCAAACCAACTGAGGAAGCATGTACCAGAAATTAAAAGACCTATTGTCCGCAGAAATCTGCGAACCAGCAAAAAATCCGCGATATATATTTAAATATGCTTACATATAAAATCCGCGATAGAGTGAAGCCGCGAAAGGCGAAGCGCGATATAGCGAGGGATCACTGTATAGTAATAACAGTAATTTTATTATTAAATAGCAGCTTCCCTGTCTGCCTATCATACAGTGCCTTTCCTTCCTATCTATCTATATATCTATCCCCTTAGCTGTTTTTTATATATCTATTATACAGTGCCTTCCCTGTTTATTTACATATCTAGCGACTTCTCTGTCTATCTGTCTGTCTCTCTATTACGCAGTGCTCTGTCTGTCTGTGTGTTATGGATATTAAAAAAAAACTTCTAACTGTATGTTGGTCATTAATAAAGATATTCATCCATTTATTATTTTCTAAATCCACATTTTCATATTTAAAGGTAGTAAGTTGTAGGAGTCAATCTGAGGAAAAATTAACATTTTTTCCAGGCTGAAACAAGAAACCCTACTATGAATCTAAAATTCAATTTTTATTGGTTAATTCCAATTTAAATGAAATAAGTAGTCTTTCTAGGTTAATGTTAATGCTAAATTCAAATACATTTTTTCTCAATTTGATAAAATGTAAGTTTCACAACGCTACATCAATAATGGAAGATTCTGTTTAATCCTCCTTAAGATAACAATTTGTAATATCCTTAATATTCTCCTGTATTTCTGGGGTAACTTCAGAATGATTTCATCTCATTAAGTAGACAGACAGAAACATGAATGTTAGGTTAGATTGAAAGGTATAAATAAGACATATATAGTTTTCTGACTCTATGCATGTATGTCATAGTGTATGTGATTATATATAGAAACTTTAAGAAATTTAACTAGGATACGTCACCCTTAAAGCAGAAAAATTATACAAGAGAAGTTTTTCCACTTTTTTTGTGTACAATCATTGACTTTGTTGTTGTATGAACTTTTTGATTTGAATTTCACAAAATTTTCAAAACAAAAACACTTAGGCTATAGAATTTTTTAATAAACTGTATGCATCATACTAATGCTTTATTCTTCTCAATAGCTGTATTTTGAACTATTTTGGAAACCTTCAACAAACGGAGCTACAACTAAAACAGAGCATCAATATCATATTGAATTGGAAAAAAAAATTACCTTCACGATGTTATCCGAGGTTGTATTGGATTATTTGTGGTTGGATCCTTTCGTTTTCGTTAAAATTATATCTGTTTGGTTAGCACACAAGTGATGGCAATCCATCGATTTCTGTTGAGATCACACTCTGTGGTTTTTTTTTGTTGCTGCTCGGATTTTATTGTTTTTCATAAATGATATATAGTTTTTTTTTTGCCTCCCAGGTTTAATTAAAAGTAGAGTTAACTCCAACTCAGCTTGTTGAGTAATTTATTTTATTATTGTATAGCTTGCCTTCGTCAGAATGCAATAAATGTGATGATTCTTATCAAATGTATTAGAAAATATGTCTCTGAGGCTCTGACACTTTATTTAAAAGCAGGTTCACCTCTAGGGAATGATCATAAATGCCATCCTGTGAATTGGGAGCTCAAAAGTTTATGCGCATTAAAATGTGTACAGAGTTTGTTGCACAGCCTGTTTACAGTAATGATTAATTATACTTGTGCATTGTTTTTTTTCTCGTTTTCTTCTTCTCTGTCATTTTAGATTTTTAATTTGATCTTAGTTTCATGGGCAAACACTTAAGGTTTAGATTAGGTTTACTATTATTTTGCATTCTAAAATCTTAGTATTGTGTCACAGTGTCTAGCACTCCAAATCACATAAATAAGAATTTACCACTGTAGCTTTTGTTGTGGAGAAATTTCAGAAAAATCAAGTGGAGTCTTCAGAAAGGCAGTCAGAATTTAAGACTTTATTGCACAGCAGAGAAAACAATTGTGAAGCACATAAAGCCTGTCTCAATTCATGAAGTGAGCCCCGAGTGTCCAGAGCACCCCGAATATATTACAGCGCTTATCTCTAAATGCCCCCCTTTCCAGACTCGTTTCCCAACATCTACTGTATAGAGCTAGCCATGATGTTGTCCCCACTCAGCACCTTTACCCATAACAATCACCTGGTGTCCCAGACCTTCTCATAACAATATTCTTGCCCCTGGATACATCCCCATAACTGTCTTCTTTTCATAACAATATTTTTGCTGGCAGGACATATTTGCCATCTTGCGATAAACATCACCTGGGGCCTCATGTATAACGGCGTGCGTAGAACTCACACTATAACATGGTGTAAGCACAAAAGCGGGAATGTACGTACGCACAGAAAAATCCAGATGCAGGAATCTGTACGTACGCAAACTTCCACGTTCTTCCACTACATAAATCCCGATCAGTGTGAAAAGTAACGCATGTGCACGCGCCTTCTGTCCCGCCCCAACTCCTCCCAGAATTACGCCTCTTTGAATATGCAAATCAACATAAATAGCCCTTAAGCTCAGCCTTCTGTGAAAAGACAATGGGAAAGGAATGGGGGAAAATATAAGAATTTCAGCGAATACCAAGTGGAGGCAAAGGAAAAACATACTATTTGTTTGTTTAAACAGTGGTATAAACAACAAAAGGAAGTTGATCGAGTGACATAGAGTGTCAGAGAAACTCGAAAGCTCAAGTTCACAAAGTCGCACAGTGCCCAAAATAAAAAAGTTGTCACATATCAAAGTCGGCATGAAAAGGCGACTCGTAGCCCCCTGTCTGAGTGTCATATGAAAGCTTATTAGGGTACAGTGAAAAAATAGGCACACAGTGTTACAAAAGCATGAAATGTCAACTTTAATCTCAAAATTTCCACTTTAATCACATAGATTATTTTGCTATTAAAGCAGAACATCATAAACTTCATCTTAAAATCGTTTAATTTACTAGTTTCTCAAATCCCATTTTAACTAAAGTAGCACATTAAATGCTTTTTTCTGTATTTGATCTTCTATGTGCTCTGTGTGTGTGAATCACTACCTGCTTCTTAAAAGGGCTTTCTCTTTCTCCGACAGGACACAGAATCCATTACATCGTGATATTACAGCTCTCTGAATAATTAAAATACTCAGATGTATACGTGATATCTTTTTCATGATGATAGGAATGAAAGCATGTTATTAAACATGGGAACACGGTGGCGCAGTGATTGGTCGCATCTCACGCAAGAGGCTTGCTGCGCCATGCGTGACCTTCGATAAAATACTTTATTACAGAAGTACTGTCTCTTTCAAACGTACTAACATCCAATTCCTGTCCTTACTTTTCTTTCTCCAAATACCCAATCGCCACACAGTCAGCTCTGTAATAGACGTGAAGCCATCTGTAAGCTTAGAACGCCAATTCTTCAAAACTTTTAAGGAACACTGAAATATCTTCGTAGTACATGTTTAATTATTCTATCCGTCTATCCTTCCAGTGTCGTGTCAGCACCAGCAAGAATACAACGCAATGCAGGAACAATCCCTGAACTAGCTAGCGCTGCAGCACTGTGTTCTCACATGTTTAATTATTAACAATACAGATTATTTAAATGAAGTTAAAGTTTTATCTGTATAATATAATCGACATATTTTGCTGCATTTCATCTTAAAAATGATATCGTCATCATATGTAAATACGTGCTTTGTAAAGTGGCGCAGGTTGTGCAATATTATAACTGTAGTGCAAGTTTACAGTGGATATTGTACTTATAACTACAAACAGTTCTACAAGGAGCACTTGATAGACTGATTGAGTGTGTTTAGAATTCATGGGGTGAAACTTTTTCTGAACCGCGAGGTCCGTACAGGAAAGGCTTTGAGGCATTTTGCCATGGCTGAGGCAGCGTCTGCTTCATGCTGTATACCGATAATTCTCTTTCCAATCAGCTGCTGCTGTGATTCCCCACTCAGATATACGTGATATAAATACTCTGAGTGGTGCAGTGAGAGTAATATGGAAAAAGATGATCTGCTGTGGCAACCCTTAACGGGAGCAGCTGAAAGAAGAAGAAGATGCAGTGAGAGTAACAACTCGAAAGTAGTTATGGTATTTGGAATACTATGGCTATTCCCTGGGCCATTATATTGCTGCAGGTTAATTACAATCAGATGCATTACACAAATAAACAATCTGCAGTTAGTTTCAGTGTATTTATAAAGCCACGTCAGGAATGTGGATCTAAGAAAGAAAGGGTGACCACACAGGAACAGTAGCACTGCTTTGACGCTGGGTGCCGCCAGTCTGCAAAACCGAGCAGAGAAATTGCGTACGCCAGGGTATGAGGTACCATGGAAATGTGCGTAGCTTTACGCCAAGTTTAGGTTTTATACATCGCGATTTGAGCATGGAAACGTTCGTATGCAACATTTCTGTGTGTACGCACCATTTATACATGAGGCCCCTGATTACCCCTTCCTCTATTTTTAAGGCCTAATCCTGGGCTGGTAAGGTCAATGGCCTTTCAGTTGTTAATCAACTCCGAACTTAACAATTAAGTTGAGGAACAATTAAATTGAGATGAGGGGGACCCTTAGATAAAAACAAACTGGACTGGACTGTCTAATTAATAATTCGATAACTGATTACTTTAATAAATGATTATTTGCTGCACTAGCGTCCTGTAAAGCTAAGGGTAACATAGTAAGCGGCTGTGCCAGTGAGCGGTAGCGCACAGCTGCACTGATAAGAGCTAAGCTGCAAAACAAACTTGACATGACACAGTGCTTCACGCTTGAGAGAGAAGAAAAAAGACAAGCCTTTAAAAATTGCTTCTTTAAGCTCACTCATATGTGCTACTATATCTTATTATTATCTATTATCACTAAGCTATATAAAGAAATATTGCAAATGCTACTGTAAAATATAATACACTTCTTTCAACAGCACTTGGACTAAAGTCCCCATACTTTTTTCTACCCTTTTTCTCAAAAAAAAAAAATTTGTACTAACAACTTACTATTTTCTTCTAGCAGGGTTTTGTGTACAACTTGGTCAGCGGTAACTTGTTTAATGACAGTAGATTTAATCCTAGCCTTAAAGACTGAAGAACAGTCGTAGACTACTAAGCACTGTTGTAAGTCGCTCTGGATAAAAGCGTCTGCTAAATAATGTAAATGTAAATGTAAATGTATATGTATGTACTAATATAAAAAGCCCATGAATGCAGACAGCAGTACTGTTAAGTCATGGCACACAGCTGCCCGGTGGTCTGACAGAGGCAAACCTGCTGCTTACGTCACGGCACATGTTCAGGAAAAAGTCCCCTAGCTTTCAACAATCAACTCTTAAGTCCCAATACTGTTCAAAACTAACTAATTTCATAATACATTGTGTTTAATTTTATTGCCTAAGCTATTAATGAACTCTAATGCTTCTCTTCTAAATGCCATTTAATTGCTTATATATTTTATACGCTAGCTTAAGAGCTTCCCCTTTACTCACACAGGCAAAGTTCTTACATGCAGTTTATTTAGTCTTAGAAATAGCTCTGTTCCTGCAATTTTCAAAACAAAGTTTGCCTGCTTGCTTCCTTCCGAGAGCACATGATGACCTTGTCTCACAGCTTGCCTTGCAGAAACTCGAAAACAAAGCAAGCACGAAGGACAGGCAGGCAAGATGCCTCTCTAACAAAACTAATGGTGTCCTTTTAAAGTTGTTTCAGGCCTAAACTTTTCATAGCTAAGAGCACAAAACTAATAATAAAGCTCATTGATCCCTAATCAAAATTCTCAACACTTTCATGAATCGTTAGCCACAATTACCTTTTCCTCTTGTATTCAATTATCGCAAACATTTTGTATCACAATAATTTCATGTATATTAGACATTTTTTCAAGGTTTTTCTCAAATAGCTTCAGATTGCTTTATGCTTTTTGACTGATGTGTAACGAAAGCAGCTCTTGTCGGTAAATTATTTGAAAAATTCACGGAAGGTTTACATCTTACTTAGCAAAGAATAGTATAGTAGAGTAAATCAAAGTGATTTGAATGTATTTTCAGGATGGATCTGGGCATAAATCATGATGAAAACATGATACAGCAAGTAAATTATGGACATTTATAAAAGTTTCCAGGGGCCTCATGCATAATGTTGTGCATAGATTTCGCACTATAACATGGCATGCGGACAAAAGTGGAAATGTACTTACGCACAAAAAAATCCAGATGCAGAAATCTGTGCGAACGGCAACTTCCACGTTCTTCCGCTCCATAAATCCCGGTCAGCATGAAAAGTAATGTATGTGCACGCGCCGGTTGTCCCGCCCCAACTTTGAATATGCAAATCAATATAAATAGCCCTTAAGCTCAGCCTTCTTTGAAAAGACAATAGCAAAAGCACAAGGGAAAGTAGAAGAATTTCAGTGAATACCAAGTGGAGGCAAAGAAAAACATACTATTTGTTGATTTAAACAGTGATATAAACAACAAAAGGAACTTGATCGAGTGACAAGTTCACAAAGTCGCACAGTGCCCGAAATAAAAAGAAGTTGTCACATATCAAAGTTGCCGTGAAAAGGCGAGTCGTAGCCCACTGTCTGAGTGTCATATGAAAGCTTATTAGGATACAGAAAAAAAAAAAGACACACAGCGGGAAAAAACACGAAATGTCAACTTTAATCTCGAAATTTCCACTTTAATCACGTAGTTTATTTAGTCATTAAAGTAGAACCTCATAAACTTCATCTTAAAATCATTTAATTTACTAATTTCTCAAATCCCATTGTAACTAAAGTAGCACATTAAATGCTTTGTTTCGTATTTGATCTTCTATGTGCTCTATGTGCCTGAATCACTATGTGCTTCTGGGCTTTCTCTTCTTCTGACAGGACACAGAATCCATTACATTCGTAATATTACAGCTCTCTGAATAATTAAAATACTGAGATGTATACGTGATATCATTTTCATATTGATAGGAGTTGATAGGTGCAGTGATTGTTCATGTCTCATGCAAGATGCTTGCTGCGCCATGCGCAACATTCAATGAAATAATTTATTGCAGCAGTAATGTCTCTTTCAAACATACTAACCTCCAATTCCTGTCCTTCCTTTTCTTTCTCCAAGTAACCAATCACAGAACCTGCGTACACCAGGGTATGAGCTACCGTGGAAATGTGCATGGAAACATTCTTACGCAACATTTTTGTGCGTACACACCATTTATACATGAGGCCCCAGGGCATTAAATAATGCCACCTAAGGCAAGGTGTTTTTGCAGCCCCCATCTTACCTGACATGAGATGATACAGTTAATCTACACACAATACAAGTTGCGAAGCACACTTCATAATACCATAATCCCCATAATACAACACAACCTCATAACAATGAATAAAATAATAAACAAGTAAAAATAGTGCTTTACTTTAAAGAAAATTAAAAAGATTAGCTTGAAATTTGAAAAATACAGCACAAAACATAGGCATTTAAAACTACAAAAATGTATAAATTCTTCACTGCTTCTGTTTGACCTTCAAAAAAACATTTTTATTCAGTTTTATGATTGAGAAATAGATTGCACACTGAAACTTGGCTGTGCTTCGAACCGTTGTCCTGCTGCATTACTCAATTTCACTGCAACTTCAATGATATGACCAATGCGATTGACAAACCAGCAAAAGCCTTCTATGGAAAGATCTGCAGACCCCTCTCAGCTCCACTCATCACATACATCTACGTGATGTGCTCATTTAATACCAATGACTACAGTAGCCATCTAGCACTGTGAAAAGGATAATTTGTATTCTGTTTTCCATCTTGTATTTTACTCTATTTTTTGACAGCCATTGCACCCCCCAGCCTACCTGGTAAGGGGTCTATCTTTGAATTGCCCATCCCAAGATTTCATACGCTTTTTAGTGCAAGACTAGACTCACATCTGGAACAAGGTTTTCTTAAAACATATTGTACAGCATGTTTTATTTTCTTTCAGTTATTTGGTATCTAGAGTATGAGGCTTGCCTTTAGGGGTCCCAACTTTTTATTTTGTTTCTGCACTTTTTTCTTTCAGTGGCGTAGTCAGCTGGATTTTTACAAGTTGCAAAGATGTCATAGCAACAATATGTGTCTACCATTATGCAGGCCATGGCTGCAGAGATCCAGGCTCATAAGGTCCAGGTCAGGGAACAACAGGCTCAGCTTGCTGAGCAGAGGTAGTTAACCAGACGCGTGCTGCACTCCAACAAAAACAACTGTTGGGACCATCCCAGGTCTTGCTACTGTTGCATCCAGATGATGACACTGAGTCATACTTCATAGTTTTTGAATTGACCGCATATATTGCCACTGTTCTTGAGGGGCCCCGGCTCAGCAGAATAATTACGACCTTGACAAGCAGGTTGCTGCTGATTATGACCAACTACTGTAAAAGCTGAAGTACTGTTGAGGTACAGCGTCAGTCCGGACCAGCAGACGTAGGCTTGTTGGGAGTGGAAATCTGAACCTGAGTGGCTATCACGCTCCCAGACCTATGAATAGTGGGGAAGCCAAAGGTTCAAGATCACATAAGGATGTGTCACCACTTTCTGAGTCTTCCCATCCTTTGACAGAACCTTCAGTCTGATGACTTTTCTTTTCCTTCCTCTGCACACCGGAAGATTGAAGGCTTTAACACCAGTTTGCCACTTCCGGTGTCTGTCCACTTGGACTTAACTGTTCCTGTAGAAACTGCCTAAAGCCAGAAGATCTGACATTTTAGGCAGTCAACATTTGGACTCGCGTCTGGAAAGACATTTTTCTCAATGCTTATTGTACGTACAACACATTTTATTTTCTTTTAGTTATACAGGGTTTGCCTTCAGATGCCCCAACCCTTCATTTTATTTCTGTATTTTTTTCTTACAATGTAAATTTTCTCAATACACTGCTAGAATTTGCATAGCTAACAACAAACTCACCTTTTCAGAATACTTCACCCAAAAATTACTTGTTCTTTTATATTACTTACCTCTTGAACTTTATTGTGATGTCTGAGAATTTTGAATCTCATGCTTTCATGCGGCATGGAAATAAAAACGTTTATTATAATAGAAGCCAATGGTGACAAGTGCTGTACAACAGCAAACAATATAATGAAGAAAAATAAATCTCACATTATTTGTGTCGCATAATCTGCACATGGCAGTTATCTTGTTGTATTCCCAAAATGTGTTTTTTTTGCTAAAATACTGTTAAATATATATTTCTGGAACTATTAGTGCACATCACGGGGGTGAAGACAGGGAGGGGGTTCCAGTAGGTAATTTAACCTACCCCAAACTGCTAGCAGTCCACAAAATAAGACATAATAAGTACATACAGTAGCTTTTTATTGAAAACTACAAAACATGCAAATTAAATGTGTAAATTAAGACTGCTACACATACCGGTGTAATGCAAAATTCAGATCATACAACTGTATGTCGAACAAATGAGTAGCTGCCATGAACCCATTGGTTTACCCATCGTACCTTTGTAGCAACCATTAGTTTTTCAAAATGAGAAAAAAAGAATGAGGAAAAAGAAAATGTAAATGGTCAGTTGGATGGTTTTTGAATATACAATGGGTAATCCGAAAACCAAGAAGATAAGGTAGGGCTTTCAACTATATACTTTTACTCTTAGCTAAATTGTCATCTAATTAGCCAGCTAATTATCTAACATCTGCTAATATTTTGTTCTACTGTTGTGACTTTGTCAGTCGCTAAAATTCAGTTATGTGTACCTTTCAGAAGGAACGATGGAATATTTGAGTCTGGTGTATTGAATTATGCTGGTAATGGCAATTGGCAGGAGCATAGAGAAGGGTATTTGTGTTAAAATGAAATAAACTACAATTAAAAGGCAACTATGAAATAATGAATTGTATGAATAATTTCAAGTAATTTATATAAATGAGTCAACAATGTATATAAAAATAATTAACCACCTTTTTCAACCCTCGCAAACATATGCAATTTTTAATTTCTGGAAAACATTTGGGATTAAATTGCTTAGAGATTTTTATATAGACAACATCTTTGCATCCTATGAACAATTACATTCCAAATTTAATTTTCCAGCAACACATTTCGTTCACTATCTTCAAATTAGAAACTTTGTTATACAGAACCTGCCCAATTTTTCTCATCTCGCACCTTCCTTTATGCTAGAAAAAATATTGCTCAGTTTTGAGGACTCAGACAGCATTTCTGCGATATAAAAAATTATTTTACAGCCCCTCCCTTTCAAAGATCCAAGAGGACAGTGGGAAAAGGATCTCTCACTCAACATATCAGAAAAGGAGTGGTAGCAATGCAGAGAATTCACTCGATCTCCATATGCGCAAAGCATACAATTATTCAACTCAAAATGATATATCGAGCACATCTGTCTCGCTTAAAACTGTCCAAAATGTTTCCAGGGCAAGATCCATCCTGCAAACGCTGCAATCAGGTTCCAGCTTCACTGGGTCACATGTTTTGGGCCTGTGCCAAACTAACATCATTCTGGACAAACATTTTCAAGTGCCTTTCAGACAGCCTTGGCGTCACAATACCTCCTAACCCACTAACAGCTGTGTTTGATGCTCTTCCAGATGGGCTTAAAGTGGAGAAGGACAAACAAACTGTGATTGCTTTCACAACTCTATTGGCATGCAGACTTATTTTGCTAAACTGGAAGAATCCTAACTCTCCTCTTTTAAGTCAATGGGTAGCCGATGTTTTATATTATTTGAAATTGGAAAAAATCAAATTCTCAGTCAGAGATCTGTGCAGAGCTTTTTCAAAACCTGGCAGGATCTAATCAATAATATTTTAGAATAAGCTCTTAAAGCACTGAGGAAGTAACTCTCTTCCCATTTCTTTTTCTTCTCCATCTATCTTTATCCACCTATTAAACTCATCAATTTACGTATTTTTACAAGCTTTAAGTTTTACTCCGTTGGCTATGCTCTCTTTCTCAGGGGTGGGCGTTGATTTGTTTTCTAATCCTATTTTTTGTAAAAATTGATCTATTTGTATGGAATGATTACAATAAAATCAATAAAATTATAAAAAATAATAATAATAATAATAATAATAATTAATTGATTGATAAGACAACAAAAGCAACAGAAAAAGAGACATTTTAAAATAAATCGTGCTGGCATTAAATTAGCTATTCTTAAAATGTGTTGTCTGGAGAAGTCCTACTATGAAATGCAAACAGCCTTTAAAAAAGTGGGCTAATTTGAAATAAAACCTGAAACAGTGAAATTAAAAAGAATGCTATTGACACTTTTTTTACTATTGAAATTTAGCTTTCCATGATACCTAGACACCTTTTATTTACCCATACATTTTTTCACAATTTAATAAATCTTTCATATACAATGATGTAGCTTTTCAAAAGATAAAAATTCATTTTTATTAAGTGAAGACGGGTTGCATGTGACTGTTTATTTCATAAATAAATTTTTATTTTAGCACTTTGACACAAATTTATGTCTTAGAAGCAGGGTTAGGCAGCTGTGCTATAGGCAACACCAAAGCTGTGGTACCACCGCACTCTAGCTAGTGCTTCGGAGGAGGCAATGCTCTGGAAACTCTCCTTCCCCTGGTCCTTTCAAAGTAGATGCGTCCCGGCTGGTAAGGGCCCCGGCCATCTGCCACACAGGCAATTCAATGCTTCTTCCAGATGCACTCGCTAAGTTCATTTTTATTTACAGTATGTATGTATGTATTTATTTTTTTATTTATCTATCAATTGATTTACTGATTGTATTATTTGTCCAGTTAGTCTATATCCTTGTTTTATATGTTTTTGTTACTGTATACATCTGAATTTTCCTATTGGATTAATAAATTTTATCGAATCTATTCTAATCACTGCATGTTTATAATCTTTCAGATGATTAGCAAAGTGCAGGGAATTTAGCAAACTCATCAAGAATCAGTGAGCTAACTGAAAGACTTGTTTGCCAAAATTTAGAAGGGAGCATTTAAGTGTTGAAGGAAAAGTAACCTTAGTAATCTTACAATGTAAAAGAAAAAAGAATGCAAAAAAAAACCCCACAAAAAATGTGTTGTTTTTTTTCTGTGGTGTTTGTGGGTCTTTCTGCCATTTAAAAGACAATTACCAGAGAAATTTCTTTTTTCTCCCCTTGTTTTCAGACGTCTATGGACAAGGATCCACCTTAACACAAGAAAATGAAAGCAATTACCCTTTAAAATCTATATTTGTAATTTTCTTTATCAACTTAAAGTCTTTAATTTGAAAGTTTTTTTATTTTTTATTTAATAATTGCAAATGCAGAAAAAATTGACAGTACATCAATATCAAAACAGTTTTATTAAACACTATATTGTTATTCTTTGGCATATAGTACAAATAATACAAATAAATCTGCATTCTCATGTACATATGAAATATTAGGCCAACATGTATTTTATGTGTTAGTTGTACACTAAATGGTGCAAACTTACTGTTCACAAGTATTTAGTTTTTTAACTCATGGATATCTTTACTTTTTAGCCTCATAAAAACTCCCATATATGAATGCTTACATACGAGTTCATCTTCTACTTCAGCTGCCATATAATGACATTCAGTATTTTCAGACATTGTCCTTCACATCCAATCTCTGACTGCTTTGTTTGAATTTCTACACACAACAGTGATGAACAGATGGATACTCTATAGAGGTGTAAGTAGGGGTGTACCTGTCAATTTTTTAATCCTGGAAGACTGCTAAATACTCCTGAAGAACATCAATCCATTTAAGATTTCCCCATTAACCTGAATTACCACAGGAATACACAATGCGGCGTACTATTGATTATCTAATCAAGGTGTTGAAAATCTTCAAAGACATGGAAAAAGGAGATTGAGCAGAATTCTTCAGCTTAAGGGTGAATCACGTAGTCGAGGAACCAAAAAAAAAATAAGCGGAAGGGCATTTGGGCACTTCTTTACACAAACAGTTATGGGGATCTGGAATAAATTGTGGTGGCATGCAGTTGAAGCAGAAACTTTGACAACCTTTAAGAAGAAGCTGGATATGATACTGGGACAGATTAGCAATTAGCTAAACAAACAAGTCTTCTCTTGTTTGTCAAATGTCTTATGTTCCCATATTTTGTTGCAGTGAGGGTTACATGTAGGCCATGTTTCGCAAATACTAGTCTCAACATGATTCTCAAATATACACGTCAGGGGACAAACTATTAAAGGTTTATGGTGAATAGAGATGAAATCCTGAACTGCAAAGGTTACATCCAAAGGGCTTCTTCCTAACACACCAGCTCCCAGTTTCTCCAGTCCATGCATTTTCAATCTCCACTGCCATTTCAAGGATAGAGCAAAAGATACAAAACAAACAACTTGAGGCTGAGGGAAAACAAAAAGCTAAAACTGCTGTTATTCATTTATGAGTTCAGTAGTGCATGGTACCTGAAGCTTAATAATTAATTTCTATGTTGTAATGAGCACTGTGACAGTGAGGACAGACAGACACAGACACACATAGATCACCAGAGCTACTCAGCTCCAAATGTTTGAAAAGTGCACCTGTCTGCTACAATATCTTTCTGTCATCTGAACTATTGCATCAATATATGACATAACAACAGCAAATACAGTTTAGACAAGCATTGTGGTCTATAGATGTACAGCATGTTAAAATTTCCAATTAGACAGTAATGTTAAATTTCTTTACTTATTTATTTAGACGTGCAGTCAGAAGATGGATGTTGAGCAGCTTCATAGGCAGATTTGTTGATTCAGGTGTTTTGAGTACTGAAATCTGCATCTCCTGTGGCTCTTCATTATCAGCTCTCTTAATGGCAGGCCTTTTGATTAAGTGTGGCACATCATGTACTTCAAATGCATATTTTACTCTTCATATTTTCATGAACATGCCTGCCAGTTCCATCAGGCTTATATTGACTCCTAGACTATCGTCGTAATGGTGAACAACAGAGAGCACACAGCACCTGCAACAATGAATTGTTCACATATAACATTCGTCCATTGATGTTACAGAAATGTTTTTCTCTTTTCAGAACAGGTTATGTTTATTTGTAAAACATACAATGTGCTCTCCACACACATGACATACAATTATTTGTCTAATAGGGTTTCTTTAGAAGTCCTTTCAACTGTTGATGGTTCGTCATAAATAGCTTGCTCGCTGCAGGACCAGGTTAATCTGATCCCTACTTTGAGGGCAGCCATCATGATGTGTTGGATTAACTTAGAAATTTGACACTCCGTGAACTGTTCCCACTGAGTTTGAAGCAAAATCTAGTTGTCTCCAGACCTATACATTATATATCTGGCTTCAGCAAGACTCAAATAAAAAGTAACATCTGGTATAGTTTTAAAAGTTCCTAAAGTCCTACTGTATTCCACACTACTTGGTCACTTATTCCATGTGTCTGTGGCTCTCTGAATAAAGAAAATCTTCCTAAGGTTTGTGTGAAGTTTACCCTTAACAAGTTTCCAACTGTGTCCCCATTTTCTTGGGGAATTCATATTAAAGTCACAGACTAATTCCCTTCATCATTTTAACACTTCAGTCAGGTCTCCTCTTCGTCTTCTTTTGCTGAAACTGAAAAGATTCAGCTCTTTTAATCTTTCCTCATAATTCATCCCCTGTAGCCCCGGAATCAGCCTAGTCGCTCTTCTCTGGACTTTTTCTAGTGCTACTATGTCCTTTTTGTAACCTGGAGACCAAAACTGCACAGTAGGTAAATACATACAGCCAACCTTAATTATTTTAGGATTCTACATTTCTGTAATGAACTTCATGACTCCATGGCTCCAATGCTACCACCCGTTTAGCGGGGGACATCTTCGTCTTGTCTAGGTTCTTAGTCTAATTCTGCCAACCTCATCCTCTCCATTTCTTCACTTTGAATGTCTCAGGTTAGTCAGACAGGACTTTTCCATATCTACTGTTGGTTCTTTTTTTTCTAGAGCTGGTCTCCATCAAGTTCTTTTTTAGTCCTTGTATTAATCTAGCCCATTGCCCCCTCACCTTTAGAAACACCTATATGTTTATCTCAGATTGAGTCTTTAAATGTTACAAAATGTGCATAAGACTATTAACGTTTGCATTTCCATGCATCTGTTGCCCTGAATGAGTAAGCCTTGGGATGGACTGGCACCCTGTCAACATTTTGCTTCTGTTTGACTCTGCTGGGTGGAGGATCAATACCAATTTTCTGAAATCGGTACACAATATTGTAGCATTGTTATTTATTGTCTGTTTTTAATTTGTGTAGCATTTCTTTTTCCTGTAAAAAGTTTATAAATACCTTTTTTAATTTTCTGGTTCCTGAAGCTATAAATTAGTGGATTCAGCATTGGAGGAATAATATTACCCACAACGACCATTGTGTTATAGGATTCAGCTGACAGTTTGACTCCGGCTCCTGGGAGAACATAAGACAACAACAAAGGACAATAGAAAAGTCCAACCACTAATAGATGAGTCACACAGGTGCTGAAAACTTTGCTGCTGCCTTCACCTGAGGAGATCTTAAGAGCTGCATGAGCAATCCGACCGTACGAAAACAGGATCAGGGTTAGAGTCCCAAAGCCAAGAACAGCAGATAATGTGGACAAAACAGCTAAATATTTAGGGTCTTTAGTACAAGCGATACGAACCATTGTGGCAAAATCACAAAAGCAATATGGTAAGACATTGGTGGAACAGAAAGAAAGCTCTTTAGCAAAAAACAGAGAAGGTGACATGTCAACGACTCCAAAACAATTAAAAAGTATAAGACAGGCAAGAACAGTTTTATTTGTAATGATGGAAGGGTATCTTAGAGGGTGCAGAATAGCCACATAGCGGTCATATGCCATTAAACCTAAAAGCAAGGCTTCTAATATCTCCAAGTGGAAAATGAGAGCCATTTGCAGCAAACAAACATCATTTGAAACAACTGAGTAGTTGAACAGAAGAAGAGAAATCATTTTGGGGATGACGTTACTGCTGTTTATCACATCAATTGCAGCTAAGGCACCAATGTAGAAAAACATGGGCGTCTGTAACTGATGGTTCACTAATATGACCAGAATAACCAGAAAATTTCCAACAAGAGTTACCAGGTAGATTAGAACAAGAATCGCCATCGTCACGTTTTTCTTCTCTGGGTCAATCACACAGTCCAACACAAACTCAGACACTGAAACAGAGGTCTCATTTGTCATGGTAGCTTTTGCAACTGAAAGACAAGAAAAACAAAAACAAACATTATGAATAAAAAAAGAAATATCACAATAATGAATCAGAACATTACAATACATTTTCTTATTCCAAATCTGAGTGAGCTTTACCATGTTAACAATATCCAAAGTTACAAAAAATGTTAACTTGTACAATTTAAGCATTGTGATTCTATGTGATTGTTGCAGATATGTGTGACACAAAAATAAAGCTTTCAACTGATTTTAATATTTAATGGACATCGTATTGTTAACATCTTTTAAAATCGAAATTGCTCAGTTTTACTCTGTTTTCAAATTGATTTGTATTGTGAGTGCATTAAGCATTTGTAAAGTCTGTGCTTTTATTACCATTGAATTTATTGCAGCACTAGTGAAGAGCACTAAACAAAAATAAATCAAATGGGATTAAAATTAAATATACTGTATATATTCATTAAAACTAACATTATGCCTTACATTCAACTGGCATGTGGTAACTCTTCTCACAGTAGCAACTTCTAACTGTATATTGGTCATTAATAAAGGTATTCGTCCAATTATTATTTTCAAAATCCACATTTTCATATTTAAGGGCAGTGAGTTGTAGGAGTCTGTCCGAGGAAAACTTCAAATTAAATTATTTCTAAGCTTAAACAAGAAACCCTGCTATGAATCTAAAATTTAATTTTTAGTTGTTAATTCCAAATCTAAATAAAATAAGTAGTCTTTCTAGGTTAATATTAATGATAAATTCAAATACATTTTTGCTCAATTTGATAAAATGTAAGTTTCACACAGCTACATCATATCCTTATTGTTCTCCTGTATTTGTGGTGTAACAACAGAATCTCACCTCATTAAGTAGACAGATAGAAACGTGAATGTTAGGTTAGACTGAAAGGTATAGATAAGAGATATATCGTTTTCTGACTCTATGCATGGAAGTCATAGTGTATGTGATTATTCAGTATATAGAAACTTTAAGAAATTTAACTAGGATACTTCAGCCTTAAAACAGAAAAATCATACACAAGAAGTTTTTTCACATTTTTGTGAACAATCATTGACTTTGTTGTTGTATGAACGTTTCGATTTGAATTTCACAAAACTTTCAAAACAAAAACACTTAGGCTATGGAATTTTTTTAAATACTGTATACATCATACTAATTCTCTATTCTTCCCCGTAGTTGTATTTGGAACTATTTTGGAAACCTTCAACAAACTCAGCTACAACTAAAGTAGAGCGTCAATATCATTTTGAAGAGAAAAAAAATTACCTTCACAATGTTATCCGAGGTTAAATTGGATTACTTTGTGGTTGGAGTCTTTCGTTTTTGTTGAAATTATATCAGTTTGGTTAGCACACAAGTGATTGCAATCCATCGATTTCACTTGAGATTACACTCTGTATTTTTTTTATTTGCTGCTCAGAGTTTATTTTTTCATAAATGATAAATAGATTTTTTTGCCCCCAAGTTTACTTAAAAGTAGAGTTAACTCCAAAATATCAGCTTGTTGTGTAATTTATTTTATTTTTTTATATCTTGTCTTCATCAAAATGTGCCATCAAAGTAATGATTCTTATTAAATGTACTGGAAAATACGTCTCTTTGGCTCTAAGTCTTTATTTAAAAGCAACTTCACCTCTGGGGATTATCATAGATGCCATCCTGTGAATTGGGACCTGAAAGGTTTATGAGCATGAAACTGTGTGCAGTGTTTGTTACACAGCCTGTTCGCAACTGATTGCAGTAATGATTAATTATATTTGTTCCTTAAACATGACAAGGTGCATTATTTTCTTCTCATTGTCTTCTTCTGTGTCATTTTAGATTTTCAATTTGATCTTAGGTTAATGGGCGAACACTTGAGATTTAGATTGGGTTTTCTATTAATTTGCTTTCTAAATTCTTAGTATTGTGCCACAGTGTCCAGCACTCCAAATCACATAAACACTATTAACCTTTAGTTAAGAATTTACCACTGTAGCTTTCATGAATCTTTTGCCACAATTTCATTTTCCTCTTCTGTTCAGTTATCACCATAATTTCATTTATATTGCTTTATGCTTTTTGACTGATATGTAACGGAAGCAACTCTTGTCAGTAAATTATTAAAAACATTTATAAAAGGTTTACATGCTTGATCTGATCATTAAACCTTTACATAACGAAGAAATAGTATAGTAGAATAAATCAAAATTGACTTAAATACATTTTCAGGATGGATTTGGGGATAAATGGTGATGAAAAGATGGAGTAGCAAGTATATTTTAGAAATTTATAAAAGTGTAAAGTTGCATAAGGTTTGTCAGGAAGGTATGTGTCCAGAGCATTAAATAATGCCACCTAAGGCAAGGTATGTTTTAGCAGCCCCCATCTTTACCAGGCATGAGACAATACACTTAATCCACACAGAATACATGTTCTGATGCTGACTTCATAATACTACAATGCTATAATACAGTACAACCTCATAACAATGAATGAAATAATAAACAATTAAAAATAATGTTTTATTTTAAAGAAAAATAAAAAATATTAGCTTTGAATTTGAAAAAGTAAGCATTTAAAACAAATAAAAGGTATAAATTCTTCACCGCTTCTGTTTTGACCTTCAGTACTTTCTCATCAAGAGCTGAATTCATGTTCCCCTCCATTATGGGAAGTCACCCAGGCACTGAAGCAGCAAAACATCTCCACACCATCACACTACCAGCATCATGTTTGACCAAGGCATGATGAGTTTGCTGTGGAAAGCAATGTTAGCTTTATGATGGATATAAAGGGACCAATGTCTTCCAAAAAAATTCTACTTTTGACTCATCAGTCCACAGAACATTAACCCAAAAGGCAGGGGAATCAAGATGTTTTTTGTCAAATGTTAGACAGTTCTTATGAACTAGCATCCAAAGCACAATAATCCCAAAAAATACTCAAAATGGCCATTAGAGGGGGAAACCACCACACTCTGGGCATTCACAAAAGGAGCAACAAAAAATCTTCATAAATAAAAAGTTGTATTTTACAATAATCAAAGCTCCCAAAGAACACAAAAGGAAAGAAGGAGTTGCCTGCAAACTCAAAGGCAATCCAAAGAAAACAATGTCCCTTTGCACAAATCTAAAGGATTATTCATCTTTACACGTTGAAAAACAGAAACTGTGGTTGGACAGCAAGACAGAGCATAAGAGCAAGATTCTAATTCAGTAATGTCAGCATGCAACTCATATTCTGTACATTAGATAATTGGCAGTGTTTCTTAGCTCATCGATATTGAAGTTAGAAGTTGTCGTGATCTGGAAACAACAACAACAACATTTATTTCTATAGCACATTTTCATATAAATGATGCAGCTCACAGTGCTTTACAAGATGAACAAAGAAAAAAGAAAAATATAAAAATGAGATTAGGCACTACTAAGTAACAAAGAATAAGGTAAGGGCCGATGGCCAGAAGGACAGAAAAAAAACAACAACAACAACAAAAAAAACTTCAGAGGGCTGGAGAAAAAAAAAAAGCAAAATCTGCAGGGATTCCAAGGCCACGATACCATCCAGCCCCCACCCCTAGGCATTTTACCTAACATTAATGATCTCAACCAGTCCTCATGGTTTTCAGGCTTCAAGTGGAAGAATTAGATGATGATGGTCTTGTGGACCTCAGGCCTTCAATCCATCAATGTAGGGACTGCATGGTGCCCTGTGGTGGTGGTGGTGAATATCAGCAGCACAGAAAACTGGAAAAAAATGGAGAGGCAGAGCAGAATAGACGCTTTTTCAGCACAACGCTCTGTCTTCCTGGACATTTGTGCAGGTTGGATCAGGGAGTATGCACTAAGGGGATTTTGGCATTATTACATATCCAAACGTGAACAGCTATTATTCATGCTATGCAATAATGGGGCTGCAAATGGCTGAAGAGTAGTAATTATAACACTTCTTATTTTAGAAAGAAAAGTCTTTGTTTCGCACCAAATAAAACACATTTTAGAAGTTTGTTTTCAAAAAAACTGGATTTTACAGTATGCAACCAAGACAGTTGATGATGCACAACCCTGGAATCAATTTTCTTTTGTGCCCCAGTTTGCCAGCCATCAGTTTACCAAGTTTAGATGTCATATCCCATAGCACTGCAAATTAAACTGTTTGGCACAAGGTGTCCCCGTTTTATGGAAACTTTTTTCTGCCAGAAGTATCTCAGAAAATAGTAAAAAAAAGTGTTGCAAGTGCAGTTATATTTTATTTCTCTCTATTATTCTTTCTAAAAAAATCCTGTGACGAGACGAGACTTTTTGGAAGATTTTTTTCAAGTCCCACGAGATGAGACTTTGGCCATGAGATTTTTTCAAGTCATGCCCTCCTCTTAACCATATTCAACCACACACATGGTAATCTCGCCTCTCATTCGTGTGAATGCTTTTGACAGACACAGTTCCTGCTCTCTCAGCTCTTATAAATTGTAAAGTTTTCCTCACTTAAAGTTCCCAATTAAAGAAGACGTATTATGACCAAATCTTCATTACGAAGGGTTATCAATAGAAAAAATGAGTACACGAGCAATCCTAGCACCAAGAAACGATGAAGTCAAACAAATTAACACCAAAAATTTCGATCGGTTACACGGCAGATTGGTTAAATGCATATCAATAGTCTCTGCTGAAACAGTTGGTGGTGATTGTGCAGAAGATGAAAACATCAACTTACAATATCCCGAAGAATATCTACAACCGTTAACACCATGTGGTCTTCCACTGCACGAATTACTGTAGAAAGAAGGATGTATCCAAGAAAGGTAATGTAGTACATCTTCAGAGGATAACATTACACAACAAAGGAGATCTTGATATGCCATTTGTATTAAAACGTTAACTGTTTCCCATTAGAATAGCTTTTGCAAAGACAATTAACAAATCACGGAACTAAACATTCGAAAAAGTTGTTTTATTTAATAGAGAGAAAGAAACGAAATTTAATCACGGGCAGTTATACGTTGCGTTGCCACGATGAAAGTCCAAACACAGAATCAAAATTCAATGTGATATTGAAAAAAATTTAATTCAAAAAATTGTTTTTACTGAAGTTTTACAGTAAAAGTGTAAAAAGTATTTGCATGTTAATTTCAAAAGCAAACAGAACAAAATTATATTACACAACAAATAACTCTAACGCAACATGATGCATAATTTATTTTCAAATTATTACATTTTACTCTTTTTTAATATGGTTAATAACTCGCTGTAATGTAACAGAACTGCAAAGAGGCTAGCGCGTAGCACAGACATAGTTTTAGAAAATAAAAATATATATATATTAGCTGTTTAAGCCTGTGCTGTAAAAAGCTCAGGGTCCCAGAAACTTTTGAAATCGTCAGAAAAAAAATTGAAATGTAGTGATGTCAGGTAATTGAAAGGAACCACACTGGGCATCTCTCTCGTAGGAGGATTCACTTTGCCAACGTGCTCACATTGCTAGTGCATTAGCGGCGGGAGGAAAAGTAAAAGGGATACCCTCTTCCCAATTTTAGCAGCTAAGCGACTTTGTCTTTCTTCTGAGGTTTCGTTTTGCTGACGTGCTCGCCTTGCTTGCGTTATTAGTGGCTAAGCAAGTTTTCTGTTTCCTCGGAGGCAGAGCCCTTACCCTGACTCTGCCTCTCACTTCCAGGCCGGACAGACACACACACTTCCACACATAGATGTTTATATATAAGATACACGCACAAACATACTCTCTATGTCACTCTTAAGCAACAAGTAAACAATTTGTAACTATATAAGTATAATTACATATCAAACTTTTACTTTCAAAATAATTTTTCATGCCAACCCTTGCAGCAATTTCTGTTTACCACTAGCTACAGAGAGACTGGATATTTTGTACACTAAATTGGAGTTTTTGTGCAGCAATTTGCACATCTTCTCCTGCCTTCTGTTGCAAACTTGGGTTTAGTGTTTATTTATTTTGTTGTTGTTGCTTTTTTCTTGGATGGTTGCCTGTAAAAATCCCAACAAAACCAACATTGGTGAAGTCTTTAAAAAAAATAGCAACCCCATATAAAAATGGAAATCTTTAGTTAAATATTATTATTATTATTAATTTAAAGGGTCTCATATGTTTTCTGACTCTTTGCGGGCCCTTTAAGTTTTGTTTTGATTGTGCTGCACCACATGGCTAATTCATATACATTTATCTCGCACTGCCTTCCTTACACCAGTGTTTCTCAACCATTATAGCTCCACACCTCAGTTTTGCCTTATTAAATTTATTGAACACCCACTAGCTGCAATTGCAAATTACCTCCGTGGTGAAATGATCGCGATTGGGGTTTCCCTTAGTGAGACGGGCTCATTATGGTAATCTTGTTAGACAACTAAAAACAAACTTCAAAACTGAAAAAATGAAGTCCTAGTAATCTGGTTAATGTGCAGTTTAAAGTTTAGGTCAGAGTCCATGATTACACCTAAATTCTTTGCCACCAACTTGAATTTTAAGCTATCCATGTTTGCCAATTACCAAGATTTCTGTTTCCTCCTAATTTAGTTTGAGAATGTTACTACTCGGGGCGACACGGTGGCGCAGTGGGTAGCGCTGCTGCCTCGCAGTTAGGAGACCTGGGGACCTGGGCTCACTTCCCGGGTCCTCCCTGCGCGGAGTTTGCATGTTCTCCCCGTGTCTGCGTGGGTTTCCTCCGGGTGCTCCAGTTTCCTCCCACAGTCCAAAGACATGCTGGTTAGGTGGATTGGCGATTCTAAATTGTCCCTAGTGTGTGCTTGGTGTGTGTGTGTGTGTCCTGCAGTGGGTTGGCACCCTGCCCAGGACTGGTTCCTGCCTTGTGCCCTGTGTTGGCTGGGATTGGCTCCAGCAGACCCCCGTGACCCTGTGTTCAGATTCAGCGGGTTGGAAAATGGATGGATGGATGGAAGTTACTACTCATCCAATCGAAAATCCTGCTAAGACACAGGATCAGAGAGTCAAGAGCATCAAGGTCATCAGGAGCTATCCATAAATAAAGCTGTGTGTCGTCTGCATAGCTGTGGTCGCTCACCTTGTGCTTTGAGATAATCTGACCTAATGGAAGCACGTAGACTGAAAAAAGCAGCAGGCCTGGAATAGATCCTTGTGGTACGCCATATACAATATCATGGACCTCTGAAGTACCACAACTAACAAAGACTTTTCTACTTGTTACATATGACTTAAACTAATTTAAGACACTGCCAGAGAGCCCTATCCATTTTCTAAGGTGTAAAAGAAGTTGTTTTGGTTGCTCTTATTAGACAGGTCTATAAATCAAAGGTAAACCAGGGGTCTTACTCACACAAAACTTTACCTAACCTAACACCCATTTCCTACATGTTATCTTTTTTTTGCCAAAGCCACTGAGGCAAAATATATATTTAGGCTGAACTCAATCAGGGTCATGCACATCATTAGATTTACCTCTTTCCCCAGAGTCAAACAGCAAGAATCTGGCAACCACAACACATTTGTGTTTTATATGAAAGAAACCTGCTGCTCATTCCTCATTTCCCACAAGAGGTGAGCTGAGTACCTTTAATTGAGATTTGCAGTTCCTCAGAGTTCAGGCTTCTCAGAGGGTCTGATAAAGAAAGAAAACACACTAAGCCACCCCACCTTGAATAAAAAAAACTTTCTCATTCAATCTGCACACAAAATGTCCATTTTTAGAGGGTATTTTTTAATCATGAAGTGGATTTTTTTAAGACTAAAATCATCCCATATATAAAAATTATACAGAATTAAAAGAAACAAAAGAAGCAATTGACCATGATTATACAATAATAATGACACCGACGTGGTATTTGGTAATGCTGTGTACTGATTGTGTAGAAAATCAAAGTGCTGTACAGTAACAGGTAAATTAATGGCTAGAATTATTACGGAAAAATAGAACATTGTTGAGAACAGGAATATTAGCTTATACTTTGCATGGGTTTAGAAAAGGAAAGTCCTGAATCACTAACATGCTGGAATTTTATGAGTAAGCATTAAATGAAAACGATCAGAGAGGTGCATATGATGTTATTTATCTTTTCAGAAGGCTTTTGATCAGTTCCCTCATGAGAAGTTTGTGCTTAAACTTAAAGAAGTGGGAGTTCAGGATGTGGTGTGCTGGTGGGTACAAAATTACCTCAAACACAGGAAAAAAATGTTAAGGTGAGGGGACCTTTTTCAGAATTACTTGATGATGAATATCATGTCCCTCGGTGGCCAGTGCTGGGGCTCTTACTCTTTTTAATATACAATAATTACCTATACATGAATATAATCAGTAAGCTGGTTAAGTCTGCAGATGTTGCTAAACTGGGTGGACGGGCAGATTATGTAGAATCAGCTAAATTGTTATAGAGGGTCTTGGACAGTATACAGGCTTGGGCAGATATGCATCAGAAGTATTACATGTAAGAAGTGAAAATGTCAGACTTGAATGCACAATGGGAGCTCTGAAACTTGATACAGGTTGAGTATTCCTAATCCCTAAAAAATCCAAAATGCTCCAAACCTTTTAAGCACCCCACATGACTTGTGCATTAATGGAATAACACTGCTTATGGTTAAGAAAAGCAGCTTTATTCTCACTAGAGTACCCTTGCTGAGTTCAGTAAATTGTTCCAACTGTTAGGAAAACTGGACACTGCTGCTAATTGCCGTTTTTATGCTGGCAAAAACATGTTATGTATTTTTTTAATACTTTATGTATTGTCAAACACATGCGACTAGGAAGGAGCTGAGTGGACCAAGCAGAGGTAATTAGGCCGAGGTGTGGCAGGGAGCACTAAACCTACCTCTGTTATTTGTACAGGCCAAATACGGGAAAACCTGCTGGATTTAACATCACTTCTGCTTCTGGCGGCCAGACTGACTTCACTTCTGGTTCCGACCAGTTGACATCACTTCCGGTTCATGACTTATAAAGCCGCGATTTTCCAAAACCTCATCAGTTCAGTCTTGGAACTCAAACCAAACAGATCATTCCTGTTTTCAGTACCCTTTTGCAGCCAGGGACAATATACGGGTGGCTGCCCCAAACCTTTTTCCATGTGCTGAGACTACTTCTTTTACAGTATATATACTAACAGCACAGGGCGGCAAATAATGGAAAGGCTTAATATCCAAATTGCCTCCAAAAGTAACACAAGCACAAACACAGGTTTTCCTTTTCTCTCTTTCTATAAATCACAGTTCCTCTCACCACCGCACTGCCCTGCTCCAGTTGAGTGTTTCTCCACATCCTCCCAGTTCCGACTCGCCTGGATAAGGGAGTGTGGTCCCTTTTATTAAAGACCCAGGAGTACTTTCTCTACACTATATGGGGTGGAGTCCTCGAACCTTTATCTGTGCTCTTTGTGTTTTCTGAGTTGACTTCAACTGCCTCCGTGGGGGGATGACTGAGCAGACTGCCTGCTGCCAGTGCCGATCGACACATTTGTAAGATAAATACTCTGATGACGAGAGGAGAGAAGGAATTTAAGGTGGCCCAGAATTATGACTTTTTTCGTAGGCTTTAGGGATTCTAGTGTTAAAATCATGTTTTGAAGTAAATCAGCGTTGTGATGTGAGATTTTACATATAACTTGATGAATATTTTGTAAGTCTTTATTTGATTTTTAGGCAAAGCAATGTAATTTAGTGATACTTTGGTGAGAGGCATTCGTGTTTGCCCCCCCTTTACAACTGAGCCTCTTTGAATTTTTTACGACAGGATTTGGGGGAAGATGTGCCTTAAACCGGTTTGGTTAGTGTTTCTTTGCTTAATTCATTTCTACCCCCGCAAGAAAGACTTAAAGACATATGGTCTTGGGGGTGGCAGGTATTAAGATGTTGTATTCCCCCATTGGTCTGAGGTATGGCTGTTTGGAATTGGCTTGTCTCAGAGGCCTTTAAGTACCATGATGTCCTATTGGCTCTAGGGGTTGGACAGAACATCTATAAATGTATGTGTTTAACCTCACAATCTCTCTCTTACTAACCAACATCTGAAAGAAACATCTCTCTTGCTAACCTGTGATGATGAAGAGAACACAATGAAGAGCACAGTTTAGCAGCCATTTTGAACAGACATGTGGCTGAAAGCTGAGCACCAATGATGCCTTAACTAGAGACATTTAAGTAACTAGATGTCTGTGTGCCACCTGAACTACATATCACCATTTAATCAGGTTGTATGGTTGCCAATATTCAAATATACTTTGCATTTTGTTATTATTTATGAATATTATCAATAATACATTGTTTAAATAGTAGCTTAACTTCTGCTTGTCTTTTTACTACATCTAATTGCCTGAGGTTATAGATATAGAAGGGAATGGTGGGGATAAGTTATATACAATAATACCTTATAAACAGTGGTAAGTCTGTGAGATTAGGCATTCTAAGGCTACATATTAATAATACAATATGGGAAAGTAGAGCAATATATATATTACTCTACCAAGACAAAACAATGAGAGACAAGGAAAGGTCCAAGAGTAACAAATCTGTTCCAGATGACCACAGACAACGTTCACAAAAAATGAAAAATGTACAAGGTGATAAAGATTTGTCTTGGAAAAATGAAAGCATTAACGAGCCTTTTAATTAAATACCAAGGTTCATTATCTGCTAGGCCTGGGTTGGGATAAAAACCTGCACCCTACTGCAGACCTCCAGGATCTCATGGAGTTGACTACCCCTGGCATATAGTAATTTTTAAAAAGCTATATATGGCCTTCTGTAATATGTTACTACAGAATAAGACAAAGGGAATGGTTTAACTTTACAACTTGTTTTTGTTTAGTATACTTTTGAATTAGTCAAGCCCCAGGCACGCATAAAGCATCCTGATTGTGTAGTCAAACATTGCAGACTCATCCGCTAATTCAAACGAATCATGCAGGGCAAGGCGTGTGGATGATGTAAAATTCATTGTTGTGTTGTGATAACTACTGACTACTGACTGACTGTTGTGGGCTCAGATCTTGCTGCAAGCAGCCAAATTGACTTAATCCAAATAAAGTTTTCCACCCTGATATTCATTTTAATTGTAATGGATTTCCACATGCAGATCTTAGGCTACATTGAGACATAATGCAATATGACTAATGCATGCCAAGCACTAATGTAAGCTGGCACTAAGAGTGTGGATGTTTCATCTTGTGTTCAGATTTAGTTATTTTTGTCTCGAACATAACATTTGAGTTTGGCTCAATGGCACCCTTTCTGATTGAACTTATCTGGTTGATTTGGACATGTCGGACATACGTACTTACCTATACAGTAAAACTGTTGTGTAAAGGAATAAATAGAAAGTTTTACAAGATGTGTTCAGCATAGAGAAAAATAATCAGACAGAACCTTCTGGTTTGGAATTGACACAGAAACTTCCACGCTCCAGGTTCATCCCCCACCACTAATTTCTTATGTGACCTTCAGAAAGTTGAATAACCTGTAACCCTTCAGCACTGAAGTATCATAAATCTGTCAAGATGAGGCAGTTTACAGTCCAAGGGTAAACCAAAGAAAAAAAAATAGAATACTGAAAAAGTACAAATATACTTTATGCAAAATGTTAATCATGTACTTAAAAAGGAAGCGTTTTTTCAGCAAAAATAACAACTTATTACACAGATTTCATTTTTTAACAGCACAAGTACTACTAATTATTAAAACAGCTATGACCCAGGTTTGAGAACATCTGATCCTCTGCAGTTTGCTTATCAGACACAGATACTGTAGGTGTGGAGGAAGCTCTGATCTTCATGTTCCACAGAGCCTTCTCCCACTTGGTCTAAGCTGGTACCACAGTCAGGATCATGTTCTTTGATTTGTCCAGTGCTTTCAACAACATCCTGTCTCATCGACTGTGGAAAAATCTCAAGGCTATGCATCTTGATGCTCCCACAATCTCCTGGATAATGGACTACCTGACCAATAGAATATTGTTTGTGAGTCTAAGGGACCGTGTGTCTGAAATGGTGGTGTGAAATACTAGAGCACTTTGGGGAACTCTTCTGTCTCCCTTCATGCTCACCCTCGACACAATAGACTTTCAGTACAATACTAGCGCTTGACATCTGCAGAACCTTTGAGATGGCTCATCCATCATAGGCTGCATTAATGATGGAGACAAGTCAGAGTACAGGAAGGTTGTGGAGGACTTCATCTTGTGGTGCAGGAAAAGCCATCAACAACTCAACATTAGCAAAACAAAAGAGAAGGTGGTGGACTTCCAGCGTGCCAAGAAGCCTCTGATACCAGTCATCAATCACGGAGAGGAGGTGGAAGTGGAGCAGAACTACAAGTACCACCAAGCTGGACTGGTCTGACAACACAATAGCGCTGGACTAGAAGGGCCAGAGCAGACTGGACTTGCTAAGGAGACTCAGGTCTTTAGATGTGTGCAGCAAGCTGCTGGAAATGTTCTACCAGTCCATAGTAGCCATTGTGGAGTTCCACGCTGTGGTCTCCTGAGGAAGCATCTTGAGCTCAAAAGATGTACAGTTCCTGAAAAAACCTATGAGTAAAGGCTGCTCCATTACAGAGCGAACCCTGGACATACTGAAAACTGTTGTGGAAAAGAGGATGGTAGTAAAATTGGATGCCATCATGAAAAATCCCCTCTATCTTCTCCAAGAGTCTTCAAGCATGTTTAGCCACAAGCTCATTCTACCACAGTGTGCTAAGAAGCACCTCTCAGGGTTTTTTTTTTTTGCCTACCACCATCAGGAAACTCTGTGCTTTCTCCCGACAGACTCATTTTGGAATATCTGCACAATATACATTTTATTTGTTTAGTTATTTATCGATTGATTATTTGGCTGTGTTATTTGCTCTGTGAGTCTGTATCTTTGTTTTTATGTTTCTGCTGCTGTATGCATTTGAATTTCCCCACAGGATTAATAAAAATTGTATCATCTAATCTAATCTAACGTAATCTAATTTAATCTAATCTAATCTAATTTAATGTGAACAAAAACAAATCCAAATGGTTTATTGTTCACCCAGAATAACAAACTATAACATTATCTGTTTGTTTCTGTTGCAGTTGAAAAATATCATAAAAATTAAAGAATACCTTTTTATATTATGAATATAGCGGGTTGGATAATGACTGACTGGCTGACTGACTCTGTCATCTTTTTTTCTCAAATTTGCATGCAGTCTCAACACTAAATGCCAAAGCTTGTTACATCTCAACATAAATGTGTATCTGTGATGTTACACCCAGTGATGTTTCTGGCTCTTTTGTACAACTTGTTGCACTTCCTGATGCAGCAATGGAGAGTTCAAGTGGAAGTGGCGGTGATGTGACAGTGGAGGACAAGCAGGTTGACTTTTTGTTAGGAAGATCTGCATTCTTCCTAATGTTAAAGTTGATGGAAACCCACCTTCTGAAATACTTTTCAGTACCTATAGGAATGGCGTCACTTATAATGGAGTACAGCGATATTCCCACTTGCATGGACGACCAACATCCAACACGTTGCCACTCTCCGTTGCCATGGTGGACAAAAATTAATTAAAATATGTAATTTTATGTCTTTATTCGTGAACACAAAACATCTTGCCTGATGAATGAATTAATTAATTGGTTAGTTTTTAATCCTTTATTCGCCATTTAAATTCCTTATATTAGGAAATTGTTATTTTTTGCATACCCCAACTTACCCTCCAGAGAGTTTTGGGGTCAGAGCACAGGATCAGCTATTTGTACAGCACCCCTGGAGCACCTGCAGGTTAAGAGCTTTGCTCAGGGCCCAACGGTGCATCATTCCTTCTGTTGCAGCAACCTTCAAGTTACCAGCCCAGATCCTTTAGCCAGAGTTATTTATCTGCAGCCATTATCAGCACTAGTCATGGACACCAATCAAACAAAGCCTGGTCAATACTTGTGTTTTAAAGCAGGACACAACCAGATATGACCATGTAAGCAAGTGTTACATGTAAGATCATGAGAGCATTGCCCTTTTTCTTAGGCTTTGGTGATGCATGGCCCACTGTGCAAAAACAATAGCAATCCACGTGGAGTCTGTGTTAGCAGAATAACTAGTGTGTTCTTTATCTCTTTATCCATTTACATTCCATAATTAAAAAAATTCTGGGAAATTATTTGGTTAGCTGAGCAGAGCTCAGATTTTTTCAGCAGCTGAGGCAATGACTCCAAGATCTGGAGGCCAAAATGAAGCCAGCCTTCTGAATTTGAATCTCATGACAGGAATGTACAGTAAATCAAGATATGGTGGCATCAGAGGCAAACTTTGACTGGTGTCTGGAAGTGAACTATGGTCCAGAGAACAGAGCCTACACCTTCTATGACTCCGGTATATGAATTTTTTGTTTCTCCAAATATTTTAAAAACCTAGCCACCACTATTATGCAAATAAGTATACTTACTGCTTTGTATTATCAACAGAGAACAACTGACAGAAAGCCAAGCCACTAAAAAAAAAATTACAGCAAAAATGTTGATGGACAAGACACCCACTCCTTTTATTGCACTCTGAAACCTCATAAGTAATGGCTAGTGCGCAGCCATTCCAAATTACAAGTTAGGAGGTGAACAAGCATTTCCTTGTATAGTTTGTATGGAAAACAAGGCCAGGTGTACACTCTGCGATTTTTAGACATTTTAGTCAAGCAACTACTCACATTGTACGATAGAGTCACCAATCATATACTGCATCTGCTCATACTGTACAAGCACATTCAGTCTGACTGACACGCCACAGTACGGGTGCTCAGACTATATGTGCACATGCCCCCGATGAACAGTTTTGCCCACTGACATTTTGCAATAAGGCTCTACCGACACAAAATAATAACATGGCCACAGGCTTTTCAAAATGTCAACAAGAAAAGTGCTGCGTTGCTGACTCTTGCTGTACTGAGCTCTGAAACTACAAAGAAAAGAAAAAGGCATAACTGGACATGTGGATGGTTAGAAATGCACAGACGATATGGTTGGTCCTAGAGAAAGAATTGGAGGTATGTCATCTATGTAATTTACGTGTTGGGTGCATTTATTTCAGGTTCTTCTATTAAAGCTTACCTAAGATATTAAAAGCCTGCTGGTCTCTCGTTCCTGCTGGTCATGGAATAATGAAGAAGACACATCGTATAGGTATGTGTTTTGCTGCCAGAGCTTGCTCCATGCTCTCTGTCCACGTAAAGCTTCATTACTATTTTTGTTTCCACGCGCATACACAATGAATTTTGAGAAATTGACTGTTTATGCTGCAAGACGGCTTAACAGGAATTCTTCTAATAGTTCAAAAGCTCCAATTGGGTATCACAGCCCCTATCTTAGTGCACGTGAAACGAAGGTCGATGAGAATGAAGTTCGTGGAAAATTCCAAAATTGCAAATTAAGGGAGTTTAAGATCATGCCAGAATCTCAAAGTGTATATGTAAACGCTTACAAAATAAAAGTGAAAACACAAACAAAATTAAAAAATGCAAACAAAATGTAAACAAACAAACATGAACGTGCAAAAAAAAAAATGTGCAAGCAAAAACATTGATGTAGATCAAGGTTGCAAATACCCACTTGAATCTGATTAAGGGTTTGGATGACAACACACACTCTGCTGTACATGGTGCACTGGGGGAAAACTCACCCATACACGGGAAACTCGTTACGGGATTAATGAACAAAGTGGATCTGTGAGTCAGCAGCACTTAATGACATGCCAACCCATTTTAATTTTGATTTCTGCATTTCTGGAGTGTGACTATTTAAATCCATTAATCAAATGGAAAACAAAATCAGACATGAGATTAAATATAAACAGCAAAAGCAAGAGGAGGTGCAGGTTAGGTAACCGTGTGGTCCTCTGCCATCTGTACATTGTAGGTGCCATGTCAGTTAGGAGCAATCACCTATTTCTTACAACAATGGCTGCTTATGTGATACTCAGTTAGGCCCTGCATAACAAATGCAGTCAATAGCATTAACTTTTTATAGGCAACTTTTACGAAAAACACACACACACACATAGATCACAATGGCAGCTTGAACTTTTCCATGTGACACGGTTCTCCTTTCACAAGCAGAGATTCTTATAGGCCTGGGTGCAGTAGATAAGCATGTCTTGCTTTGAAGTGTACCTAAAACGAGCCAAAGTGCACTGAATGTAACTGAATGTCTGCCTCTGGTCAAGGAGTGCTACTGCTTAAAGTTCAAACTGTAACCTTGAAAAGTGGGGGGAAAATATTTTCAGAAGACTACTCAAGTGCAATGAAACACCTTTTTAGTTGTCACGTTTCTTTAACTACATGCCATTTTTAAGTCTCTTTTGTTCATTATTGATTCCTTAGCTTAAGTTAATATTGTTGGTCATTTCATTTCTATGTGTATCTCCTGTTATGTTCCATGTGTTTTGTGGAGGTGTTCCATAAGAGGCGGGGCCACCTGCCGATCACCGTCGAGGGTCTTCCTTCAGTCCCACAAAGGCTGGAACAACTCATGGCTCCTGGTGGTTCATTCTGAATGTGCTCATGGTGTGGCGAGTTTCCATTGAGATTTTCTGTGCCTTTTGACTATTTATGATTTTCTGGATTTTTGACTTTATACTTTGTTTTTAACTTTGTATTCTAGAGTTTTGATTGGGATTCGGTTGCCTTCGATTGCCATTGCCTTTTCTGGCTTCTCTGGCTGTGCCTTTTGTGCTCTTCACAGCTAATTTTATGTGACTCATAGGATTTTTACAAAAAATAAATATTATTTTTGTCTTATTTCCATGATGCCTTTTGTGTGACTAGCCAGGTTTTTGATGGTATTTCCCCCTCTAATGGTCATTTTAAACATTTTTGGGACTTTTATACTCAGGACCTCTCTATGTCATAACACTATGATTCTTTTGTTTTTCTTGCCACTACTCTGCTCTCCTTTTTCCTAGTGACATAATTTCTGTATTGATTTTTTGTTTGCATTTTCATCTTTTTTTGTACTGTATGTGTTCTAATTATTTTTTGCTTGTGCTTTCCTCTTTCTGTTTGGGCAATATCCGGCTGCATATACAGTACGCCCATGGTCCCATAAGGTTATAAATTTATTGGAGAACAGGACATAGCAGAAATAACTGAGCGTAGCGAACAAAACAGCTCCCTGCATGCAATACGTGTAGCTCAGATCTCCCATAAACAAAGTGATTGCACTGCCAATACTGTACAGTAGTTTCTTTTGTTATTTTAATTGTTATTTTTAAAAGTTTGCGGTATAACAGTGTATGCTTCGACTTGTAGGCAGCAGCACACAATCTTGTGTACCGTGCATCTCTTGAGTGTTGTGGCATTGTCTCTCTGTATTTAATCAAAACAGATACACTACAGTATCCCACATAACTTTACTAAGTACTGTATATAATATGGTGTACGCACAATGTCCAAATCACATAACGTCATATTTTACAGAACATCATCGTGTAGATGCAAACATTGAGGCCTATTAAGATCTGATGTTAAACAGTGTTTCTACAGTATATTCAAAGGGATAGCAAAAATCTCATATCATCAAAATCTGTTTTTTTAATCAGGCATGAGACAACTTTGCCATGAGTGGGATACCAACTTTGAGCATTTATTGTGCTATATAAAAATGATTTTGAATCTGTGCTCCTTACTTCCTTCCATTTTTCCCTTTATTTACTGTCTTGTGATATAATTAATACACAAAATAGCACAGCCGCTTCCATTTCCCTGAGTGGCATTCCCTTCAATGAGAGATAGCAAAAGTAGCCACCCTTTTGCCTGTGATTATTCGATACATGCTTTGCTTTATTTCTTTATTCCTAAAGCTGTAGATAATTGGGTTAAACATGGGAGGAACGATGGTAGAAATCATGATTAGAGTACTAGAGATAGATGGTTGTGAAGCATCACCACCTATAGGAATAACATAGGCAATAAAAAGAGGAATGTAGAATAGACAGACAACCGTCAGGTGTGTAACACAAGTACTGAGAGCCTTTGCTCTACCATCGACATTTTTAATTTTAAGAACAGCCTGGATAATTCTAGTGTATGAAAAGAGGATTGTTGTAAAACTGAAGGAAATGAAGGCTGTAGCCGCAAAGGCACTCATAATGTCATATTTGGCATCCTCCACACATGCAATACGCGCCATTGCTGTGAAGTCACAGAAACAATAGGGAAGGATGTTGGTGCTGCAGAAGGAAAAGTTGGCAGCAAAAATGACAAACGCTACAACAATTAGAAACCCCAGAACATTTGATGCGACAAAACAAAGGAAAATGAACCTGGCTGTAATAATTGAAGGGTATCGCAATGGATTAAGGACTGCTACGTAGCGATCAAATGCCATGAGAGCCAAAAGAAAAAATTCTAATACTTCCATATGATGCAAAATGTACATTTGGAGGAAACAAGTACTATAAGAGACATGAGTGCTGTTGAAAAGTAGGACAGCCACAATCTTTAAGATAACATTAGTGCTTGTGAACAGATCTATCACTGACAAAATAACAATGCATAAAAACATCGGTTTTTGAAGCTGATGGTCTGTAACAATAGTTAGAAATACCAGTAGGTTTCCAAGGAGGGTCACCAGATACATAAAGAAAAGGATAACACCAGTGAGGCTCTTTTCCTCAACTTCATTGAAGCAGTTCAGCACAAATTCTGGTACTTTCACCTCAGTACCATTCATTATTGCAGATTCCCTAGACAAAAACAAGAGAAAAAACATGAACATATTCAATTTATTTGACAGTAAACATAACATTTCTGTGACTCACTGGGACAAATGAGCTAAAGAATGGAAAAATTAAAGGAAAAATAAATGTCATAGCATTCATTAAATGAGCTAAATTTCCTTGACCACCAGTTCACTCTCTCAATTTCTGAAACAACTTTATCTAGCAAAATTGTGTAGTTGGCTGTATTTATGCATCATCTAGAACAAGAAAGGAACTATCACTAAATGGGAAAAATTTCAGTGTATAAAATTATCAACTACTAGACCACTTTAGAATCACTAGATTACTTATCTATGGACTATGAGAGAAAACTGTAATACCAGGATGAAGTTCATGCAAACAGGATCCTAATAGCACCACAGCTGTAAACCAGGGTGTAAACATTGTTAAAGACATAAGAACATAAGAAATGTGACAAATGAGAGGAGACCATTCAGTCCATCACATTCATTTGTTTAGCTAATAGCTAACCTCTTCCAATATCTCATCCCGGTACTTCTTAAAAGCTGTTAAGGTTCCTGCTTCAACTACATGTCTCAGTAGTTTGTTCCAGATTGCTACAACTCTTTGCATAAAGAAGTTCTTCCTGGCTTCAGTCTGTGATGAAAGAGATTCACATTGCTCTGTGTTTTAAATTAATAAACGAAAGTCCTAGAACGTGTGGCTCCAGGCTGGTGCAGATGCACATGGGAATATGCATGTGCCTCTCCGAGGTTGAATGAGGTGCTTGGCTGATTGCACATTCACTTGGAAATGTGAATGGATCAGTCAAGTGCTTCAGTCACACCTCAGAGCAGGTGATTGCAGTACCTGAGCCCAGATGCAGTTTAAAATGGAGCCTGCATAGCAAATTTGGGAGGACACAACAGAGGAATGAGAAAAAGAAGACAAAGGTTAAAGGAAAGAAAGAATGAGGAGTAGGATTGTGAGCCGTGCTGTTTGGGATGGAGGCAGATGGTCAGGATTGAGTCTCAGAGAGGAAAGCATGTGGCCAGAATTTGACAGGACTGAAGAGGGTCACTTCTGTTGAGTACCTTATGTAGCAAGAGCTGACTTATTCGCAAGGAGCAGGTTTCCGCAAACACCATGAATGGCAGTGGGATTAGTAGCAGGGAGCAGCTTGTGCTGTCTCAGAGTAAGCCCAAGGAATGGCAGTGAGAGATAACAGCTAAGATTTGATGGTTGACTGCACCTGTCAGTGAGTTCTCCTCATGTTACAAGGTCCTTATGGGATAAGCAGAGGAGAAGTCATTTTAGAGTGATACACAGGGGCATGCAGTTTAAGAAGAAGAACTATTTGGAGGTTGTTTTGATCTGAAACATACTTCAATTTTTTTTAGAAGTTCTAGAGTCTGTTTTTGGCCTTATGCATTTGTTTTACGTTTTTTTCTATGCTGAGAATCCATTTTTGGTATTAACGTCTCTACAGAAATCTGCTGGGAAATGTTATATTCTTCTCCCTAGATGTAAATTTTGTGCGGTGGACTTAGTCTCATGGTTTCCATACATGATCATTCCCAGAAGGCACTTGGAGTGTGCCACAAGTGAAGTCAGTAGAGCAACCATTTGAAGATCAGCACACACATCCCTTTGGTATTCAAGATTAGGTATATTAACTGTGTTGTGTAATTTGTTTCTGATATTTGAGCTTACTTTTGTTTTCATAACTTTTGAGTTTTGTACTGGATGTCCAATTGGTTAGAGATTTTTGGCTTTGACCTCGGCTTGGTTTCTTGACTGTGTCTCATTCATTTAAAACCTTTGGTTGCTTTTTGAATAGGAACACAAGTGGCTGGAGATGCACATTACCTCTGCTGCATGAGGCACTGGCTTAAAAGTCTGGGACTTGTTAAACACACAGCCAACAACACTGAATTTAAATGGTAGTATTTTTCACATGTGGTAAAATAAATATGTGATAACTGTAAAATGAAAATTTACCCTAAGAAATGACTGAGGTCTGCTGAGAAGTGGGATTTGGTCTGAAAACACATTGAGAACAGAGATTGTAGAGTATCTGCTAATTTCCATCCATCCATTTTCCAACCCGCTGAATCCGAACACAAGGTCACGGGGTTTGCTGGAGCCAATCCCAGCCAACACAGGGCACAAGGCAGGAACCAATCCCGGGCAGGGTGCCAACCCAGAGAACAATAGACACATGGAATAATTTACCAAGTAGTGTGGTGGACAATAGGATTTTAGCAACATTCAAAAATCAACTTGATGTTATTTTGGAAGAATTAAGTGGATAGGGCTGGCAGATCAGGTTTTTTTCTACAATTTGCTTGAACATTCCGGTTGATGTTGCGACTTCTCTCATCACGCTAAGAGTCATAGTTCACTTGCAGGAGCAATATATTCACGCTAATCTGATACAGATGCTGCGGGTTGAGGGGAGGAGGAAGCATGACGTCAGGAGTAGGGAGCCGGGCAGGGCCCTCCTCACTGTCCTGTTTCACTACTATGCAGGTGGGGCCACAGGGGGCGGCTAGTCATTAATATAAATTAAAGAAAGTGACGGCCCCATCACTAAGACCTGCAAAGGCTCACATTGACATCTCTTAATTTATATACATTTTTAATTTGCATAAATTAATTGCTTATAACATAGGAAATCATTTATTGTGTTTAAGTCATTACATCAGGCTAGCTATAGCTTGCTAATTACCTTCTGCTATTAAAAGCTTTTTGAAAGTCAAAGAAGATAACGTTGTATTCTGTTATTTTAAACCCATACAATGTTAGTCAAATAATATTTTCACTGTTTACCCCATTACTGACATTCACTTCAAACGGGCATAATACAAATCAGATATTTCAAAAAATTAAGTGTTAATGAAAGATCAACCATTGATGATACCCAAATATGAGTGCACCCAGGGTAAATTCTTATGTGATTCCACTAATAGCAAGCACTCAATTTATTATTTATTTTCATATCAGAAGAGCAGTTTGGAATTCAATGTTTTCTTGCATTCCCTCAAGTTTGCTTTTAATTTCATTTCAAATTACACAAAATTAAGCAAATGCTTGATGGAAGGATGGATTAATTTTTTGATGTTATAATTCATATTCCAGAGAGAGCAGCATAAAGGTCAGGTTGGGGACACTGGTACAGCACATTGCCACACCTATCACATGACGAAACAGCTCGGGATCCTGGTTGGCAACTCCCTAGGCAGACACGTGGTCCAGTCCCACCCTCCGGATATGACCCTCAATCTGCTACAGCCAGGTGTTGCATGGGCATTCCCTTTGGCCTGGTTCAGCCACTCTGGTCCTCAACAATGAGGATCCTATGAGCCGGATCACCCTTGGGGAGATGCGCCACATGGCCTTAGTGCCAAAACTGACGCTCCATCACAATGCTGGTAATGTGCCACATTCTCCACAGACAGACACACTGCCGATGGCCGTGTCTAAGAGGTCATTATAGGCCTGGATCTTAGTTTTTATCCAGGACACTTGCAAGCCCAGACACTCCGACTCCTCACTCAGTCTCACTCTCTCTCATAAAGGATTAAGACGATTCCTGGGAGGTAGTTCTTGCTTAGATCATTCCATCCATTCTTATATCCTGGGTTGTGAGACCCGTAGCCAAACTGAGTAGCAGCTGTTTGATTAGAACAACACTACTTAAAGGGTGTTTCTTTATGTGCCATAATTATTTTTGACAGCATGGAAGTTTTCAGAAATGCACTAGAATAATGTTTCTTAGAATTGAAGGCTTCACTTCCAGAAATGAAAACATTTCATTTATTTTGAAAGGTGCACACTTTTACACTACACAAACCTAGAGATCGACTTGAAGACATAAACATTTTAATATTCAGCCTTCTACCACAACCTTGCAACCCAAGTGTATCTAACAAAGTTAACTGTTCATTTGCCCAGCCACACTTTACAAACCTTAGAAGACATCTTGTCATTATACTCGACTTATCACACACCACCAATTTCTTGTCATGTAACCCAACTTGCATAAACCTGAGAAGCAAATAATGGGAAATAATTCAGCATCATTTGTTCTTGTAGATGGCTAGCAACTGGAAATTTGAAAAAAAAAATAAACGAAGTGGATTTTATGTGTTTATAATGTAATGAAAATCTACTGTATCTTAAATGGTGTTACCTTAGATTGTTCATTGCTCGGTTTTCCTGATTGTGTTCTTCCAACTAAGCAACTTGTTTCTGTTCGTTTGGAAAGCGTTTCTGTAATGTACAAGATATGCCTGTTACCATTTCTTCTCTCGAAAAATGGATCATGCGTCAAACTTTTGGCGAATCTTTCTGCAAAAGAAACAAAATAAAATCTCATTTCTATTCAGGTACAAGCAGGTACGCATCTCTGAGGTTTAATACTTCAAATCACCAGATGTGAAAGTTTCTTTTATAATAATAGTAAACAAAGGACAATGAAAGATCACAGTTAGTTATAAGTGAAATGATTTGAGCAAAATTGAATAAGCAGCAAAACTGTTTTATCTTTACCCCAAAATTCACATTTCATTTCCATTAAAATTCAAACCATTACCACAATAATAAAGGCACTTATTTCCCACATAGAAGCATTTTCAGGCATTAATTCCACATGTGTCTGCCTGTTATATAAAGATCTTCAGTGAAAAAAAAATCTTTTCTTGTCTGATAGCTCAGAAAATGTCTACATACATGTGTTGCATTTTATACTGGATTTATTCCAACACATTAGGAAGTTTTTCTTTACACTGAGAACAATAGACACATGGAATAATTTACCAAGTAGTGTGGTGGACAATAGGATTTTAGCGACATTCAAAAATCAACTTGATGTTATATTGGAAGAATTAAGTGGATAGGACTGGCAAGCTTTGCTGGGCTGGATGGCCTGTTCTCACCTCAGTTGTTCTAATGTTCTAAAGAGAGTGCCTTGTTTGCTAATTATGATGACAATCTTAGTAATCACAATCCTAAAGATGCATCATAGACAGAAATGAAACTGTAAACTACATGGCATATGTGAACCCTTATCTGCAAAAATCTGAAAAACTTTAAATTCCATTTGCTAGGTAATTCAAAGAAAACAGTGATGTGCACAACAGTGCATTTTGTTGTGTCTTCGTGTGGATAATATTTGTAAAAAAAAAAAAGCGCACTGCACCTCTGTGGTGACTTGAATGAGGGACATAAATACAAATGGTTTTACTGTTTTGCTACTTTTGTGTAGGTGATTACCTGCATTATGCAGCAGCGGAATAACGTACAGGTAAACATGGAATTGTGAATGAGCCTTCAGTAACTCTTGTTTTCTACCCAAAAAATCTGCCTCTAAAATCCTCAAATACTCCTTTTAATGAATTTTGCAATTGCGAAATTGCCAGCGGAATGAATTTTCATGTCCATCCATTATTCAACCTGCTGTATTCTAACTACAGGGTCACGGGGGTCTGCTGTAGCCAATCTCAGCCAACACAGGGAGCAAGGCAGGAAACAAACCCCGTGCAGGGCGCCAGCCCATCGCAGGACACACACACACACCACACACCAAGCACACACTAGGGCCAATTTAGAATCGCCAATGCACCTAACCTGCATGTCATTGGACTGTGGGAGGAAACCGGAGCACCCGGAGGAAACCCACGCAGACACGGGGAGAACATGCAAGCTCCACGCAGGGAGGACCTAGGAAGCGAACCCAGGTTTCCTAACTGCGAGGCAGCAGCGCTACCACTGCGCCACCGTGCCGCCCATTTTCATGTCAGTTTCGTGAAATTATATATGGATTGAAACTCCACTGATATATTCATCACTATTCAGTATAGATGTCTTAAAAAAATGAACATCAACCATGAGTGCTTAATTAAAGCTTAAGAGTGAGAGAACTCTTCATGTGATTTATTTATTTTGTACATTTTCTGAACGCACTCCAAAACAGGGTCATGAGGAGTCATAGCATATCTGGGAGGCACAGGGAGCAAGGTTGAACTATCCTGGGATGGCAATATAGTGGACCATGATGTACAAATAAGCTGCACTTCCTTTAGAAGGCCATGTTTAAGGCATCGTTTGGTCAAATCCTCGCTCCTTTATGATATTGAAGAACGCCCAAGTACACAAAACAAAACAAAACAAAAAAATAAACACCCAGACACTGGGAAAAAAATGCCCAAACTGGGATTTAAACTCATATCTCTAAATGCGTGAAAAAGTGTGTGTATACGAGTGTGGTTTTAGAAGACAGATTGATGAAAAGATGAAAGGTAAAGGAGCTTTAAAGGAGAGCACATGAGGCCAATTACTGTTGACTTTCTAAGTGATACACACGATTTTAGTTGAATGAAACCTATAAAACATCAAACTCACACAGAAGTGGGAAAAGTTTAAGAGGAAGAAGCTGAATTTGAAAATTCTATCGTAGGAATTAACATTATATATTACCGTATATACTCACTTATAAGTCGGTCTTGAAACCCGAAAAATCTATCATAAAATCAGACCCCGACTTATACACCTGTTCAAAAATGCAACCCTTAAATTTTATTTTTTTTACATCTTCTTGCTTCCTCCAATCTCACATCAGTTTCTCAGACACATCGAATTTTGTTGCAGCAGTGCAGTTACCAATTTGTTTCATTACTTCAACGGTGTTTAATTTAAAACAAGCTTCATATTTTCTTCTGATCAATTGCTCCATCATACTGTACACAAGGGATGCTCTTACAATAAAGGTGTATGAGGGAGTGAAATACAAAAAACATAAAACAGTGCAAGCGTTGCTTTGGAATAGTTTGGGTATTACCGTGTGGTCATGTAGGCACAATAGAGAGGGAGATGGAGAGGTTAGGAGCACACGCTGATACAGCGGATTGCCGCACCCACATAGACAAAAAGGCCGTGTGCTCTGTGGTTCTCTTTCAGGTGGGCGTTAGCATATCATAATCTCTTGGACCAATAGTGTGAGTTTTCCGCATTTGACTTATACGACCGATATTATAAAATATCAGAAGTTATACGACAAAATCAAATCCCGACTTATCTGCGGGAGAACTTATCTGCGAGTATATATGGTACTCAGTTTTCACAAGGCCTAAGGAATCCCACATGTATGTTCCCTAAGAGAAGTGTTAAAACAATCCTTACTATGGATGAGCTGACTAACCTGATGCACGAGAAATGCTTTAAACTTTTAAACTGACATATTTCTATCCTTGCCAGAAGTGAAGTGTCTTCTGGGAAAGCTGAAAGGCAAAGCAGGGTTCAGAGTATTTCACTTAGTTAGAAACTGCAGATATTTTACTCCCATGAGAATCAACCTTGGCATGTGTGATAATGATGTAGTAACATTCCTGTGTTTTAAGCAAATTGTACAAATGTCAGCTGCTTTGGAAGAAGAAAGAATGCCATGTGCTCACTTTGGTCGAGAAGGTGGCAGAGAGAGAGTGGCTGCCTTTTATTAGTCTTTTTTCAAAAAGAGTTCTGTCACATTTTGTTTGATTTCATTTGGTACTTGTTGCAAATTTTAATTGCTTTCTGATATGCTTGTAATAAGCTCAGCTCAGTTCCAAATATGGACTTTTTTAGAGGAGCCACAGACGCTTTGATGAACATTTGGAAAGGCGCTCTCCCTCTGGCAAGAAATCTTTCTTTTCATTTATAATTTGTAGTGAAGGAACTGCCAGATGGGAAATGTCACCTGGAACTGAAAGACGACTGCATGAACACACCCAGGTGGTGTAGTTCTTTGTTTGCTTATATGTTGCTATTGGTTTTGATGAAAATAAATATGATTTCTAAGTAAAAGCTTAAAGTCAAACAAAATGACACCTTTTATTGGCTAACTAAAATGATCACAATAGGCAAGTTTTCGAGGCAACTCAGGCCCCTTCTTCAGGCAAGATATACAACACCATAGTACTAAGTAAAAGCTTGAAGCCAGTTTCTGTCTGATTGATTAGTAGCATTGCCGAGTGCCAAGATTGATTATTCCTTCACTACCTGCAGTCCCTAAGGGTTCAAAGGATGCTTTGTAAATTCCGCTGTTGGTGGTAAATTGTTGAAGTAAGGGAGGGAAAATAAAAAATAGTTCCATCGAGCCATGTACAATAGGTACAGTGAGACAGATTAGAGGTTATAGGTAACAGTTTCATACAGTTTTTGTTTTTGACATTTCATAATTTCTTCCATTAAGAAAAGAACCAACAAGGTTATTATTATCACCCTTAATAAAAGGACAAGTGCATGTGTATCTGTGTGTCCATCTGGTTGCTAGGTTTCTTTTATATGCCATTTGGTATGGGTTTCGTAAAAGCAGTGCTAACGATTATGATACGCCATCTGTTTGGAATGAAAAGTGCAATGCATTTTAATACTACATGCATTACAAAATACATTCCAACAGATGGTGCACTTCAAACATTAATGCTGACTGTGCTGAGATCTTTGTTGATTACTTACATTTCAGCTCATCTTAGCTTGGCTAGTTACTTATTATTTGGTTGACTCCTTTATCCAAGGCGACTATATAGATAGATTAAGGACTGTTTGACAAACCGGTGACAGACTGTTAGTCTGGGGACCAACCATTCCCCAACACTGACACTCAGCACTGGAGCTCTACAGGGCTGTATGCTGAGCCTTCTTCTTTATTCCTTATTTAACATCACCATGGCAGGACTAATACATAATGGTGATGAGTTTGGCTTTAAGGATGAGGTCAGCAAACTGAATGGGGATTCATTAACAACTAGGCACTCAACACCTCCAAAACAAAGGAGTTGATTATCAACTTCAGGAGGCAGGAAAAGGAACCTGCGCCTCTACACACCAGAAGAGACATAGTGGTGAGAGTGCCTAGCTCTGAATTCCTTGGCACACATATCTCCCAGGACCTCACATGGTCTGTTAACACAAATTCTCTGGTGAAGATTTCTTAAGGATGCTAAAGAAGGCTAGCCTGACCAAGCAGCTGTTTGTGTCCTTCTTGCACTGGTCTGTGGAAAGCATACCTACCTAAGGCATCCTGGTATGGTATGCTGGGTGCTCTGTGATTGACAAGAAAGCCCTTCAGAGAGTCATCAGATCAGCACAAAAAATTACCAACACCCAGTTACCTTCAGTAGAGGATATATACAGAACTTGCTGTTTACAAAGGGACAAAAAATCATTAGGGACCCATCTCACCCAGGCCACCACCTTTTTTACTCTACTGCCTTCGGGAAGGAATTATAATTCTATTAAGGTACACACTTACAGATTACTGAAAAACGTCTACCCAAATACTATTAGAGAACTAAATTATTAAATAACTTTACTGCATCTAAATGCTTTTGATCTTATGTCTTTCACTGTCACCCATGGCATATATGGGACAAAAGTGCAACATCTCAGAGAGTCATTGTAAACACTTTAAAATTAAACTACTCTACCGTCTTTACCGGCCAGTGCTATATTGTCTATGTCGCGTGCACCACAGACACCGCCTGGTTTTGCCGATCCGATCGTTTTCGTTTTTGCATGAGGGATAGCGATCATATAACTTGGACAGCTAACACTGATTCATTCTCAGGCACAGATGCAGAATTCAGACCAAAAAACATTCCTGATTCTATTTCAAGTGATAGTAGGCCACTGGATTATCTGTCACTGTTCTGGGATGATTCAGTGTGGAAAATCATTGCACAGGAGACATATTGGCAGGTGGAGTATGTAAAGGAAGAGAAACCTGATAACTACAGTGCCAAATCGTTTGATCCGGTCACTGTCCCTGAACTGCATTTTTTGGGCTCCATGGGGCTGTTGTTAAAATCTATGCCAAGCTACCTTGTAGATGCGAAGTCAGTTAGTGCCTTTCATGTTAAGTACACGTCATTGGTGATCTGATTACAAAATCAAACAAATGGTCTTTTTTTTTTTTTTTACAACTTGAACAGAAAAATACCAGAGACCCATCCAAGGATTGCTTACAGGCTTGTACCTAGTGTTGTGGACACTGTTCCCATATTGAACCTCCTGTCCTGACTATCTCAAGATCTGTGACTCGAGGACTGGAGTCCTTAGCCATCTAAAGTTATCACCACTCTCATTTTAGTGTTCATCAGGAGAAAAGCTATGCTGCACATAAACTTGTGCCACAATCAAAAAAAAAAAATTTGTGGGGTATGTTACTTGGTTTACTTGGCTAATTTCAACTGTCTTTAATCAAGATGAGTAAGTCTTAATGCATTACATACCTATTTATAGTACAACTGTACCTAAAATTTGTAGGTGTCACAATTACAAATTATAATTTATGTTGAAGCAATGTGAAAGAATTCCATTCCTTATGCACTTAAAACATTCTTCCTACAAAACAGAACTATGAATTAATAATGGTGGGGAGAAGACCCTGTGTGCCCTTTGTGTCAAGCACATGCATCACTGAAGCACATCTTAAAAGGATGTTTAACAAGCCTCAGACAAGGGGGGTACACTTTGAGGCATAACTAAGTACTCAGGCATCAATTTTGGAGCAGAGGTGTGCCATCACAAATGCCCTCCCACTACCACCAATTGTAAAGTATCTAATTCAACAGTTTATACCAGCAGGTCAGCTCTGAGGGAACCCTATAATGTCAAAGAATACATTGAGCCCGACATGGTAATGTTGTTTTCAAGATAGCCAAGCTGGTACACCTCATGGAAATTACAGTGGAAGGGAAGTAAGGCTTTGGAGAAGCAAATGAGAGAAAGAAGTTGAAGTACACCGAACTTACAATAGTGGGAGCCCAGCAAGGCTGAAAAAGAATGATTTTACATGTGGAGGTGGAGATTTCTTGCTTCATCAACTACAGATGTGTGGAAAAGATGAGAGTGAAAGGTCGCTTCCTTTTACTGGGTATTAAGTCCTTGGCAAGTACAGTAGAGTCTCGCTTATCTGACATTCTGTATTATCCGACGTTCCACCGCAAAAAAAACCCCAAAAAAACGCATCAATCGGCAACAAGAACTGCAAGTTGCGAGCGTGAGCGCAGTCTATTTTTTGTTGCTAAGTTCATTTTTTCAGTAAAATTTTTCTGTTCTTTTGTTGTAAAACATGATTACAGTGGATTATGTGGCCAGCCCTCTCTGGCGTGTGTGTGTGTGTGTGTGTGTGTGTGTGTGTGCGCGTCTCTCTCTCTCTCTCTCTCTCTCTCTCTCTCTCACATGTGTGAGTGTCTCTCTCGCGTGCACGTGTGTTTCTGTCTGTCTGTGTCTCTCTCTCTCTGGCTTCAGGGAATGCACAGGGAGAGACTGAACACGTGCAGAAATCATCGGTGCGCACAAACCGAAAGGGAAAATGGCTTGTTCGTATACCGAGTGTGTGGTCATGAACAGAGACAAAAGTTTGGCGAACTTTTAGGCCATAACCCAATTTGTATGTATTCAGAGACGTTCGTGAACCAAGGTTCCACTGTATTAGGTTCGTAATGTGTAAAATTATAACATAGTTTGACGTTTAATAGGCTTTTTCTTGACACCTCCCATTATCCGACATTTTTGCTTATCCAACGTTCTGCCGGCCCGTTTATGTCGGATAAGCGAGACTCTACTGTACCACAGAAAAAGGCAGAATTTGGTTTTGGTCAAAGAGGAAAGGAAATGTCTAGGCTGTAAAATGAAGAACCATCATGTAGCATAAGAGGAGTGAACCTGGAGCATTAGATGTCATGGGCTCATCACCGAAACATCGAGAAAAGAAGGAAACTACCTGATGACCCCTGTGATGTGATAATCGTCCCCCACACCAATCAAGTTGTTAATAGCAATAAGAATGCCGTCTTACCAAGGAGACTGAAACATCATGTCCTATGAGCTATAATAAAGCTACAACTTTAAATAACAGCATCATTCACAGAAATCATTTATATATGCAACCCCCTTTTGTTGATTTGGCTCAAAATGAAAATTTTTAGAGTTCAAAAAATGATCTCACCATTAACAATGGAATGGCATGCAGCAATGTTGGCAAGTGCACAAGTTACCCCAGGCCAGGTGCCTTTTTTAATATTTTCCTTTGGGGCCTGGGAAGAGTGCTGCTTTTGGGATTTTTTTCTAGAATGTTTATACGGTTTTTCAGTTATTTTTCATAACCCAGTACAAGAAAATCTGAACAGATTTCACCAGTTTTAGCAGCATTACACGGCTTACTTGTGACCTTTAGGATGGATTTTAAAATATTATCAACGGTATGTAAAGCTCTGATTAATCTTGCACCATGTTAAATTCTAGAGTGCCTGTCCCCTTACATTCCCATGCGTAATCAGCCAACACTGATTTGCTTATTATTACAGGAACTAAAGCATAGAACGAGTGGTAAAGTGGTCTCTTACTTATATAAACTAAAAACTGGAGAAAATTGCTGATAAAGATGCACATGGCTGTTACCATCATTCTGCATAAATTATTAAAAAAAAGGAAGTGGTTGCATGTAAAAAAGAAAGTGTTTTATAAACGGCAATGGTTAACATCAGTTTTGCTGAAGCAAAAAAGAGTATGTGGAAGAAAATGGGAAAGAAAAAGTAAACCTAAGAACTAAACCCCCAGAACAAGAAAAGACACCATAAGGAAATTAGGTTGGTAATTAAAGTTTATAAAAGTTTACATAATTTATGACTGTTATTGGTGAACAGTGAACACAATGTTTACAAAAAGTAACTGCATAATAAATGTACAGGAGCTATAGGAAAACTGGGATAGAAAAACGAACCTGTTGTTAAATTAGGAAATTAGAAAAACAAAAATGTTTTGCCAACTTAAATAAATAAATAGAAATAAAGTTTCTAAAAACAAACATTTGTGCTGTAGGGTTACACAGAGGTAATCTATATAAACTTAACGTTTAATTTCACACAACGACATTCTGATATCCTCTGATGAAGGAAATTCCAGTGTAATTATGTTAGACTTAAGCACAGCATTTGATACCATTGACCAGGCTATTTTACTACCCAGGCTGGAAAATGACGTTGGGCTTACAGGCACTGTCCTTGCCTGGTTTAGTTCTTATTTATCAAATTAATTCCAGCACACATAGAAATGTGCTGACTGTACTCCATCAATATACACAGAACTGAAATATGGTGTCCTGCAGGGCTCAGTACTGGGACCTTTACTGTTTTCATTTTACATGCTTCCACTGGGATCTATCATTAGGAAACATCATGTTAATTTTCACTTGTACACAGAAGACACCCAGTTATGACTTTTTTTAGACAAAATGACATTACTGTGATGTTTTCCTTAATTTGATGTGTTAGTGAATTGAAGGAGTGGATGGATGAGAACTACTTGTCTTTATACACAAAACTGGGATGTTAATTATTGGAGGGAATGATGTTGATCGTAAAAATATTTTGTCATCATTTAACTCAGTTGGAATCACTATTAGTTTTATTGAATCAGCCCACAATCTAGGCGTTATCTTTGACTCTAGCGTGTCATTTAAAGTGCATATTACAAAATTGTGCAAAATGTTTCTTCCATCTTAAAAATGTTGGGAAACTAAGGCATTTTATAAATATGCAGGATACTGAGATGGATTATGCATGGATTTCTAGTAGGATTGACTACTTTAATGCGGTGTTCACTGGATGCTCAAATTATTCTTTATACAGATTTCAGTTAATCAAAAATGCTGCAGCAAGAATTTTTACAAGAACATGAAAATACAAACACATACTGTAACTCCGTTCTTAAATCCTCACACTGGTTCCTGGTTAAGTTTAGGGCAGATTTCAAAATCCTCCTCTTAACATATAAAGCCTTAAATGGCCAAGATCATAATAATAATGGGAGGTCGGGCTTTTAGTTACAGGGCCCCACAACTGCGGAATACTTTGCCTGCTACTATCAGAGATGTCCCTTCAGTCTCAGCTTCCAAATCCCAAATACTTCAGTTTAGCATACCCTGCCGAGAGCTGCTGATTACACTGGTCTACAAAAAATTTTTTTGTTTGCTACTGGAAACTTCAGAGCAGCTCTTTATTAAGTTTTTTACACTGATTTTTATATGAAATCAGAATTAAGCTAGCACGTCAGGTTTTTGAAACACATATCATTGATGTTTTGACACTTTTGAATATCAATACAATATATCAACACGATATCTGGAGTTTGGACTATGTCCCACCAAAATTGTTTTGATGTGTTTATTCTGAAAACAAACCAGAGACACATTAAAGCATATTTATGTCAATTTACCTCAATATAAAAGTGAGGTCAGCTTGCCCAAAAATGTTGGAGGCACTCGCTTTTGCGCTTGTACTGCACATCTGTCTGTCATTGCAAGAACCAACAGTAGTCACCCATCATGCTCGGGGTGAATCTTCCATGATATCAGTTTTCCATCACCTTTATATCTTGATGAAATCTTTCCCCATGCTCATTTCTGACATCACTTAGATTTGGTGGAAAAAAATCGAGATGAGAATGTAAAAAATGCGTCTTCAGTGACATTCTGGCTCCCATAAGCTAATAAACTTTCAACATATTCTCCAGAAGCTCAGCATTATTCTCTGCTCTGTGACTGTCAAGAAAATTCTGAACAACCTACACGAATGAGGGTGCTGATTCAGTTAGCTTCAGTTTCCTTTTGAACTCCTCGTCAAGCATCAGTTCATGGATTTCAGGGCCAACAAAAACACCTTCCTTCATTTTGGCTTCACTTTTCTCGAGACCAAACTTATTTCTTAAATGCTGAAACACATCACCTTTACTGTCCAGTCACCCTTATTGTCCAAGACCTGAAACATCATAACTAAAAAATGGGACATGCTGGACTAAAATGGTTTTCAGATTTGGAGTCAGCAAGTGAAATTTGTTAAAGTACAAATGAAAGAATCCCAGCAGCAAAATGCTTGTTGACCAGTGTTAACTGTACAAACTGCCTCTCTAGTATTAGTCTTTAGCACTAAAACATAAGTAATATGGTGATTAAAATGTGTTACTAACCCTCTTCTGTTCTATTTCTCTTCTTGGTTCTCAAATATGGCACTTGGTGGCACTGCCCTAATGCCAAGCTGTTTGCCTACCTAAGGAAAAGTCATCTTTGATAGAGGACCACTGGAATCATTAGGCAGAAGGGTCCTTTCATCAGAATGGCCAGCCCAGCATTGATTCAGCTATGGAGTGGCCATAAAGGGGGAGGCAGCTTGATGTCGCCATAACTCTGAACAAATCTGAATCCTCTTATGTGATATTATCTACTCTTGCATTTTGCTCTGTACTTGTACTGTTATGTTACTATTGTGCTGTTGTATTGTATTCTTGAGTTGGCAATGATAGATTGGCAATCTAGATCTGTGAAGAGGATTACTTGTGTTCTGTTCTGTTTGTTGTATTTACCCCACTTTTTGACACCCATTGCACACCCAACCTATGCTGAAGTGGGTCTCTCTCTCTGAATTGCCTTTTCCAATATTTCTGCCATATTTTTCCCTATAAGGGTTTTTTCTTGTATCCTGAAAAAAATTGAGGCTGAGGGGGCTGTCAAAAAACAGGCCCTGTTAAAGTGCATTGTGGCACTCCTTGTGTGATTTTGGTCTATCCCAGGGGTGGGCAGATTCAGTCCTGGAGGGCCGCAGTGGCTGCAGGTTTTTGCTCCAACCCAATTGCTTAATAAGAAGCACTTATTGCTCAAGTAACACTTCAGCTTCACTTTAGTTGTGTCGCTTGTTAAGATTTTGAACCCTTATTGCTTATTTTAGTCTTAAACAGCTGTATTCTTAGTTTTTAATTGCTCCTAATTAGCAATACCATGCAAATGACAAAAGAGACCAGCATTTCTCCATTTAGCTTGTTACCATTTACACCTGTGTGTATTTATCACGCACTATTTGGTTTAATTAAATACTTGGAAGGAAAGTGAAGAGAAAAAAGTGAAGCACTGAGAATTACTCATCTGTTTTAGACTTCAAATCATTTGGATGATATCCTTAGAAAGGAAAATAAATCTAGGATATGAGAATGACCTGACATGGCAGTGTTAAAACACTAGTAAGCCATGCAATTAAATAATTGACAAGGATTGTTTTTTAAATTAAGCAACTGGGTTGGAACAAAAACCTGCACCCACTGCGGCCCTCCAGGACTGAATCTGCCCACCCCTGGGCTATACAAAGAATAAATTGTTGTTTTTGTTGTTGTAATGTGACAGTATGCAGTCAGCACATCTTCATTTTGATCAGTTTCTATTTAGTTACTGCATTTAACAGAGCTGTATGTTTAACACTTACCAAATGAAATAAGTTTGAGTAACTCAAAGAAGCCTTTACTCCTCCTAGTGTGCTTCACACTCGCAGTTTCATGATTGTGTCGCGAAAACCAAACTGACCAATCAGATTGCTCAGAAGAACTGCCACTAAATTTAGAGTAACTACTTTGGCTAATGTTAGATTAAACACTGATCTCTGTTTGAATTGCTCGATTAATATATGTGGAATTTTAACTTTTGAATTATGTTCATCCAACTAACCATTTTTTGCCTTTACAGTTGATTTCTGTTTACTTGGAAAAAAAAGCTGTAGGGGAAATTTTATGTAAAAGTTTTAAGTACACTGAACATGCATAGCTAGTTGCAATCATACAACAACTTGCAGTAAACACTAGTCAAATTGGTTGAGCTGAAACTACTAAGGTTAAGGTTTAAGGTTTCTTTATTTAGTCATATTTACACAAGAAACCATGAAATTTGTCTTCTCAGTTGCACCTAATAACAGACAGAATGAAATAAAACAGACAAATAGAAACAAGAAAAATTAAGGTAAGGCAGTTAGATAATACATATTTACACCAAAAAAAAAATCTAAAATCAACTGGTAAATATAACATAATTATATATGTGGATTTACATTAATACATTTTGCATAATTACCATAAAAAAATGAATTAATTTCGAAGACCCATTTTTTTCAGTGTAAATTAAGCATGTTTGATAATGGATGGATTGAAGAAGAAAGTGAAATTATGAACCGGTAGCCATTCTACCCAGGTAACAGAACAATTTTTAAAATATTTGTTATGCCTTGCCCAACGTGCAATTTCAGCGCCTTTTCTTGCTATTCACATGTCTGAACCTCTCTTGAGCGGTCTATACCCCTCTTGTGTTCTTTCTTGAAAAGCCTTTTTCTCAGACACTGTCATTATTTTTGAGTCAAATTTCTCACCTCCTGTGCGCTTTTAAGCTTTTATGTCTATCTCAGTGTGCCTCCTATGCCTTTACATAACGTCACTTACGGGTGCTCCCTCTCTTGACCAGCCTGTTTTTGAGGTGCCTTTCTCGTCTCTTGTGTAATTTTATGTTTTGCATCTTTGAAGATGACTCTCAGCATCCCGCCTCTGCGATTTCTCATCCTCATGTGTCTCACACTCGTGCTTCCTGTTTCAATAGCGTCATCAAAGCCAAATTGACCAATCACACAAAAGCCAAATTGACCAATCAGATTGCTCTGAGGGACTGGACATAAACACAGGCTAAAGTGTTTTGTTATACAGTAGATAAGAGCTAATGAGAGATGAATTAAAAAGTAACATCAGGGAGCACAAAGTACATTTTCCATAACGTTTTGTGGATCATAAGCATATTTTCAGTATTTATCCATTCTTGATAAAATTACAGCCACTGTTTATATGTTGTCCTGATTCACAATAATAGGAACTGGGAAAGAATTTAATTCAATTCAGCTTATTTTTATATGACACTTTCCATGGAGTACAGGCTCATTGTGCTTATACTGATACACATAAACAGTAAGTCATTGCACACACAAACACACCCACACACACACACATATACAGTACATAAAGTATATATCAAGATAAGCAAATGGTAAAAAAACAAGCTTCTATCAAAAATAATATGAATTGAATAACTTAATAAAAGAACAAAATTATAAGGAAAAACATGAAGCAGTCTTACCTGTACAGTACAGTTCATATATGAAGATAGCTTGAAAGATGACAAGGTGTCTTTTGAAAGAAGACACAGTCCATGGCAAAAGATATGAGAGGCTCTTCTTGTGTTAAGAGTAATGGAGCAGGTAAATCAAGAGTAGTATTTTTCTCAATGGAGAGCAGTGTATTTTCAAAACTTATAAATAAGCTAGTGATAAAAAGCTTCGGTGTCACATAAAAACATGGACATAAGTTGTATGGTTGTCTTCGGCTCACAGCCGGCTGCCACACCATGTCCTTAAATACTATCAGAACAGAGTTTGGGACTAATATAAATCATCAACACATTGTGTGCTCTGTGAATTTATGTGAAATATGTCTTTCATTTGCTGTCTTCTTCCACTGTTGCTTATAAGTCAGCAAGGTTTGCCATTTTATTTATTTTTTTCCCTTTTTTCCTTTTTCAGTTCAAGTGTGATCCCCAGATGGGCTTTCAGTCTTTATTCGATTGCTTGCACGTCTCCTAAAAGGTGCTGCATGTTTCTAAATGTGATGTACGTCTCCTTCCATCTCGACAGTCTGTGTATCTGTTCACATAATTTAAAGCCGTGTTTAAAAAAAGAAGAGCATAATCCCGACTCTCCCACGGGTGCCGAATTCGACTTTGACCAATGTGGCTAACCAATGGGAATATCCCTGTTTTTAAATCACAAAGGAACTGTGACTTGAGGGAATTAATTAAAAGAATAATGGTGTAAGCACTTCGCCCATTGCCTTGTTTGTTATCATCACAAATATATTACACCTTTCATGGTTAATAAGATGGACTGGCATCAACAACTGCGATGGACTTTAGTCCAGACTGGGCTGCTGTAATCAGCCAAACACCAGCCATTCATACGTCCCCTTCAGTGTTTGTACACATAACATTCTCCTGATGTCTAAGTAAAGTACTATAGTAGATTAGCTGACTTAAAAGCACAGAATGTACGCCGTCCTTCTGGCAATCTGACACTGTTGTGTCCACCTGTCTGTCACTAACTGTGTTCTGCTGCTCTCAAGACAAGTCAAGTTGGGGAGCATGCACTGGTACAGTGTGTTGCCACACCCACCACACGACAAAACAGCTCGGGATCCTGGTTGGCAGCCCCACAGGCAGACACGCAGTCCAGTCCCACCCTCCGGAATTGACCTTCTATCTGCCACAGCCAGGTGTTACATGGGTGACCCCTTGGCCTGGTCCAGCCACTCGGGTCCCTAACAATGAGGATCTTGCGACCTGGATCACCCTCTGGGAAGCGCGCCACATGGTCGTAATGCCGTAACTGACACTCCCTCACAATGCAGGTAGTGTGCCTCATTCGGGACTCCATGAGCAACCACTCATTCGACACAAAGTCAAACCAACAGTACCCAAGGATTTTCCGGAGAGACACAGTACCAAAGGAGTCCAGTCTTCGTCTCAGGTCACTGGATATTGTCCATGTCAACCATATAGCAAGACAGGAAGCACCAGGACTCTAAAGAGTTGGACCTTCATCCTTTTGCAGAGATATCGGGAGCGCAACATACCCCTTTCCAGAGACCTCATGACCCCCCATGCTCTCCCAATCCATCTCCTGACTTCATAGGAAGAGTCACCAGAGACATGCATGTCACTGCCGAGGTAAGTAAACCTCTCGACAAGGTCGACACTCTCTCCGCAGTTAGACACACTGCTGATGGCTGTGCCTAAGAGGTCATTAAAGGCCTGGATGTTGGTTTTTATCCACGACACACGCAAGCCCAGACACTCAGACTCCTCGTTCAGTCTCTCGAGCGCCCCGATCAGAGCCTCTATTGACTCCGCGAAGATCACAGCATCGTCAGCAAAGTCAAGATCCGTGAAACTTTCTTCACCAACAGATGCTCCATAGCCGCTGGACCCTATGACCTTGCCCAACACCTAGTCCATACAAACATTGAACAGGGTAGGAGCAGAACACATCTCCAAGGAACCTCAAAATCAACTGGGAAAAACACAGAGGTTCTGCCTCCACTCTGCACAGCACTCACAGTACCAGTGTACAGGCTGGACATGATATTCAGCAACCTCGAGGGGATCCAGTGAACCCTTAGGATGTCCCACAGGGCAGCTCGATCAGCTGAGTCGAATGCTTTACGAAAATTGACAAAGGCTGCAAAGAAACTCTGCCGATATTCGTGTTTGTGCTCCACTGGCACTGAGGGTTCTCTCAGGGGGGGCCTTCAGTTCAAATACTTGTCAGGGATTGGGTGGTGGGTTGTGTTTAAGTTCACAAGAGTATGATTTATTTAACAATATTTTAGTATAAATACACACATTTTGGATGTTGTGAACACACCACTGCATGACTTGACACCTAGATTATGCGGCACGAGTAATGTGCGATTTTTTTATGGATATCTTTATGTTGTTTGCTGTTGGCCAACATTGGTCACTGTAAGTACTTATTCCATAAAAAGCTTTGTTATTTCTGTTCTGTATGAAAACATGACATTAAAATTTTTTCTTGGGCATCAAAATTTTTGGGTGCAGTAATTATTTAATAAATCATTTAAAATGTAAGTTAATTCGAGGGTTAAAATGAATTGTCACGCCTTGCACATCATTTTACGTAGTCATAGTATACAGGCTGCTAAGCTGATCGCTATACACTTGGACTCTGTTCCAGGCTTTCAGTCGTAAATCTTGAATTTTCTTACCCATGCTGACTCTTGCTGGAGTGATTTTTGTTCCCTTTTCACTTGTCAAAGAATTTGACTTTATTTATGCTTTCTTTTTCTTTGCTTTGGTTAGCACGTTTGAGATGGTGTGATTGGAGCAAGTGCACTGAGGATGCAGTATGGACCACTCAAGCAGCTTCTTTCCCCGTCTTTCTGGGAGGCATGGAATTTAAACTCAGGATACTGCGATTTGGTAATGCTAACTACAGTGCCACCTTGTCCTGCATTAAAAAATGAGGTTTCAAAAATAAGTGAATGCAATTTGTGGACGTGATTGATAAACACTTCTCTTAATTTCACTTTTGTATTAAAGAGAACATCTTCTCAAAGTACAGGGTAGAGATTCATTCAGTGTAATATCAATGCTTGAAATGGCACTCACTTCTGTCGTTCAGATGTCTCCCTGTTAATTACTTGTTTGTTTTTTACAAGGTGGAGTCCATACGATAAACCCTGTAAATAAATAGAGTGAAAATATTCTATAAAGCTGTGGAAAGGGATGTTTCAGGTCTCAAAAAATAAAATTATAAGTTGTAATATCTAGCTTTAATGATTTGAAGACTTAGTGTAGTTAAAGGAACACTCCAACCAAAAATGATGTTTTTTTAAAACATAACTTACCCCATGTGGTTTGTAGTAGTAGACGAGACAAATTTTGAATCTCATGCTTTTATGGCAAAATTAAATATTATCATTATTATTATTGAAACTAAGTGGCATTGACATGGTATCCATGCTGGAAAGAGAAGTGAAAAATGTCCATGGAAAAAAGAAAAAGAAAAAAGTCATTTAACTTGTATTGCATAAGTGCAAAATGTGTGCGTTGTTTGCTAAAACATTATAAATGGTTAGGAAATGAAATTTCTGCATTAAATGATCAACAAGAAAGACGTCATTTCCACAATGATGTGCATTCGAATGAAAGGCAGATTTCTTCACCAGGGAATGAGGGGCAGAGGCAGATCTTCAATTCTAACGCATAGCATTGTGGGAATGACGTCTTCCTTGTTGACATTTAATGTATTAATTAACCATTAATAATATAAGACCCAAAGTTACTGTATGCGTTTAACTCTGTCCCTCTCTTGAACGCTTATTGTTACACTCCCAACGTTTGGGGATATACAGGTTACAATTGCAATGCACTGGCATCTGGGACTATGGTTCACTACCTTACTTTCAGTAATTTCTTCAAACTTTGCCTGGTGATGACTGACACTATAGCCTTCCTATTGGAAGTGTTTTTTTCTCCTCATCCCAATTGACTCAGCTGAGACAGAAACTTGGGTATCAGCCCCTGTTGGTTAAAATAGAGCAAACGTACAGGCAGGAAAGCAGGCTTTAAAACATGTGAATCTTTAAGCATTATTCAATTATTCATTGGAATTATATCAGGGATCGGTGGGATTACGTCAGGGATCGGCTCTGAGCCCTTTCTTATCTGCAGTAGTGATGGATATGTTAACAGATGAGATTAGACAGGAGTCCCCATGGACTATGATGTTTGCTGATGACATTGTGATCTGTAGCGATAGTAGGGAGCAGGTTGACGAGACCCTGGGGAGGTGGAGATATGAGAGGAGAGGAGAGGAATGAAGGTCAGTAGGAACAAGACAGAATACATGTGTGTGAATGAGAGGGAGGTCAGTGGAAAGGTGAGGATGCAGGGAGTAGAGTTGGCGAAGGTGGATGAGTTTAAATACTTGGGAGCAACAGTACAGAGTAATGGGGATTGTGGAAGAGAGGTGAAAAAGAGAGTGCGGGCAGGGTGGAATGGGTGAAGAAGAGTGTCAGGAGTAATTTGTGACAGACGGATATCAGCAAGAGTAAAAGGGAAGGTCTACAGGACGGTAGTGAGACCAGCTATGTCATATGGGTTGGAAATAACAAAAAGACTGGAGACAGAGCTGAAGGTGGCAGAGTTAAAGATGCTAAGATATTCATTGGGTGTGACGAGGATGGATAGGATTAGAAATGAGGACATTAGAGGGTAAGCTCAAGTTGGACGGTTTGGAGACAAAGTCAGAGAGGCGAGATTGCGTTGGTTTGGACATGTGCAGAGGAGAAATGCTGAGTATATTGGGAGAAGGATGCCAAGGATAGAGCTGCCAGGCAAAAGGAAAAGAGGAAGGCCTAAGAGAAGGTTTATGGATGTGGCGAGAGAGGACATGCAGGTGGTGGGTGTAACAGAGCAAGATGACAAGTACAGAAAAATATGGAAGAAGATGATCCGCTATGGCAACCCCTAACAGGAGCAGCCAAAAGAAGAAGAAGAAGAAGCATTATTCAAAATAGATAGTGCCATAAACAAAAGTAAAATAAAGTGTGGCAAGGCACACCATACAGCCTAGTACTGCTAGATGTTTAGTCTTTTCAGATGGCCCATTTCTTGTGTTACTTTAAGTGTAAACAGTAAGTCGGAGAATTCTTGGCTTGACTTTTCCCCCCTCTTGTCTTCTCTCTATGATCAGTTCGTTTATTGATCTTATAATACCAAGTATGATGTGGTTTTTTGGTCTCCGGGATTTTTTTAATTAAATTTATGTGCTTACATGGCTCATTTGCTTCTGCCATTACATTCAGAAGGCTATAGAGAGGTGTGCTTGTGTAACTTAGAAATGTGGTTTTTAAGAAGCTCTTTTGCACCATCATAAACTGTAATTTATGGTAGATACATTTGCTTATCTCTTACAACCAAATACCACCCCACAGTTGCATTCCTAAAATTGTACAGTTACGGTGCCACAGAGCTTTTACAATTTCTACTAATTAACTAATTATCAGAAAGTTCAGGTAATTCTTAAGCAAACACCAAAGCATTAACAGAATTTTTAGAATCTAAATAACACAACAAGCTATTTCAGCATAGAAAGGAATAAAGCATCTTTGTCAAAGGTCCACTTTTTAAACATTGCAAGAAAAGTAGTTTTCTTTCGAGAAATGTTCAATTCCTTTTCCCAACAACATGGAACCCCTTCTATAAATTCAAGTAGGCTCCAAGCATTGTGAAATTACAAACACTACCAAGCTAATGTTTTTTTTTTTGAAGTAAAATATTTATTTGAGTTTAAGTAACAACAAAAAATAACAATGAACAATAGAAAAAAACAATAACCAGACAGAATCTCATAAAAGGTCAAAAGAAGACAGATGAGATGAGGTGGTGAGTCCACATTTTCCATGTTTGGTCCTACGTCAGAGTGCATACGATAAGGACAGCTGCACTTTATACCCCTTTCCAGAGAAAATGTTGTTTGTTGTTACAAAGTTATGTAAATGGAGTATTTGTATCTCAACCCACATCATTTCATTTTTACATAAGTTTGCATTAAAAAAATCACACCATAATCTAGTGACTGCTTAACTACATTCTGATCAATAATGATAATTCATATATTTTTTCGACTGTAGTCATAAAGTTACGGTTAATTAAATATAAAAGTGGTTACCCTTTTTCTTTTCACAGCTTTTTGTATACTTTGTTTTATTTCTTTATTTCTTAAGCTATATATTAAAGGATTTAGCATAGGTGGCATGATGGTGGATACCATGATCATGCTGCTAGCAACAGTGGAGCTTGCAGGTTGCCTACTTGTAGGTACGACATAAATAAAGATCAGGGGAAAATAAAACAGCCCCACCACTGAAAGATGTGTGACACAAGTGCTTAGGGCCTTCTTTTTTCCATCCGCACTTGACATTTTCAACGCCAACAGGATTATTTTGGCATAGGAAAAGACAATGAGTAAAAATGTGAAAACTATGAAAATTGCAGAAAGAGTTGAGGTGTAAATTATATATCTGGTGTCTTCCAAACAAGCAGTGCGAAGCATTGCCGTAAAATCACAAAAGCAGTACGGGAGAATATTGGTGGAACAAAAGTTAAATGTTTCCGCAAAAAACATGTATACCATAACAAGGATAACCCCAAGGACATTTATACCAGCAATGGATGCTAAAATTACTTTATTTGTTATAACAGCAGGATACCTCAGGGGATCATTAATCGCTACATAACGGTCAAAGGCCATTAGAGTCAAAAGAAATATTTCTAATGCTTCCATATGATGCAAAATGAACATCTGAGCAAGGCATCCACTATGGGATATAAGATTATTATTAAAAAGTAGTATAGCTAATATTTTTAGGACAATAGTAGTACTGCAGGTCAAGTCGATCAAAGACAAGACTGTGATGCATAGAAACATAGGCCTTTGAAGCTGATGGTCAGTTATGATGATGACAATAACCATTGTGTTTCCAAAGATGGTCACCAGGTAGATAATTATGAAAATAGCACCTGCGAGTTCTTTTTCCTCAATCTCCTTCAGGCAGGACAAAACAAAATTGGAGACAGATGTGTTGGTATCATTCATTCTTGATTATTATTGTAGCCACTAAGGGAAAGAACAAAACATAAAATAACATTTACAACATCTGTTATGGGTGGTTTAGAAGAACAAATAACAGTTTAAAACTAGTACACATTTCTAGCCCGATCTCTCACTCAGTCTACCTCAGTTAAGACCGATTTCTGTCAACAAAATCATATATTTATACATTTGTAACCTAATAATCTTAAAAATAATTTCAACATTGTGATGTATTATCTAATAAATTGGTCTCTGTAGCATTGAATTGCCAGGTAAGATTGCTGCCTCAAATTTACTGTGCTGCTCTGAGCAAACCACTTAACCCACCTGCATTTTAAATGTGGTATTTCTTTAAGTACGAGGGACGTTCAAAAAGTTTCCGCACTTTTTTTTTTACCTCTATTTATTAAGAATTTCAAAAACAAATTACATCACTTTTTCTACACAGTCATCTTCCTTTACGATGCAGTTCTCCCAGCGTCATACCAATATTTTAATGCACAGTTACTACTCCTCCCGCCTTAACCATTTCCAATGAAAACACAAAAGTGCAGAAAGTTTTTGAACATCTCTCATACATTTCATAAATCTTAATCATAAAGGCTGGTATGGATAAAAATGTCAGCTAAATATATTGTAGTATCAAATTCCAAAAGTAATAATAAAATACCATAGTAAAAGAAATGTTTCTATATTCTGTTATGTTAGATCATAAAAGTTATTTTTAAAAATATTTGTAATTCATGCGATTTCTATACAATGTACATGTTAACGTTATGGACACACAAATTGCCTGAGGATTACTGCAAGCAAGAAATGACCAGAAGATGAAAACAGTCCAGGAAATCTTGGGTTAAAGGAATAGCAAGGGTCAAAAATAGCAGAATCAAAACGTAATCGAGAAAATTGAGTAAAATAAAAGTCTAAGCCAAGTCAGAAACAGTCAAAGCCAAAGGAACAAACCTAGCGTTAGGAGCTACTTGAATCGAAAACTATCACTAATGTCGAATACAAAACATTAGTGCTACCATAAGGAACTTCCCATGAAGTCACAAGCTTGACGATCACAATTATGCGATCATCGCAAATAGTGATAAAAATAAACTTTTTATTTCACCGAAGAACAAAATACACGTTAGATAAAATAAATTAAAAATATATTCATTTAAATGTGTATACATTATAGCTATATCTATTATGGCCTAGCTATAGATATCACAAAACAGAAACCAACTTATAATAAAATCCAGCAATATTCCATTTTTAGAGTGGCTACGCACAAAGTGCATGGTGTTGACAAATTTCTCTCTTGCCTCTTTTCCATTACCTAGATTGGCAACACTCCATCATGACAGTGTGGGTGACTGTCTTCAGACCTGCTGGTTAATTATAGCCAGTGGAAGACTATTAAAAGTATTTAATAATATCTTCATCAGTTTAAAGATTTACATTTCTCTGACATATTTGGAAACCCAAAGTGACTCAAAAAAGGTTTTGCACGATGGAGATGCATTTGTTTCTTTTTAGGACTGAGCAAAAGTGTAGTCTGGAAACAGACAAAGGTCACAACACAGATACGGATTGCTATCTTTTAACCAAACTCTTAGTCAAAATGAAATTGAAAGTAAACCTAAAAGTCTTATTTTCATTTTTTTCTTAACTTGTTTTAGTACTAGTATGTTGTAATTTTTAATTTCAAAAGGTCCAAACTTCAAATGCTAGGTAGTCTTTCGAAGCTGTCAATGAAAGGTAAAACAGCCAAAATAATGTTTCTCTATCCTTCTTTTCAATGTTTTTTTCAACCTTTACTGTTTTTTTTTATTTACACAGCTGGATTAGTTTCATTTTAATGCTATAACTGCATTAACCCTTTAACCGCCAACTCCCTAAATATTCCCCACGCCAGGCGAAATCTGAACAATTTTCGTTTTTTTACTTTTTTACATTTTTTTTTACATTTTTTACATTTATTCAAGCAGTATTGACCACTAAATGTTGTGCAAGTTGCCAGTGTATACACAAAATCTATAAATGTAACCTGAATTCTCAGCTAAGCAAAACATCTTGATACCAAACCATGCCCTTTTCAATGGTAGATACTGTCGAAACTGTAAGCGGCCCTTCCACGACAATAAACTTTCATCAACTGCAACTGATGGTCCTGGCATGTAGGGCAACTGAAATGCTTCAAATAAATGATCAATCAAAGGACGTAGCTTGAACAAGTGGTCGCGGTTTGGATCTTTCTTATCTGGCTCGTTTCTGTTGTCATTCAAATGAAAGAATTTCAGCAGCAAAGAGAATCGGTTACGTGTCATGACAGCTGCAAAAATAGGTGTTGCATACATAGGATCTGTAGACCAGTACATCTCAATATCTGGTTTTCTGATTATTCCCATCAACATCAAAATCCCAATGAATTTTTTCATTTCGTTTTCATCAGTGTCAAACCAAGCACGAACACGGGAATGTGGAGGTAAATTGGGATTTTTCTCAATAAACTGTGCTGCATACAGATTTGTCTGATGAACAAAATGTCTGATCAAATCAGGTGACACAAACAGCTCATAAAACTGCTCAGCAGTGTAATTGTTTACATCAACAATAAAGCCATACGTTCCCTCAAACGAATGCAGAAAAGGTAGTTCACCACGGGCAGCAGCCCAGCTGACATGCTGGGGATACACCCACTCAGCGCCGTCATCCGATGCCTCTTCATTCACAATATCATGCAGCGCACGTTGCTGCTCATCACTGTCACTAAAATCTTCTTCAGAACTGCTACAATCATGATCAGAACTGTCCAAAATCGCCTGCAAAGCCTCACTTGAAGTCAGTTTACGTTTCGCCATATTCACAGCTGTTACATGCGAATCACGTCACATGACCGGCCAAAACAACCACAGACTTGTCGAAATACAATGTAGTAATAATACCCACGCCAAACCGTCAGTTATACTACTTGCCAGGCATTCATATAACCACAGGCAAATGTGCCGGATAATTCCGGCAGTATGGCGTTAGCAATAAAACAACGGTGCCGGATATATCCGGCAGAGGGCGGTTAAGGGGTTAAATAGATAATTGCACCTTGAAAATTCAATTCAATATTCTACCAGATGTTGTATAGTTTACTTGGGACATGTGTGGAATTCAAGTCATGGTGGACACGGCCTTGTCTTATTAAATTTTGTGCACATAAACTCTCTCGATATTATGCTTAAATACAAGTAATTAATCTAATGACGTCTTTTCACATTAGTCTTATAGTTCAAAAATGTATTAAACAACATAATTGACAATGCAACACAAGGTTTAACAGTAAAATTCAAAAGAGACAAAACAGGTACACATTTGTAAAGAAACGAGAAATGAGAAGAAACTGATACAGACTAAGATGAAATATGCCAGATAATTAAAATGTAGAACAAAACTGGTCGAATTTTAAAAGTTGGTATGTTTATAGTACAGCACACAGTGATTACTTCTTTTTAATCAGACCATATCAGAGTTCAGGTAGTTTATATTGACATATTATCGAAACAAATGACTTACCAATAAAATCATTTTCCTCTTTTATGCATCATCTTCAGTGATTAGACATCTGGAGGAGAAAAGCTGTCAACATGCTTTTTGATATTGCAAATTATCACCAATATTTCTTAGGAGCATCGGACCCCCATGAATGTGAAAATCCATGAATATGTTTTAGACCCATGATTACTGTATATTCATAAGACAAAGGGTGCAGTTTGTATAAACATGTATATACAATATATGTTTATTTTTACCAACATTTGGTGTGTCATTTTTTCTTCAGTGGGGTGATTTAATGTGCTACAGCAGTGTTTTTCATATCTGTATTTCAGTGTTTTGAGAAAGGCAGGCTCTATTGTAGGCACGGAGCTGGACAGTTTGACATCTGTGGCAGAGTGACGGGCGCTGAGCAGGCTCCTGTCAATCATGGAGAATCCACTGCATCCACTAAACAGTGTCATCTCCAGACAGAGGAGCAGCTTCAGCGACAGACTGCTGTCACCGTCCTGCTCCACTGACAGACTGAGGAGATCGTTCCTCCCCCACACTATGCGACTCTTCAATTCCACCCGGGGGGGTAAACGTTAACATTATACAAAGTTACTGTCTGTTATACCTGCATTTTTATCACTCTTTAATTTAATATTGTTTTTTATTAGTATGCTGCTGCTGGAGTATGTGAATTTGGGATTAATAAAGTATCTATCTATCTATCTATCTATCTATCTATCTATCTATCTATCTATCTATCTATCTATCTATCTATCTATCTATCTATCTATCTGTCAGATCGGGTGAGACGGAACCTTGGAGATTCGCCATAGACAGTCATGAGGGGGGACACCAGAGGGAGTTGTCCTTGAAGAATTGCTGCAGACAGTCTTAGCATAGCAATATTGATTGCTTAAATTGTCCACAGCGACCTATCATGAGACACTTTGCAAACCTTTCTGATTAAATACAACAGTGTGTCACGACCCTGTGCGACCCAAAATGTGGCAACCCTCAACCCATTGTTTAAGAAACTAGGTGCTGTAATATGTCATTTTTGTGACAAAGGGTATCTGTCACCCCTGACTTCATCAAGCAAAAGACAGAAACCAATCCACCACAATGTGCAATTGTTCACGCATGCCTTCCCAACTTAGTCACCAGTTAATATAACAAACATTTTTGGCATTTGGGTGGAAACATTGATGCCCAGAGCCAACCTCCATATACTGTACCTTATCAAAAATTATTGGCATAGAAATTTAGCTCTTTATTATTTCTGCATATACAAAAAGCAATTAATCAATGCAGGTTAAGTTTGGAAAATAACCTGTGGAAAAACAGTATGGATCGTCTAGAGCTGCTAGTGATATTATAAATCTTGGATAACAAAAATAACCTAAATAGTCAGTAAAGCAAAACAAAATGCACTAATCCAGCTATAAGACACCACAAATGTATTAAAATAACACTGTCTCTCCGGAAAATTACAAATAATATGAAAATACCCCAGATTTATAAACAGATTTATAAACATCGAAGAACAATATTTTTCTTTTTTATAGGTTTAATTTGCTTAAACTGCAAATTCCTTGTTAGAAAAGTTCTTTATTTCAAAGTGTTGCTTCTGAAACAGAAAAAAAAATACACACATCCAATATATCCAAAATGTGCGCTGTCCTGACTTGATTGAGTTATACTATCCATTTGCACAGCATACCACATCTAGTAAGTTACCTTTTTAGAACAATTCTTTCACATACGATGTGGGATATACCTTCTCTTTGCCTCTTCCATGTCTTGTCTTTCAGTGGAAAATCGAAAAAAAACCAATGAATTTTATTATTATGTAGAACTCTTCAAAGTAGTGTGGTTCAAAGTCTCACTGGAAAATTGCTTATCCGTAAGATCAAGGAACTGTCTTAGGGAGCAAAGCTGGATGATCACTTCAACCTAATGGATTGGATAGACAGTTCATTCATTTAGTCATCTTATTTCAGATTCGCCTATATTGGTCTAAAGCAGTGAAGACACGAGTGTGTAAAATAAAAATATTTAACCTTTTTGTTTTTAATACTGGCATATATGAGGGGGATTGCAGCTATAATGATCATTTTCTATTCCTATTGGGATAAATATTTTTTTAACATTTCCCTGAGATCTTAATTATGCTGTGTCTATAACAACAGAGGCCCAATTAAAAATGTTGTTTGTGACATGTATACAGATTTCCCACTGTGGGATGAAACTGGTGTTAAATGCTGCTACCTGTTCATTTTAAATATCCAGTTAAAATAGTTGAACTCCTAGTTTTCTGTTCGTCTTCTTCTCAGAGTCATATTCTTCATTTTTTTCCCTTAATGACTGTCACATACTCTATTTAATGTCTGGTGCCTTATTCACTGTCTTTTATTGGTGTTGTAGTACTGTCACTACTCTGTGGGAAATTTCATTGTCACTAAAGTCGAACTTGAACAGTACTAAATAAAAGTGTGCTCTATGATTTTCTAGTGTTGTTTCTTGAGTTAATTCCTACCTTGCACCGAACTTGGATAGGTTAGACTTCAGCCCTCTGCAAAACTGAATTGAAAGAAAGGATATATCCATCCATCCATCCATTTTCCAACCCGCTGAATCCGAACACAGGGTCACGGGGGTCTGCTGGAGCCAATCCCAGCCAACACAGGGCACAAGAAAGGATATACTCTGCCTAAAAATTATATTGTTTTATATGTTACTGACCACCTGTATTTTTGTTGTGATGGCCGAGAAAAAAGTTTAATCTCATGTTTAATGCAGAACAGAGAGAAAAAAGTGTATGATGTAACAGAACTTAATGCGGACTAACGCTGTACAACCGATGTGTAAAACATCCATGAAATCTCACATTATGCTACGTAATCCACATGTCCATTATCGAGTTGTATGCTTAAAATGTGGAAAACACGCACATTTTTGCTAAAATAGTGTTAAACAGATAATTTCAGAATAATCAAAAGCACAGTAATATGTGAATTTGTTTCCTGTTAATGATGTGTGCCGATTATTTTGGAAGTATCAATTTAACGTTATTTTAATAAAAATGCATAATTTTTGCACATTTTCAGCATACGACTGTATAATGGACACAGATGTTTTTCTCACTACGATTGTTTAGCACTGGTCGTCATTGGAGTCTATTACTAACGTTCTTCACTTTGCTCTGCATGAAAAAATGAGAATATATATATAATGGCCATCACTGCAAACTACAGGGGGTAAGTAACATGTAATTTTTGGGGTGGTGTATTCCTTTAAGTGAGTTGGAGAATGTTATATTATGGTATGCTAATGTGAAGTAGAGGAATTTTTGTATTTCGAATATCCTTATCTTGAAGGGATTAATTTATAACTTAGTGTAAATTTTAAATGATCCAATACTTGTCAAATTTAATCTTGAAATATTTAAATATGTTTTCTGTTACAAACAACTGCATTTATTAAAAGAAAATTGAAAATGTTTGTGCGATTGTACAACTCTTCTAGGCAAACAATGGAGGTGTTTTAGATTCACTTTTTACTTAAAACTGACATTATGCAGGTTAGGAGCACACGCTGATACAGCACATTGCTGCACCCACCACACGACAAACCAACTAAGGATCCCAGATTACGACTCAAGTGCAGCCATGCAATGGGTGACACCTCAGCACCACACTAGTTCAGATGGAATGGAACCAGTGTGAGGTTTTTTATGGTGACTGGAGTGCCAATTCTGCCACCAGCCTCCAAGTTTTTCCCAGCAGGTTGGAGGGCCTACATGTAGGAATGGATGCAGATTAATGTCATACCCAGGACGGAGCAATTGCAGGTTAAGGGCGCTGCTCAAGGGCCCAACATAGCAGAGTCCCTTTTGGCATTTACAGGATTCGAACTGGCAACCTTCCGATTGCCAGTGCAGATCCCTACCCTCAGAGCCACCGCAAAAAACAATCCATGAATGTTTTGGCTAACAAAATGTCTTATCATTTCTGGCCATCTCTACTATTGATAAAACATTTTGAGTTAGGCAAACTATCATTTTCACTTTCTTAGTTGGCGGTCCTGTTCCACAATCCTTTTTGGTTGATTTTTAGAAAAGATCTTTATACAAACTTTGCACTAAATAGCTCCCTTTACTAAAGTCATTATAATTGTCAATCTCTTAAAGGGTGCAACAAATTATAATCAAGTTCTTAAGGCCTGTTGTGACCAACTTTGTAGTGTCCTCTGTCACCTCCTGTTCAGTCTGTCATTGAGGTTCCAGAAAGTGCCAGTGCTGTGGAAAACATCTGGTATTGCTCCAGTTCTTAAGAGGACGGGTATCTATTCATCTAATGATTGCAGACCAGGGTACTTACATCTCACATCATGAAGACTTTCAAAAGGCTAGTCCTGGGCTATATGATTCCTCTTGTGAAAGACTACTTGGATCCACACACTGCTGCCTTGGTCTGCGAATGAAGGCATTGTGGGTATTCCCAGGCCAGAAAAGTCTTTAATATTGTACTTGTATATTTAAAGAACCTTTATGACAGCTGTAACTAGACACCAATCAGTTTGGAGTATGAATGGATATCGGGTAAAATTCAATGATTTAAATTAACTAATGTGTGAGTATTCGCACATTATTCGCGAGGTGATGTCAGAGACAAAAAATTTATGGATATTCTTCTGATGAGGTTTGTTTTAGTTTGCAGTTATACTTTCTCTCCCTAAATGCATCAGAAAATAATTCTTGACCTCCCCTTTTCTTTTCTGGACGCATTATAGAAAGGTTCTCCATGAAAGTAAAGCTAGCTGCAGTCTTAGAGCACAGATTCTTCTGAAAATTTAAAGACCATTGCAAAATGATTAAATATAAATTTGTAATTATTAATAGTACAAATAATTTACATGTACTTAACTCTTTATCTATATAGTACAATGCATTAATGCATTTCATTATTAAAATAATTTGATGTCAAGTATAACTCTTGGTATTCTAAATGCTCCAAGGATTGTAAATTTAATTTGCTCTGTGTGATGCCTGCTGTTGGTCGCAACAGTTGGCACAAGATGTAGCCAGTTTAAAATGCACTTAAATAACAAGTGGATCAGGGAGCCGGTAGATTACAAAGGATTTAACCCCTTAACCGCCCTCTGCCGGATATATCCGGCATCGTAGCGTTATTGCTGACGCCTTACTGCCGGAATTATCCGGCACATTTGCCTATGGTTATGTGAATGCCTGGCGCGTAGTATAACTGACAGTTTGGCGTGGGTATTATTACTACATTGTATTTCGACAACTCTGCGCTTGTATTGGCCGATCACATGATGTGATTCGAAAGTGAAAGCTGTGAATATGGCGAAATGTAAACTGACTTCAAGTGAGGTTTTGCAGGCAATTTTGGACAATAATTCTGATCATGATTGTAGCAGTTCTGAAGAAGATTTTAGCGACAATGATGATCAGCAACGTGCGCTGCATGATACTGTGAATGACGACGCATCGGATGATGGCGATGAGTGGGTGTGTCCCCAGCATCTCAACTGGACTGCTGCCCGTTATCTGAGCCAGATAAGAAAGATCCAAACCGTGACCGCTTGTTCAAGCTACGTCCTTTGATTGACCATTTATTTGAAACATTTCAGCAGGTATTTCATCAGGTAAATACTGCTTGAATAAATGTAAAGTAAAAAAAACGAAAATTGTTCAGATTTCTCCTGGCATGGGGAATATTTAGGGAGTTGGCGGTTAAAGGGTTAATGTGCTACTGTGGTTATGGTAGATTTTGGTCAATCTTATAAACTCAAATTTTCATCAATCGGTAATTCATGACACTCTTAGTGTTATGATTGCGAAACTCACCCTATCTGAGTAAAGCAAACAAACAATGGAGGTGTAAGGCCTCAGGAATTTAGGCTTAAAGGTTTTTTAGTTGAGCAAGCCTTCAAACCTTCTCTACAGCTGAGAGCAGTTGAGATTTTTCTATTGATCATTGTTGACATAATCAAAATGCAAGTATACAAACCACCATATTGCAAATTCAATTTGTAAAAATCATGCAGACATCCAGTTTTAAAGAACATGATGGCAATTTCCCCAAGTCTGTTTGGAATGTGAGTATTGTTTTTGTATTTTGTTTTGTTTAAGTTGACTTATGGGATTAGAATACATTACAGTTGGTTTTCACAATGGATTGCTCAGGATCCGGCAGGGAGTTGGACATAGGAACTGAATTTGCACTCTTGGATTTCAAAGCTCAGTGCTTTGGCCACAAGTAGGCCCCACTGGATGTTTTGGTATTGTTTGCTGTTGATCCCCGTTGACACCTATTTTTCAATAATTCTGTTACCTTTATTCTCCACAAAAATATGAGATTTACAGTTTTTTAAAGTGACATAGGGTAAGTAAGAAATTAAAATATATTGTTTTTGGGTGGAGTGTATCTTTAAATATATTTTTGACAGTAGTGAGTAGCTCTTCTTTCTTACATAAGAAACATAAGAAATTTGACAAACGAGAAGAGACCATTCAGTCCATGTTTAGCTAATAGCTAAGATGTCCCAATATCTCATCCAGATTCTTCTTAACACTAGAATTACCAAAGCCTACAAAAACACTCCTAATCCAGGCCCACCTTAAATCCGTTTGCACCTCTCTGTCAGCGTCTTTTGTCTTGTAAATGTGTCAATCAGCAAAAGCAGCAAGTAGCCTGCTATCCCATCCCCCCACCAATGCGGAAAGGGCAGAAAGTTCTCTCAGCTCAAGTCTGTTTACCTGCGTGTCAGTTGCCAGGAGTTGTATAGGGTAAATAATATATTGTTATTTGGAATACATGGAAGGTTTCTGCTTCAACGACATGACTCAGTACTACTCAGGAGTCCCACAACTCTTCCGGTAAAGAAGTGCTCCCTGGCTTAAGTTTTAAATGCACATTCCCTTAATTTCCACAGATGTTCTCAAGTTTGCGATTCCCCCTTAAGCTGAAAGAATGTTGCTGGTGTATATAAGGGTATATAGGGGTTGGTTTTTTTTTCTACAGGTACAGAACTTTTCTTCCCATGTCCCATTTGTGTTAAGTTGATTTTTAATTGTAAACTGATGCCATAAGAGTGGGCACTTGTGTCTTTGTATGTTTGGAGGAGCCTTGTTATAGACTGGCAGCCTCTCTAATGCCAATTCCTATCTTGTGCCCAATGTAGCTGGAATATGCTGCAGCCCAGAAATCCTGAACTGAATTTTTGTGGCTACACAATGTCATGTTATAATTAGTAGATATAAATATAAGGATTGCATATATGTAATATGTAAATTAGACTAAAATACTACAGCAGCAGCACAAAGAACGGGACAAATTTCAAAATTTTTCAAACACTGGAAAACTTCAGTTTAATCTAGGGAAATAAACAAAATTTGAAGCAGAAAAAAGAACTTCTTCTTGATTTCCTTCTTCTTCCTCTTCATTCTTTCCCACTTCGATGTGGGGGTCGATGTGCTTGATCAACCTTCTCCATACAGCTTGGTCCTCTGTCTCCTCCCCAGTCAGACCCTTTTCCTTCAGATCTTCTTTTACTTTATCCATCCTCCTCTGCTTTGGCCTTCCTCGCTTTCTCTTCCCCTGTGTTTCAATTCCCATCACCCTCTAGCCCACATAGTCATTTTCTGTCCTCACTATACTGCATGTCCATACCACTTCAATCTACTTTGCTGTACTTTCTTAAATATCTCTCCGACTTTTTGTTCTCCCTCTGATTGTCTTATTTCAGTCCTTTCTTGTCACTCCACACATTCATCTTCACATTCTCATTTCTGCCACATCCAACGTCTCCTGCACCCCCTTTACTGGCAACGTCTCAGCTCCATACATCATTGCTGGTCTTACCACTGTCTTAAAAACCTTACCTTTAACCTCTGCCTTCAATATTCCTGATTCATTCTTCCAGTTAATTTTAAATACAAGAGCCACACTGACATACTGTACAAGAGGAAATATCTAAATACATTTAAGGAGTTAATCCTACAAACAATTTGCAAAATGAAATGTCAAAGTAAAGGATGTTTTATTTCTGTAACGCAAAATTCAGACCACATTTGAACTGCTATGTGAAAATCAGACAGACCTAATCTAGGTCTTCAAAATTCTTAAAGACATCTAGAATGTTTAGGTCTTTTAGCTTAGTTGTGAAACATGTACACGGAGATGACTAAAGGAGAGAACTTACTGTATTTAGACAAATTATTATTTGGAACAGGCAAAGCACATTTTTGCTGCCCTCCCATATATAACCTTACTAGACTTAAGGCGATACACTTAATTCATGCAAACCATATTGTGCGACAGGCTTCATGATACAAAAATTAAAAAAAAAAAAAAGTTAAAAAATCAATAAGATTCTCTTCAAAACAATAAAACACACACATCTGTCAATAAAAATAAAACAAATGTATTAACTGCTTCTGTTCCAACCCTCCAAAATTTTGAAGTTTTGCAAATGTGAAATTGAAAGCAAAATGAACCTCGACTGCTTATTCTGCAGGTTTCTCTAAATGTCTTGGCAGTTTCAAAATAGCCTGCAAGCTAAAAGGTGCCTGCCTGTCATTTTTAACTAAACATGTGTGGTGCGCACGTAATAACATTACAGAAATTAACAAAATTTTACAAAATGAAATAATCACATATACATATACAATATGGCATGTGAAAATCAGGAAACTAAACTGCAGTATCATACAGGGAGATTCACTCGAAAGAGGCCACGAATACTCTGTTTTAACTACCATTAGGAGGAAGAAATCTGAACCAAAACAATACGCTCTATACCTTGATGTATGTATAATCGATTGCATTACATGCAGTGCTGGAAGTGGTTTCATTTTCTGCGAGAAACATTTTGATGCAGCGTTCCATGTTCATGAACGTATCGGGGGGAATAGCAGCAATTTCACATTGGATGTTTTCTTTCAAATCTTCCACAGTGCGAGGCTTGTTCCGATAGACTATTCCTTTGAGTATACCCCAAAGGAAGAAGTCTGGTGGTATCAGATCCAGCAACCATGGTGGCCCAAGCCCCTTTGAAATTACACTGTTGCCAAAGAAGGACTCAATTTCTGCCATGCTCCTTGCCGATGTGTGACACGTTGCTCCATCTTGCTGGAAGTAACCTTCCGTTAACTCACGGTTATCCAGTTCATTCTAATATCGCTTAAACGCATTGGTGACCCTATAGGTTAGCACCATGAAGACGTGCTGCTCAATACAGTATACAACAATCCTGATGAGAAGTCAAGTGACTGAGTGAAGGGGTATGGGCGGTATGCACCCAGAAGTTGCAAATGGAGGCTAAACGTTGCGACGGCTGTCCGGCGCCTACCTCATCGCTCCAACACAAGGGCATCCTGGCTTGTTTGAAGCTCCATATACTGAGGAGCACATTGCACGTTGTTTCATTCAGATTCCTAGCGAGAATTATTACAGAATATTCAATGCCTCTTTCGAGTGAATCTCCCTGTACATAGCACTGACATTCTGTAGCTTTGAAATGCGTGTGCATATTTGATTCTTGGAAGCCTGGCTGTCCATCCTGTGTTAAGTGAAACTGGAAACTGTTAAAATTAAAATTTTTATCACAATTTTTAAGGCTAGCATATGCAGTAAATTACAGTAAATCTTCAACACAATAAAGTGTGCAGAAAGTAAAGGGGTCTGAATATGTTCCAATTCCACTGTATATGAATATATATATAAGCAAATGAATATATGTGTAATCCTCAAAGTTCATTTTGCATTCTTATTTCCTGATGTTAAAAAATATAAATTGTCATGTGAAAAATCATGCTATTACCAAAATGGATGTCTGAAGTGATCTCATCTTCACCTCACCCCACACTCCAGCCTTGATCTAGAATTACGTTTTTAGCAGGGCATTTGAAAGCAGGATGTCTGCATAAGATTTAGGCAAACATTTGCAAAAGATTAGCCAAAGAACTAGAAGGCCTCCTTTCATTTGTAAACTTTCTTACATAGACACAATTGCCTTTTCCTTATAATTACTTTCTGCATACTTTGCTTTATTTCTTTATTCCTGAGACTATAGATTAAAGGATTTAACAGAGGTGGGATGATGGTTGCAATCATAATCAGACTGCTGTTGACACTTGAATTTGAAATTTCTTGCCTTGCTGGAATAGCATAAGAAAAGAGAAGTGGGAAATAGAATAATCCGACTATCGAGAGGTGGGTGAAACAAGTACTGACCACTTTCATCCTTCCATCTGTTTTCATGTTCTTCTTAAACGCTGCCAGGATTATTTTGGTGTAGGAAAAACTAATGAGAAGAAATGTCAGTAAAATGGAAAGAGCAGATCCAGTGGAAGTAAAAGTGATATGTTGGTCATCCTTGAAACACGCAATACGCATCAGTGCAGTAAAGTCACAGAAACAATATGGAATAATGTTCGTACTGCAAAAGCTGAAGCTTGCAACAACAAGCAGACCACACGAAACAAGTATAATTCCAATAACATTTAAAATGGCAATCAAAGTTAAAATTACTTTGTTTGTTATCAGAGAAGGGTATCGCAAGGGATAATTAATTGCCACATACCGGTCAAATGCCATCACGGTCAAAAGGCAAATTTCTAAGGATTCCATGTAATGCATAATAAATAATTGGGCAAAACAAGCATTATGTGATATGCGAGGGTTCTTAAAAAGTAAAACTGCTAATATCTTTAAAACAACAGTAGTGCTGCAGGTCATGTCGATCACAGCCAGAACACCGATGCACAAATACATGGGCCTTTGAAGCTGTTCGTCCATTACAACAGTGACAATTACTGTTATATTTGCAAAGAGGGTTACAGTGTAGATTATTATGAAAATAACACCAATGAGGTCTGTTTGATCAATCTCTTTCAGGCAGGACAAGATAAATTCAGATGATATATCTGTATTGTTCATTCTAAAAGAAACAAAAATAACATTTATTGCAACAATAAACAATGAAGAATCTGTTAACAATACATAGGGAAAACAAACAAAATTGATTTATGCATTTCAACGCTTTATTATTTATCATGATAGAAGTTGTGATGCATGTTGTTTGGACAAGCAATTAAGAATTTCACTGCACTCATGTGCCAATACGACTGTCAATGCAAAGTTAATCATTTCAGTCAGATGTTCTATCATGGGAGCTGAGAGGTTAGTGGAGCTAACTCACCGAACCAGAGCTCCGGGCTTCATGTCTCTGCCTAGTCTCTGAAAGTGAAGAATCTACATGTTGTCTCCATGTCTATGCCAGCGTCCTTCCCAGTCCCAAAGATGTGTGTGTTGGGTTGACTGGTAGCTAATCTGGTCCACTGTAAATCAGTGGTGCCATGTGCATGAGCATGTAACTGCTGCCCCCTTGAGAACTGGTTCTTGCCTGGTGACAGCAGCTGCAAGGTGCAGTTGAAATTCCCAGACAACCTTAAAGTGGACTGTAGAAATTCTTTAAGGGCATTTTTGGATGTTGTGTTTTATTTTAATTTTGCATATGTAACTTAAATAGAATACCTGTTTAATATTTGAGTTTTTTCTATTCTCCATGGTAATGGGTTTGCATGACTGTTGCTTATGCTTTATGCTCTTGTGAAGTGATGGAATGCACTATAATATTCATCTAGATTTTTTTCATGTAATTTTTAAAAATCTTTTTTTTCCCATACACAGAGTAATTACATATCAGGACATTACTAAAATTTCTGACCTACCTCTAGGGCAAATCCTACCGTGTGTCCTGCCGAGGAGAGATGTCAAGGGTGCAGCAGGCCATTACAGGGAATGCACCAAGAATCAGTGCAGGGTCCTCTCTTCTTCTCTTTGTACTTTACCTCACTAGGTGTCATCCAGTCCCATAGTTTCCCATATTCTGCTGTACCTATTGTTCCTTCTATAGGACCACAGTTCAGCTAGAATCCCTGTATTGCTCACTGATATTGCAACCTGGATGAAGAAGCATGATCTTCAGCTCAGTTTGGCAAAGATCCTTTTTATTCCAACGCATATGTCTGTTGAGCACCCTATCTCTATTTAGTTCCGTTCATTATTGTTAAACCTGCCAAGTCAGTATGCAACCTTAGAGTGGTGATCGATGACCAGCTATCCTTCAGTGACCATGCTGCAACTGTCTCTTGGTCTTGCAGATTCTTTGTATACAACATACCCAAGACCAAACTGTACCTGATGGAGTATGCAGCACAACTCCTGCTCCAAGGTTTAGACATCTGGACTACTTGAATTCTCTACTGGCAGCAATACAGGGATGTGTCATAAAGCTACTGCAGGTGATTCAAAATGCAATGGCATCTTGCATTCAACCAGTCAAGATGGGAACATGTCATTCTGTTTCTCCAATATTAGCTTCTTTACACTGGCTGCCTGTCAGTTTTTGAATTGATTTTAAAATCTTGTTGCTAGTTTTTAAATCTTTACATGGGGTTGCTCCTGCCTATTTATCCAAATTGTGTGTTTTACACCAGCCATCTAGAGTGCTTAGATCTTCTGGTCAGTTGTCTCTTTTTGTCCCTGATACCAAGTGTGAAACTAAAGGGGACAGCTGCTGCTCCACACTTGTGGAACTCTCTACCTCATTACATAAAGGAGTCGTCTACAACTGAACTGTTTAAAACAAGAATAAAGACTCATTTCTACTCACTTGCATTCTGTGACCTTCAGTAATACTGATGGTTTCCTCATTGTGATTATGTAACATTACTTCTATTTATTATTTATTTTATTTATGTTCATTTATTTTATTTCTATTTATGTTATTCATGTTAATTGTTTGTTTTATTTTATTCTATTATTGTAAAGCACTTTGGCCACAGCATTCCTATATTGTTTTAAATGTGCTATATAAATAAATTTGACATTGACATTGATATTTGACATTCCTCTTTTCATATCACTACATTGGCTCTCTGGAGCAGCACACATTAATTTCAAATCCTTAATTCTTGCCTATATAGTGCAGGACAGACTGGCATTATCCATTTTGCCCAGTTTAGCAACAACTCCTTGGCTTATCAGCTGAAGAGTTTCAACTTTTCCTAATATGGCCTCTTTTCGGAATGCAGCCTCTGCACCTTATCTAATAAAATGACCAATCACAAGCTAAGTGACATCCCAGAGATGGGTGTTTGTGGTACCATCTAAATATCCACATTTGAGCAAAGAGTTATAACTCAGCAATTGGCAGCTTTGATGGAAAAAAAACTTTGCTCCGATTGTCAACCAAAAACAATGGGCTTAAGTGCACCCAAGAAATTAATGGCAAGATCTACTTTCTTTCTTTGGGAAAGCTGCTATATAAATAAAATGTATTATTATTATTAATAATAATAATAATAGCAATAATAATAATTCTTTAAAACCCTTGCTTCCTCTATCAGTTCACTGTTCTCAACCTAATTGTAACTTCTGCTCCTAGCTGTGACCCCAGTGCTTATTGTGTGAGGCCATAACAAAGGTTGGAGCAATCCCTTCTGATACAAAGGGTAACCAGTGTAGGACTGAAAAAACTAGAAGACCATTCGTTAAAAGAGTTGGAAGAGGCATACATATAGTGCAAATCTTGCAAGATGCCCGAGCAGAGAAAAATGGAACATAGAGCTACACTTTTGCCTTGCTAACGACAAGACCTGAATAATCACTAGCAGATCCAGCAGGTGTAACTTTGCTAGAAACTGAGTACTAGGGTGTTGTACCGTGTTAGCCATTATGAATGTAGAGAAAAGCCAAGCAAAATGATACCTTTTATTGGCAAACTAAAAAGATTACAGTATGCAAGCTTTCGAGGCAACACAGGTCCCTAAGCTTGCATACTGTAATCTTTTTAGTTAGCCAATAAAAGGTGTCATTTTGCTTGGCTTTTCTCTAGAAACTGAGGAAACTCTGTGTAAAAACTTTGAAGAGAAAACTGCAGTACCGCATGCAACAAGAAGGTGCGACTAAGTTCTTGCAAGGCCCCATAACAAATAAGGAAAAACATGTTGAAGATCCTTCCATGTGCCAGAGAAAGCCATCCAATTTACACCAGAATCCATAAGTTGACCTACTTTGATTATGATTGAATTTAACTTAGTAGTTAGGACAAATCTGGCTAATTTGTTAGGTATTGGTGCCACAGAAGAAAGGGCAGAGAAGCATCTCACACACATGCAAGTTCACACAGAAACTACTTTGACGAGTGCAGGCAATAGAAGCTCCATCAGTAGTTAAAAAATGTATTTTAACCACATAAACTGAAAGATTAGAATCCATAAGTTATGTGCCTTTTTCTAATTGACGAGACTAAGCTATCGTAATTTTATGCTTTTTGTTGTTTGATATTGTTCTTCATCTATATCTATCTATCTATCTATCTATATACTTGCATATATCCATTTTCTATTATTCTTATGTTATAAAATAATTGTATTATTCTGTTTATTGCAGCAAGCATTGAAAATAAATCTATTGTCATGTTTGAACCACAGCCGAGAAAATGAAAGTGTTTCATGTAGACTTTCACCAATTTATGGACCTTGTTCTTAAATTGTGCAGATCTTGTCATATTTCTGGCATCATGACTGGTAACTGAAATAGCTATCCCTCACTCAATCTCTTGGAGGACATCTTGTTAATTGTTTTAATCAATTATCAACATGACCAAAGGCAAAACTGATCATTAATTAACTGAGTGAGTAATACAATGCTTTTCCTTTATTATTCTATGGCCAGCTTATGCTGGCAGTTACTTGTGAAATTAGCTCAAGTCACACCCGTTCAGGGACTCCAGAAAATTAACAAAGACTGCATTGCTTAGATTTAGATCATTGTGATACAGTTCTTCAATATTGTTAGAAACTGATTGCTCTGAAGTTTCTGTAAATTCTGAATAAATAGCATGTATTAAGAACACTTTTTAATGTGACTTTTAAACATAGCGAACACTAAAAAACATGCTTATAATTTTCTTGGCGCACTGTCTACTTAAAATAATGTCAGTAATATAAAATACAATTAGATTACCTTTTGATTTACAGAGAAGGTGCTTAGTCTTTTGTTTTCAGTTCCATCTTTTCCTCTAGGTATCCGTTACCTTTTACTCCATCATTTTTAAAAAGTTAACTATTTTACAATCACATTGTTCAGTATCATTTTAAAAAAGAAGACATTTCCAATATGTCTACATCAGTTGTAGTTGTGCATTTTAATTCTCTTATCAAATATGTCATATTTTATCGGCAAAGAACAATGCATTTGATTTTTCTTTTTTACTTGAATGCTGTGCCCTTAAACAAATAAGATAAAAGCCGAGTAACATAAAAATTATTACCATAAGATTTTTGTGGCTCCGTTTTAAAGCTTGTTTATGTTCTGAAGGATGCACTTATTACTAATTCACTCACCTTTTGGGAGATTTATTTTTGTGCCATCTCTTAGAGACTCAAAGGAGTTATAACTGAGGCTGTCTAATTTACACAAGGGTATTAACAGAAATATTTTCATGTCTCATCTTCACCTCATTTGTCAGTAAGTTTGCTTTTCTGTTTAACTATAAAAGCCGGACTATGTCACTTCCATGTTTTTTTTTGCTATTTCCTTGGGCCTTAATCATTATTTTTGTGCTTATTTACAATGGTGATGGACAGGCTGACAGACGAGATTAGACAGGAGTCCCCGTGGACTATGATGTTTGCTCATGATATTGTGATTTGTAGCGATAGTAGGGAGCAGGTTGAGGAGACCCTGGAGAGGTGGAGATATGCTTTAGAGAGGACAGGAATGAAGGTCAGTAGGAACAAGACAGAATACATGTGTGTAAATTGAGAGGGAGGTCAGAGGAATGGTGAGGATGAGGGAGTAGAGTTGGCGAAGGTGGATGAGTTTAAATATTTGGGATCAACAGTACAGAGTAACGGGGATTGTGGAAGAGAGGTGAAAAAGAGAGTGCAGGCAGGGTGCAATGGGTGGAGAAGAGTGTCAGGAGTAATTTGTGACAGACGCATATCAGCAAGAGTGAAAGGGAAGGTCTACAGGATGGAAGTGAGGCCAGCTATGTTATATAGGTTGGAGACGGTGGCACTGATCTGAAAACAGGAGACAGAGCTGGAGGTGGCAGAGTTTAAGATGCTAAGATTTGCATTGGGTGTGACGAGGACAGATAGGATTAGAAATGAGTACATTAGAGGGTCAACTCAGGTTGGACGAGTGGGAGGGCCGGTCCTCTCCAGGATAGGGAGTCGGCGTCCTTGAATCCACTGCTTCGCCCTGTGGAGATATAAACAACAGGTCTGGTAGTGCTGCCCCGACATCCCTGACACTCGGACGTCCTCTCTGGACAATACCTCCAGACATGGCCATAGCGGCTGCAGTTGTAGCATGGCCGACCCCTTCCAGCTCGACCCTTGTGGGAGCAGAAGCAGGCAGGTAACCCTTGCCCTGCCGCCCGCTCAGCTGAGGACTCATGATGTTTCCACCCCTCTGCAGCGTAGCCCTCCCGTGCCCTCAAGCAGACGGGCTTACGCTGCACTCTGTCAGGAGTTCCCGGTTTCTTCTTCTGGGTCCTCCTCTTTAAAATAAGCTATGTGCCTTTTTCTAATTGATGAGAAAAAGTTCAACTAAGCTATCGTAATTTAATGCTTTTTGTTGTTTGATATTGTTCTTCATCTATATCTGTCTATCTGTATACTTGCATATATCCATCTTCTATTATCCTTATGTTATAAATAAATTGTATTATTCTGTTTATTGCAGTAAACATTGAAAATAAATCTATTGCCATGTTTGAAACACAGCCAAAAAAATGAAAGTGTTTCATGTAGACTTTCACCAATTTATGGACCTTGTTCTTAAATTGTGCAGATCTCGTCATATTTCTGGCATCCTGACTGGTAACTGAAATAGCTATCCCTCACTCAATCTCTTGGAGGGCATCTTGTTAATTGTTTTAATCAATTATCAACATGACCAAAGGCAAAACTGATCATTAATTAACTGAGAGCAATACAATGCTTTTCCTTTATTATTCTATGACCAGCTTATGCTGGCAGTTGCTTGTGAAATTAGCTCAAGTCACACCCGTTCAAGGACCCCAAAAAATTAACAAAGACTGCGTTGCTTAGATTTAGATCATTGTGATACAGTTCTTCAATATTGTTAGAAACTGATTGCTTTGAAGTTTCTGTAAATTCTGAATAAATAGCATGTATTAAGAACACTTTTTAATGTGACTTTTAAACATAGCGAACACTAAAAAACATGCTTATAATTTTCTTGGCACACTTTCTACTTAAAATAATGTCAGTAATATAAAATACAATTAGATTACCTTTTGATTTACAGAGAAGGTGCTTAGTCTTTTGTTTTCAGTTCCATCTTTCCCTCTAGGTATCAGTTACCTTTTACTCCATCATTTTTAAAAAGACTTTCACCAATTTATGGACCTTGTTCTTAAATTTTGCAGATCTCGTCATATTTCTGGCATCCTGACTGGTCTTTTATCCAGATCTTTGTAGACACGGAACACACATGAAATGCATGTATTCCAAATAACGATATACTGTATTATTTACCCTATACAACTCCAAGCACATCACACGCAGATAAGGATCCTTGGCTTGAGCTGAGAGAACTTTTTCCCACGTGAGCTAGGCTCCGTCAAGGCGTGGGATGAAACAGCAGGCTGCTTGTGCTGATCGACGCATCTACAAAACAAAAGACACTGATGGAGAGGTTTGAAGAGATTTAAGGTTGGCCAGGATTATAACTTTTTTCGTAGGCTTCATGAATTCTAGGGTTAAGGATATAAAGTGGATTTACAAAGTTTTCAGATCTTTTCATTCTCTGCACGTTTTTTGGTGTTGTAGATTAAATTTCCTATGTATACATTTGACATCAATATACCATAATGAGAAAGTGAAAACATGTTTTCAGAAAGGTTAGCAAATGTGGTAAAAATCAAAAAGCTGAAATCTCTAAGTTATGTAAGTATTAAAGCACTTTTTTGCGACACTCCAATTTATGTTCAGATATATCTTGTTTGCTTTAATTATCCTTGAGATAAAATGTTGAGAACTTTATTTGAGTCCACCTATGGCAAATTGATTCACTGGACATAGTTTAGAAAATCACACATGTACCTTTGCATATAGAATCTCTCATATCACACTGCATGTCCTGACAAAAACCAAGCCATGAAGTCCCAGGAACCCAAATTTTGGTGAGGTATAGATCAGACCAGGTATAAAAACCATTTATAAAGTTTTGAGTGTTCCCAGGAGCATAATGGCCTCAATAATTGTGAAATGAATGAAGTTTGGAACCACCAGGGCTCTTTCAAAAGTTGTCTGTCTGGCCACACTGAGTAACCAGGCAAGAAGGGCCTTGGTCAGGGAGATAACCAAGAACCCAATGGCAACTCTAACAGAGCTTCAGAAGTGACCTGCTGAGATGGGAAACCTGTCAAAAGGACAACCATCTCAAAAGCCACTCTTGAGTAAAAAAGGCATATGACAGTTCACTTAAAGTTTGCCCAACACCATTTAAAGGACTCAGAGAGTATGTGAAAAAAGATTACCTGGTCTAATGAAAAAGCAGAACTCAAAGCACTCTGTTGGAAACCAGGAACTACTCATCACCTCCCTAATACCATCCTAGCAGTGAGGTATGGTGGTGGCAGCATAATACTATGGGGACAGGGAGACTGGTCGGAATTGAGGCAAGTATAAATGCAGCCAAATACACACATTTCTTTGAAGAAAACCTGCTCCAGAGTACACATGACCTCAGAATGGGGTGGTGGTTTACCTTTCAGCACAACAATGATTCGCAGCATAAATATATTATTACATACAGTATTAATTGACTGATGCTTTTATCTAAGGTGACTTACAACAACATATGCTATACAACTGGTTCCATTTCTTTTGTTTTTCCATTTGGAGTACAGGCAGGTGAAGCGATGCTCATGGTCAAATAGTGTCAAGTAGCAGGATTTGATCCGACAAGCTTAGTGTTTAGAGTCCTAGGCCCAAAGTCTTACCCTCTACACAACCCTGCCTGCCACTCACACAGTCAAGACAATGCTGGATTGGCTTCAAGGCAAGACCTTGACTGTTTTTGAGTGGTCTCGTAAAACCCCAGACTAGAATATCTGTGAAGAGACCTTAAGATAACATTCTACAAAAGCTTCCCATTCAGTCTAAAAGGGCTTGAGTGGAAGAATGGGGTAAACTTCCCAAATCCAGGTGTAAAAAGCCTTTAGAGACTTGCTCAAGAAAACCTGAAGTTGGAATTGCTCTCCAATGTGTTTCTACAAAATACTGAGTTAAGGGTCTGAATACTTATATATTGTAAATATATGAGAGATTTTAGTTTTTGATTTTTAATGAATTTACAAACCTATTTGAAAATGTTTTCATTTAGTCATTATGGGTTGAGTGTAGATTAATGGACAAAAATGGCAACTTCATCCATTTAAAATGAAATCTACGGCACAATAAAGTGTGAAGACAGTGAAGGAGTCTGAATACTTTCTGAATCCATTGTGCTACTTGCACCTAAAGTGAAGAGGCTATCTGGGATTGAATGAAAACTGCATGAACCCACCCAGGTGGTATAAGTCTTTGTATTGCTTATATTTGCTGCTATTGGTTTTGATACAAATAAGTATAATTTTTAAATGAAAGCTTAAATTAGTGTTTCTGAGCAATGGCTATTATCGTAGCCATGCAACTAGACTGATCATTCCTTGTCTAGCTGTGGTCCCTTAAGAGCAAAGAGGATGCACTCCATTAGTGGTAAACTGGGTTGAATAGAAGTGAAAGTAAAAGACAGTCCCAGTCGGTGAAGAGCCTGCCATTATGGGCCCATAGGGTTGCACATGTTAGGTACAAAAAGGACAATGAGACAGGCAAGAGGTTAAAGATAACAGCTTTATAGCTGGTTTTGACATTTTTTCTTATCTTGTTCTTCTTTCGGCTGCTCCCATTAAGGGTTGCTACAGCAGATCATCTTTTTCCATATCTTTCTGTCCTCATCATCTTGTTCTATTACACCCACCACCTGCATGCTCTCTCTCACCACAGCCATAAACCTTTTCTTAGGCCTTCATCTTTTCCTCTTGCCTGGCAGCTCTGTCTTTAACATCCTTCTCCCAATATACCCATCAGCTCTCCTCTGCACGTCCAAACCAATGCAATCTCTCTCCTCTGACTTTGTCTCCCTACCGTCCAACCTGAGCTGACCCTCTAATGTACCCATTTCTAATCCTGTCCATCCTCATCACAACCAATGCAAATCTTAGTATTTTTAAATCTGCCACCTCCAGCTCTGTCTCTTGCTTTCTGGTCAGCGCCACTGTCTCTAACCCATATAACATAGCTGGTCTCACTACTGTCCTGTAGACTTTCCCTTCCACTCTTGTTGATACCCATCTGTCACAAATTTCTCCTGACACTCTTCTCCACCCATTCCACCTTGCCTGCTTCTCTCTAGAGCATATCTCCACCTCTCCAGGGTCTCCTTAACCTGCTCCCTACTCTCACTACAGATCACAATGTCATCAGCAAACATCATAGTCCACGGGGACTCCTGTCTAATATCGTCTGTCAACCTGTCCATCACCATTCAAATAAGAAAGGACTCAGAGCCGATCCCTGATGTAATCGCACCTTCACATTGAATGCATCTCTCACTCCTACCACGGACTTCACCACAGTCACACTTCCCTCGTACATATCCTGTACAACTCTTATGTACTTCACTGCCACTCTTGACTTCTTCATACAATACCACAGCTCCTCTCAAGGCACCCTGTCACGTGCTTTCTCCAGGTCCACAAAGACGCAATGCAACTCCTTCTGGCCTTCTCTAAACTTCTCCCTCAACATCCTCAGAGCGAACATCGCATCTGTGGTGCTCTTTCTTGGCATGAAACCATACTGCTGTTCACTAATCATCACCTCATTTCTTAACCTAGCTTCCACTACCCTTTCCCATAACTTCATGCTGTGGCTCATCAATTTTATTCCCCTGTAGTTACTAAAGTCCTGCACATCCCCCTTTTTCTTAAATATCGGCACCAGTACACTTCTTCTCTACTCCTCAGGCATCCTCTCACTTTCCAAGATTCCATTAAACAATCTGGTTAAAAACTCCACTGCCATCTCTCCTAAACACCATCCATGCTTCCACATGTATGTCATCTGGACCAATGGCCTTTCCATTTTTCATCCTCTTCTTAACTGTCCTTACTTTCTCCTTGCTAATCCGTTGCACTTCCTGATTCACTATCTCCACATCATCCGACCTCTTCTCTCTCTCATTCTCTTCATTCATCAGCCTCTCAAAGTACTCTTTCCATCTACTCAACACACTCTCCTCGCTTGTGAGTACGTTTCCATCTTTATCCTTTATCACTCTAACCTGCTGCACATCTTTCCCAGCTCGGTCCCTCTGTAGCCCAATGGTCCTTTTCTCCCTCCTTACTGTCCAACCTCTCATACAACTCATCATACGCCTTTTCTTTAGCCTTTGCCACCTCTCTCTTCACCTTGCGCCTTATCTCCTTGTACTCTTGTCTACTTTCTGCATCTCTCTGACTATCCCACTTCTTCTTTTCCATCCTTTTACTCTGTATACTCTCCTGTACTTTTCAATTCCACCACCAGGTTTCCTTTTCCTCCTTCCTCTGTCCAGATGTCATTCCAAGCACCCTTCTTGCTGTCTCCCTTACTAGATCTGCTGTAGTTGCCCAGCTGTGTGGTAACTCTTCACTGCCACCCAGTGCCTCGTCCCTAAACTTAAACTTGCAGTCTTCCTTTTTCAAATTCCACCATTTGATCCTTGGCTCTGCCCTCACTCTCTTCCTCTTCTTGATCTTCAATGTCATCCTACACACCACCATCCTATGCTGCTTAACTACATTTTCCCCTACCACCAATTTGCAGTCTTTAATCTCTTTCAGATTGACTCTTCTGCATAGGATGTAATCTGCCTGTGTGCATCTTACTCCACTCTTGTACCACACCCTATGTTCCTCCCTCTTCTTAAAATAAGTATTCACCACAGCCATGTAAATCCTTTTGGCAAAATCCACTACCATCTGACCTTCTTCATTCTTGTCCTTGACACCATACCTACCCATCACCTCCTCGTCTCCACTGTTCCCTTCACCAACATTCCCATTGAAATCTGCTCCAATCTCCACTTTCTGTCCCTTGGGTAGACTGTTCATCACTTCATCCAACTCACTGCAGAAATCTTCTTTCTCCTCCATCGCACACCTAACTTGCGGGGCATATGCACTAACAACATTCATCATCGCACCTCCAATTTCCAGCTTCATAATCATTACTCTGTCTGACACTGTTTTCACCTCCAAAACACTCTTGACATACTGTTCCTTCAGAATAACTCTTACCCCACTTCTCCTTCCATCCACACCATGATAGAATAATTTGAATCCACCTCCAATCCACCTGGCCTTACTCCCCTTCCATTTAATCTCTTGCATGCACAATATATCAACCTTCCTTCTCTCCGTCATATTTGCTAACTCTCTCCCCTTACCAGTCACACTGCCAACATTCAAAGTTCCTACCCTCAGTTCCACTCACTTTACCTTCCTCCTCTCCTCCTGCCTCCGGACATGTCTCCCCCCTCTTCTTCTCCTTCTTCTGCCAACAGTAGCCCAATTTCCACCAGTACCCTGTTGGCTAACAGTGCTGGTGGTGGCCATTGTTAACCCGGGCCTTGACCGATCTGGTATGGAAATTTGTATTGTTGTTTGCATATTGAACTGGCAAAATTTTACTGATGTAACCCAACCAATTTATCTTGGCTTGGGACCGAAGAAACACACTGGTTTGTGGATCCCCTGTGGCTGGGTTACATTTCTTCGTATCCCTCATTCATAAAAGATCCTTCTTTGATATCTTTCAAGTTAAATGCATGTCAGAGGTGATCTGATAACAAAATAAAGCAGATGCTGTATTGTGTGTTCATATTCATTGAGGTTTTTGTCTACATTCTCCAGTTTACTTGTTTGCATGTTATGTTACAAATTTCATGTTGTAGATAAGATTTAGATATAAGGAAAATATCTTTGGATTTTGCAAATACAAGTAAAACTAGGGACATGGCATATAGTGAAGCAGCAGCAAAAACACATTCAGAATAACCTTGAGCAAATACTTGAAAAATGTAGTTTAATATAGAGAACTACATACAGGTAAAAAGAACATTTATTTTAAACAAAGAATAGATGACAATGACACAGAATTGATATATATTCATAACATTTTTTTCTTAAAAAGCAAAAGCCTTAAGGCAACACTGTAAATAGTGTTGAATACAAAATTGGGGAATTTGGCTTAATTTTTATAATAAAGTATTGAAGTAATGTGTGAAATTCAAATTTCTGGGTTATAAAAAGATAGAGCAGTGCTAAAAACAGGCATGTTCGAGCGTCCTTCGTCATCCCTAAATCAAAAGGTAAGGTCAAAGGAATGAAAACTCCTTAATTTTACAGAAAAAAAACATAACAGTAAAACATAACAGTACAAACATAACAGTAAAACATAATTATGAACTTCCAACTTTTTAAAAATAACAATGCTGTGTTGACTCAGCTGAAATATTTTACCTTAATAGTGGAAAATATCCTTGAATAGGACTGATGAATATTTAAGCCCCCATCACAACTTTTCCAGCTCTTATCATTTGTCGACTGTCATGATAGAATAAGAAAATTATATAAGAAAATTTTTTCCAACTCTTCTTTGGCCTTTAAAAATGAAAGGGTTATTGTTTTCTGGGTTTGTGAGGCCAAGGAATCTAGTGGTTATATTTGTCTTTTGTTTCATTGTTGTTAAAAGTAATTCAATTCCTCCCATGGCTCTTTTTATGTTTTCTTTATGGATGCCTTCATGTTGGAGACTTGTTGCTAGGACGTGATGGCTCATTTCAGGGAGGAGGTTTCCCGGAAGTCACATCTCATAAACTCACTAACATGATGTTTTAAAAAGTCTGTGCCACGTATACGTTATCGTTGAAGATTTCACTTTGTGAAAGATTGTTAGTGTTTTAATTTACTAATTACAAAATTTGTTTACGACTTATGCTTCATGTTTCCCTGGACATGTGTACCATTTTTGGCCTACGACTTACAACTCTGTTCTTTGACCATGATTGTTGCATGTCCTGAGCATTGTTGTTTAACTACTGTCTTCCCAGTTAAGAACCCAGTGTAAATTATGACTTTTCTTTGCCACCCGATTTCACTTTCTCTAAAACTGCTTAGCATTCATTTACATAATCTTAGGGAGTCACAGCACAAACTTGAGGCACAAGAAGTATAGTGTGACATCCCCAGCAATTCTGTCATAGCATTCTGTGACAAGCCGTGTCACTGATATAGTTGTTTTCTGTACAGTTTATATAGTATTAGTAACTCAGAATCCCATTTTATAAATAGTTAATGGTGCACTTAACCTTTAGAAACAGTGTTAGTGCATTTGAATTGTGCTACAGTGATACTGACTACATAGCGTCATACAGATATGCTTTGGCGATGGTTGGTCTGGAGCGTGAGATTAGCTTGGAAGACCATGAGCACATGGATGTCTTCACTGAATGTGTATATAGTTCAGCATTTTCTGCTCTGCCATGCACTTTGTATTGTCACGCATTTGCGTCATTGGGTCATCGTACTGGCTCTCCTGAGGTATGTACTACCTCCACAATGCTAAGAAAATGCTCAATGAGGGCAATTGACTCCAAGCCATCTGGTCCCTTCAGCACATACCCCGCGGTTCCCGGAAGGAAATGTTACGAGAATGTATTGCACCTTCTCACCATGACTACAACACCCTTTGTTAGCCAAGAAAGGTTAATCGGGCACACCGTTTCTTTGTTCATTTGTATCGATGAAATGGTGACGACTGGGTTGGCACCCCAACATTTCACCTTGTGGACCTACAGTTCCTTCCATTGACCACAGTATGCATATGTTTACACTGTATCCTATATTTATCTCAGGTGTATACTTATCAACTTTGTGTATAATTGTCATGTAACTATACTTGAAGAGTCAAGTTCCTTGTATACACACATACTTGGACAACAAATGTGATTCTTATTCTGATTTAAAAACAAGACCATCATCCCGGCAGTAGTCTACTGCTATGGTTGCAAGCACACATAGGGAAAGGGCCCATAGGAGAAAGCCACTCAAAAGTGGACCGCGGACCTTGCAGACACTGACATATATGGATGCTTGAATAAATATAATGCTGTCCAAATAGAACAGGATACGTCACATAGGCAGTGTCACAATGTGTATAATAATTAATAGACCCCTTTGAGCATTCGGGGGGAATTGGACGACAAAACCCTGTGCCAGTATCAAATGCCTGTGCTGACACTAGGGGTTGTCTTTTGGCCATTCTGATTTGCTGATCATTAATGTATTGGTGAGGAAAGTATGAGGAGCGCTTCAGATTAGACTCCCAAGTGGCCTTTTGGAGTAGAGTTGATCATTCAGGAGGAGAGATGGTGAATTGTGTTTTGATCTCCTAAAGTGTTTTTCTTGCTTTTTGATTTCTTTTGGTTGGACTTCCAGAATTTTCGTTAACATCCTTTTGAAGAAGAAAACCTTTCTTTTTACTGCACTTCATACCTCCTGAAGATGCAAATGTAAAGATTTGCAAATTGTTTTTATTTTTCTGTTTTGCATTTATCCTTTTTGTTTGTTGTTGATTTAATGGACTGTGATATGAATGCATGACACTGATTTTTGAATTTTGTTTTTATGCAATAAAGGACTCCTATTGGTTTTACACCTCAGAATGTGTCTGTGTTTCTCACACACTTTTAGTTTTCAATCGGTTATGAACTACAGGATGTCCAGAATGTTGTCCGTGCAGGGGTTCAAGAGCACAGGGCATCATCATTACCATGGTGAGTTTATTATCATACCTGGAAAACACTGGGACAGCCACCGGAACTATTTGGCAGTAAACTTGTGATGCTTAGGAATTTGAAACTGTGCTGAAAAATTGTAACGAGTCAGTATTTGAAGAGGAGTGTTTGACATTTTTTGCAGCACATGCAGGTAATGCCACAATTTAGCTATCAATTTAGTTTGAAGGACCTAATGGTCTCCCCGCACTTCTTTATATGAAAACACTCGCCTTTCTTCTTAGCAGTATTTTCTGCAAACTTTGCTTTATCTCTTTATTCCTGAGACTATAAATGAGAGGATTTAGCAGAGGTGGGATGATAGTTGCCACCATGATCAGACTGCTAGTAACAGATGAATTTGTGATTTGCTTCCGTGCTGGAATAACATAGGAAAAAAAAAGAGGGATATAGAATAATCCGACAATTGAGAGATGAGTGAAACAAGTGCTGAGCGCTTTCCTCTTCCCTTCTGTTCTTGCTGTCTTAAGTGCTGCCACAATTATTTTGGTATAGGAAAAAATAATGAGAACAAATGTGAATACAATGAAGACAGCTGCAAGAGTGGAAGTGAGAATGATGTATCGGTCATCCTTGAAGCACGCAATGCGCAGCATTGCAGTAAAATCACAGAAGCAGTATGGGAGGACGTTGGTTGTACAAAAGTTGAAATCGGCAACAAAACTTAGACCCATTGAAACAAGCATGACTGTTAAAGCATTCATAAATGCAATCGAAACTAAAATGGTTTTGTTTGTTATTAAAGAAGGGTATCGCAAAGGATAATTCACAGCCACATAGCGGTCAAATGCCATTAGAGTCAAAAGGAAAATTTCTAATGATTCCATGTAATGCATAAAGAACATCTGGACAAGACACGCGTTATGTGCTATGCCATCGTTCTTAAAAAGCAAAACGGCCATCATCTTCAAAACAATACTAGTGCTACAAGTCAGGTCAATGAAAGACAGAACACAGATGCACAAATACATTGGTCTTTGTAGCTGCTCGTCCATTACAATAATGAGTACCACCAATATATTCCCCAAGAGGGTTACAATGTAAATTAATATGAAAATGGCACCAATGATTTCTGTTTGATCAACCTCTTTCAGGCAGGACAAGATGAATTCAGATGCTATATTAGTATTATTCATTCTAAAAGAAACAAAAAAAAAATACATTTAAATAAATTTAGTGTAACAACAGTGGTATATTTATTTTACATTAAATAATTAAAAAATCCATAAATGATATACATGCATGATTACCTATGCAAACTTTATTCATTTCAACAAGAGAAATTGTGTTTTTGGGTGGCATAGCTGGCAGAGTAGCTAGCACATTGAGAGTCTTTGGCTGGTCACTGTCTGCTCATTCTCCAGTTATTCTGACTTAATGCCACATCCCAAAGCCGTGTATTGGACTGACTGATGACTGGTGTTGCCTGAGGTAATGGAGTGTGGCTGTGCGAGAGATTGTTAATGATTGGTGCCCCTTTCAGTCTTAGTAGGCCAGGCTCAATAAATGAATTTTTGGATAATGGGGCTGATCATAACTTTGTTGATGTACAGGCCAGAAAAGAATCTCTTTTTCTGTTCCTGATATGAATAGATTTACATGACTGTTGCATACTTTTTACGCTCTTACGAAATGAAAGGTTTTGGCGTGCATAATCAAGTTTAACGTTAATTGGAATTTGTTTCAGATCTTTATAAAAATATTTTCAATTTCAATTTCAAAACATGGCAAAGGTTTATGGAGAGAAGGCTTAAGGAAGGAGACCACCACATCGGAGGAGTGGTTTGGTTTTATGCCAGGCAGATGAATAACTGGTCCTGGTGATTTGTTTGATTTCAGCCTGTTTAATCAGAGCAGCACTTCCCCCTCTACAATTTCCAAATCCCTTAATAACTCCTTAGTAGTTCCTGTTACTGCTAGGATATTAGTCACTTCCTCACATGTGAAGACCTCAGAAAAATGCCAGTTTAGAACATCTATTTGTTATATACATGCACTGTGATATTAATTACAGGGTTCGATTATGCAGACGTGCTGTAGGTCTGCTTTTTGTGAGATGAGCTTGATTGCTTTGGTTTGAGAGGTGTAAACGACAAGGAGACAATAAACAAGGTTTTTAGGGTGTTGTACTTACCAGTTGTCAGCATCTCTCTCTTAGACATAAAATTTGGCGATGAGAATGCCTGAGTTTTCCCTTTCAACACCGCCTCCCTTCCTACTTTTACCCGGTGAGCATCCAATTCCGTGGATTCGTTGGATGCAATCCTTTGAAGTCTATCTCACTGCCTTGGGGCTTGAGGATGATTCGGCCGCACGCAAAAGGGCATTACTCGTTCATTGCTTGGGAGCGGAAGGGCAGTGAGTGCTTGGAACTTTGGGACTGGCTGACACACGATACTGCAGTTACACTTTTGAATGTCCACTTCTCTGCCCCACAAAGTGCTCTACTGTGGAGATGTATTTTCAGATAGAGCTGTCATCTTCCTGGGGATACTGTGCATCAGTATGTCGCAAACTTAAGAGGACTAGCTAGCTAATGCAAGTTGGGGCATTACAAGAGGAAATGATCCGCGACCAGCTAATTGAATGTACTAGCAATGATAAAGTTTGCAAAGGGCTTTTGCTTGAAAAGGATGATTTGACATTACCAAATGCAGTCGCAATAGAATTCAATGTGGAATCTGCGGCTGTTTGTGCTGCGGAGCTTTCAAAATGCTTTGCTTCTGTCTCCACATCAGACTGTTATGCACAGAACTCGCAGATGGATGATTCCGCAGCATCCAAAGTCAGCGCAACAGACCGAGAACCGACAGTACAGTTTGTGCATCGCAGGTGTTCAGAACAACTTCAGCAGCACTGTGGAAACTGTGGATCACGATCACACACGACCAGAGCTCAAAGCTGCCCAGCATGCAGTCAGACCTGTCGCAGCTGTGGTAAATGGAACCACTTTGCTAAGGTATGTCGTTCTTCTCCATCAGTGTGCAAGGACAGACTGCAACTATAATTCACAATGTGATTTCAGGACCAGCAGCTTTCAAGTCGTGCACAGTTTAAATGGTGTGAACATTTCCCTCTTGTTGAACACTGGTGCTACTATGTCCCTCTTAAATATATACACACATACTGTATAAACAGTTTTCCAGTTCTATGGCCTTGTCTTCACCTACCACTACTGCCAATGGTTATGGGGACTCTTGGATCTCCCTGGTGAGTTTAGTCTACCTCACTGTTCAGTATGGCAAAGATGTTCTGCCTAATGTTTGCTTTCATGTTACACTATTATTTCACTGTCTGTATTTTGTTCTCCCTTACTATTCCTGCACTTCACAATTTCCTTGGCTGTTCCTTTACTACTAAAATACTGAAAGATTCTCTTTGGGTTGTATTCGGCCTAATCTGCTATATTCCCCTATAACTGCCTTTTAGCCTCCCTATCATCCTTCCTAATGGTTGCCTTCATGCTCTCATACATCCTATGATTAGCTTTGGATTTACTAGTCTTATATAACTTATACAGCTGTTTTTTTTATCTCCTTACTTACCCACGGCAAAGTTTTTTTTTTTTTTTAAATTTCTACCAATTCCAATTTTATGATGTACCTGACCCACATTACATGTAAAACATTTTAAAACCTGTGCCACTGCCCCATGAATTTCTCTACAATTAGAAGTTTATCCCAGTCTATCCTCCTTAGACTTTGCTGCATCTGTTCAAAATTTACCCAACAAAGTTTACCTTAACAGTTTATGTATTATATTATGGCCACTTGACCTTAGTAGTTCAATCACCTCTACACCCTCAATTCTATCCTGATTATTAAATATTACTGAATCTAGAGATGCTTCTCTCCATGTTGGTGCTTTATCAAGTTGTGTTCAAAAGCAGTCATTGATTACATCTATAAAACATTTGCTCTCGTGCTCTGCTATTTTCAAGGTTAGCTCAGTTAATACTTGGGAAGTTAAAGTCCCCCATGACTATAATATCTCCCTATAAACTTTCTGTTTTAATGTTTTAAAAAAGATGTGCATTACAATTACTTTCTGCATGGGGGAGTCTATAACACACTCCTAAAATAAGGCCTCTTTACTTAATGCTTTATGGACGAATCTAGACATCCTCACTAAGATGCAGCTCACCATCCAACTGAAAAAGACTTGTATTTAAATTCTGTTTTACATAAATGACAAACCCTCTACTTTTCTGTTCTGTCTGTCCATCTTAAAAAAAGTTGTATGTCTCTATGTTATACTCATCCCCATATCTACTTTTTAGCCATATTTCTGTTAATGCTATAATATCATAATTACAGCGTGCTCTGCTACATACAAATCCAACTCACTTGTTTTACTTTTGATACTTCTAGCATTAAGGCAATACATTTTTAATGTATTACTAACTACCTTATTTTAAATAAATAATAGGGAATCTTTTGAAGCCAGTGGTCAGACCAGAAATAATGTATGGAGCTGAGACATTGGCAGTAAATGGAGCGCAGGAGAAGATGTGGTGGAAATGAGAATGTGGAGATGAATTTACAAGGAATAAGAAATGAAACAATCAGAAGTACAACAAAAGTAAGACATATCTAAGAAAGTACAGGAAAGTAAATTGAAGTGGTATGGACATGTGATGAGGAAAGACAATGACTATATGGGCAGAGGAGTAATGAGACTAGAAGTACAGGGGACTCCGAAGGTGGATGGATAAAGCAAAAATGGATCTGAAGGAAAGAAGGTCTGATGAAGAAGGTTGTGCGGAACTGAGCTCTAGTGAAAAGTTTGATGAGGCACTTCACTCCCACAGAGAAGTGAGAAAAAATGAAGAGAAAGAAGAAGATAAAAAAATGGAAGAAGACATACTTTTTTTAAATTAAACAACATGCACTTCCATATACAGTATATATATATATATATATATATATATATATATATATTCTTCTTCTTTCAGCTGCTCCCATATCTTTCCGTCCTCTGCATCTTGTTCTGTTACACCCATCACCTGCATGTCCTCTCTCACCACATCCATAAACCTTCTCTTAGGCCTTCCTCTTTTCCTCTTCCCTGGCAGCTCTATCCTTAGCATCCTTCTCCCAATATACCCCTCATCTCTCCTCTGCACATGTTCAAACCAACGCAATCTCACCTCTCTGACTTTGTCTCCCAACTGTCCAACCTGAGCTGACCCTCTAATGTCCTCATTTCTAATCCTGTCCATCCTCGTCACACCCAATACAAATCTTAGCATCTTTAACTCTGCCACCTCCAGCTCTGTCTCCTGTGCCACCGTCTCCAGCCCATATAACATAGCTGGTCTCACTACCGTCCTGTAGACCTTCCCTTTCACTCTTGCTGACACCCGTCTGTCACAAATTATTCTCTCTCTCTCCCTCTCTCTCTATATATATATGTATATTTCAATTCCCTGATTTAACACATCAGGATATAACTAAAAAGCACATAGTTCTCACCAAGTCCTAAAATCTGATAAATCTGACCTTACATGACAAATATGTAAAATAGGCCTTTTATTTTAATTTAGCTTTTCATGATTCCTTTATTGTGTACTTTGCAATAGATTATAAGTACTGTAATATTACATGCTTACAGATTTGCTACTCTTCCCTGTTTCTTTTTTGTTTTACTGCACCATCGTCACCTGACACAGCACTCTACAGCCGTCCTTGACTTTGTGAGGGATGTTGATGCTCCAAACCATTGAAGATCTGCTGCATCAAATGTTCTTAGATGGTGCATCATAAACATAATGAATAACTGTTTGACATTACTAGCTGTTCTACGCTGCTTCGCAAGCTAGAGTGATAAAATGTTTGGTGCATGCGTAAATAAAATACAGATTTAACACTTATAACCTCCTCATTGTGGCAAGAAGACATGCATTTTTAAGTATTATTTAGGATCTAGTGCTTCTCAGCTTATTAAACCCTTTTTTGTTCTAGGTTATTAAGATTGAAAAATTTTAGTATGAAATTAGGTGTAAGATTTAAAGAACTAGAAGTAACTTTGCAGCAAGGAACAATTCATAGAACAGACATAATAGTTATTATCTCGGTAGTTCAGGAATATAATTGAAATATTGTTGAATGCACTGGAGAATGCACTACACTCATAACTGTAGACAAATGAGGGGGTTGAGCGGCACCAACATCCTCCTTCTGCCTAGTAGTGGACATCTCAAATCTCTCACTCCCACCATCTCCTGCTCAAGCACGGATCTCTTTACAAATGGGTCATTTGCTTGATTATTATTTGCCTTAAACAGGATTTGTTTTGTTTGTCATAAAACGAGCATTCAGATATGAAAGAACAGATTTTTGATATGATAAATCATTAGAGTTACAGAGTGGCAAACATAAAAAAATGTGTTCTTTTTATAACATGCTTATACACTTAAAAATTAATAATTGTGGTGAACATAAAGACATGACATTGGCATTTTGTTACATAATCTTTTGAAGTAAAAAAACATGTCAATATGATGTTGTGTTCTGGGGATCCATCCATCCATTTTCCAACCCGCTGAATCCGAACACAGGGTCACGGGGGTCTGCTGGAGCCAATCCCAGCCAACACAGGGCACAAGGCAGGAACCAATCCCAGGCAGGGTGCCAACCCACCGCAGGACACACACAAACACACCCACACACCAAGCACACACTAGGGCCAAGTTAGAATCACCAATCCACCTAACCTGCATGTGTTTGGACTGTGGGAGGAAACCGGAGTGCCCGGAGGAAACCCACACAGACACGGGGAGAACATGCAAACTCCACGCAGGGAGGACCTGGGAAGTGAACCCAGGTCCCCAGGTCTCCCAACTGCGAGGCAGCAGCGCTACCCACTGCGCCACCGTGCTGCCGTGTTCTGTGGATATTGAGGTTAAAATGTGCAAAAAATGGCAACTTTTAGTGCATTTGTCTCAGTTTTTATTTTTGTTTTAGATATTTACACATAGAAAAATCAAAAATTATATTAGGTTATATTCTAAGTTAGACCTATACCTATAACTACGTTTTGAAGAAATACAGTAGGTGGTTTTCCAACACTGGGTCAGTGGTTTTCACATTATATTTGAATTTCTGAATTGGATTTTTGTCAGTCTAGACAGAAATCAGATATTATACTGTATAAATAAACTAATCCCTGCGGCTTGGTGGTCTTTTGGTCTCAAAACTCCAGCAGGTTTATTTTCTCCAACATCTTTCTGACTGATGTTTTTGTTTCCTTCTCCCTGGCCAACTAACCATTACATCAAACTCCGGCTTTTCACATTACAACTATTAGAAACATACAAATTACCTGTAGGTAATGCTTAATTTTGTTAGGGGTTCATTCATTGTAAATCAGTAATGAGTAAATGAGTAAATGAGTAATAAATGCATTTTTGCAGTACTTAAACTAAAGTGTTACCCATTCATTTTATTTTTTTGAATGTGTTTACTTATATTTATTGTGCATTTCTGTTTTTTATTTATGAGTGTACTCTTTGTGAAGCCCTTTGAGCTACACTTTTGCATAAAATTGTGATATTTAATACAGTAAATGTTGCTGTTCATTATTGTTAGATGCAAGTGGCATGGGTTCACTTACTGCGGTGGGTTGGCACCCTGCCCGGGATTGGTTCCTGCCTTGTGCCCTGTGTTGGCTGGGATTGGCTCCAGCAGACCCCCGTGACGCTGTGTTCGGATTCAGCGGGTTGGAAAATGGATGGATAGGTGGATGGGTTCACTTACATTTTCACACTTGGCTTTAATGTCTCTTATGTTGGCTTTCTTTTTATTTAGTAAATAAACAAATCTATAAATCCGCTATGTGTTGTTTGCCACCTGAAATGTTATTTATTTTCATTGTAGAACTTGGTGAGGCTTGGATGATTTGTAGTTACTGTATGTCCCGAGATACAAAATCACAGACTTAAAAGACAGACATATATACTGTACACAGTCACATTAATAATGTATGTACAAGTAAATGCACTAAATAAAAAACCTGCCATAAGTAAAATGAAGTGTGCAACATTTATTGCAAATGATGTATAACTTTATAAAGAGGTTACCTTTAGAAAAATGTACCTTTCATCACCAGTGATGAAGCCTGAATGTAGTGATATCTTTCCATGGATTTGACTGGAGGATGAGTCTGCATGGAGTTTTCTTTTTAATATTCATCTGGAACCATTGCCCTGTAGGTGCCTTGATATAATCTGTATATACATATGAAACACACATATCTGTATACTATATATATATATATATATATATATATATATATATATATATATATATATATATATATATATATGTATATATATATATATATATACACAGTATATACATATGTGTATATATATATATATATATATATGTGTGTATATATATATATGTGCGTGTATATATATATATATATATATGTACAGTATATACACACACACACACACACACACACACACATATATATATATATATATATATATACATACACACACACATATATATAGTATGTATGAAATTTTTAAATACCCCTACATTTAAGAAAACTATTTGACTTTTGAGTAAAACAAAACACAAACAAATTACCTTCTGTCATTCACAAACAAGGCGTCTGATCTTTTGTCTTTCGTTTCAACTTCCATCCCAAGGTATCAGTTAATCTCTGGCTGCTTTTATTCTTTACCATTGTGTCCACTTCAGTTTTGCAACAGTGAACTAATGTACAATCACATTGTTCGGTCTTATTTAAAAATAAATCAATTTCTAGTACGTGAGTTCAAGGTGTAGATGCAGGCTTTAATTTTATTATTAAGGATGTCACATCTTGTCTGTAGTTTTCTTTTTTATATGAACATTTGAGATAGCAGCAAAGTAACATAAGAAGTAAAAGCTCATGTCCTTTGTGTGTCAGTTTTAAAACCTGCATGTGTTCTGGGGATTGGCTTATAACAAGTTTACTCACCTTTTGGGAGATTTATTTTTGTAACGTTCCTCAGAGACGTGTATTTCACAGGTGTTGTAACTTAAGCCTTCTAATTTACACAAAGCTATTATCAGAAACATTTCTTTTTTCAAGGTCGCTTGTCACTTAATTCTTTCTTAACTCCAAGTTTTTTTAAAGCTCTTCACAATATTATAAAGAACTGCACTCCAAATATAAACCATGTCAGTCATTTCATGATTTGAGGTAATAAGTGCATACATACAATATCTGCCAAAAACTGTGTGACAGCCAAGAGGAAAAAAACAAATACAGCAGAAAGAAGCAAAGATAAAAATTCCCGCTGCTGTATACATGTCAGTTTATGAAGGCAGCTAAACGTCTTTAACACTTTTTTAATATTTATTTATTTTTTTATTTATTTGTTTCTTATATTATTTTGTTTTACAGGCAATCTTTCAATTATTCTAAGGGATCTAAAAAGCTACAATATTGTTGTAGTGACTTCAGTGAGAAGTAAAAAAAACAATTTATGAGGCAAGGCCGGGAGAAAAGACAAGGTCAGAAAATGAAGCAAATGTTCGAAACCGGAAATGAAAGAAAGAAATGACAAAACCAGAAACACTACCTAAAAATCAAAATATAAGTTCAGAACAAAGATCTGTCTAAAAAAAATTCTCAAAATAAAGCATGTGTCTCATGAACCCAGTGCATCTTGGGAAGGATTGCCATGAAAACGGGTGATGCGAGGATCTCAAAATGGTGGTGTCCGGAAGAAAAACAGTTTGGCATAGAAAAAGATGGGACAAAAACAGTAAACCTCAAAATAAATACCCTAAATAAATATAAAATGATGCCAGAGAATGATTCTTTGGGTTAGAAAACCCCAGAAAACATATATAGATTATTTTTATAGCTTCAGGAAAGTTTAAGACATACTAAATGCAAACCGGAAATACAACAATTGTAACATTACAACTCTTCTGTAAAAAGTTATAAACATTTTCAAAGAACAGTTTAACAACTAAGTTGTCCTTAAAAGGACCAAACTCAAAAAAATTGTTGTCCTTAAGAGGACTGATGAAACACTAGAGTTTGTCATTAAATGGACAGTCAAAAATGGAACCAGGATATGAAGGGCTGAGGCAAAGGGTAGTCAAAAAATAAAAGAGGTCGAAGTCAATGGGTGCCATGCTGGTCTGGTCTTAGTACAAGTTTACAGTAAAAAGACTGACTTTGTGATTAAAGTCACTGCATTGTGCCTCAGACGTGTGGACTAGCAGCAGACCAAGACCAAGACTAAGTGCAGATGCAGTGCACTTCTTGAAGTCAGATACAGTAACGGAAACAAAGTTATGTACTTAGACCATCTTTTGAACAGGTTTGACGGTCTTAGTACTCTTGGTAACGTTACAAAATAAATTCCCCACGCATCAGTCAGACTGTTATGAACACAAAAAAGCACAAATTTACCATTAACAAGTATCTAAACCATATTTTATATTTGCATTTGGCCTGAAGTAGTTTGATATTGAATTAAATATATTTAACTCAATGCCACAGAAAAAGACGAGGGATGCATGGAAAGATTTAAATTGCATAATATAAGAAATACAAAAATACTTCATTGAGAAAAATCTTTGGTCAGAAGATACAGAATTGGTGTTTCTAACTAAGAAACTGCTTGTTTGAACAATGCACATTGAAAGATGCTATTAGTTTTCCATACTGTTGTCCTTCACAGTGCCATGGAGGTATCTTTGTGAGTGTATGTACTATAATGGTGACTGTGATCTGTTGTGAAGATTGCGGTGCGATAAGGAATTCTTTATTGTACAGCTTCCGACTAGATATTATATATGCTGGAGTTTTAGCGTGGAAATAGTATATCATTATTTGGAACACATGCATTTCATGTGTGTTCCGTTTCTACAATAATCTGTGTAAACACATTGTTAAAACAGAAACGTTTTTCATATTTTAGTAGTAAATGACTAAATGTTGGCATAAATTATATAATGCGTGAAGTCTGAGGTCCAAAGATTAAATAAACATTTTCACAAAAGGTTCAAGGATAAAACAACAGCTTCCGTGGCGTAGCGGTAAGATTTGCTGACTTGTAATTAAGAGTCCCCGGTTTGATCCTGAATGCCTCCTATACAGTATTTGCCATTTTCAGTAGTGAGCTGCTCTTATTGTTAATATTATACAGTACACACATACATTTGGTTTGTGTCCGTAACAGACGGTGTACATTTATAATACTTGTGAAAGTTACCATTTTATTTTCACTTTTATTCTCTCAGTCACGATCACTATACATACTACTGCCCCCCCCCACCCAGGGATCTGACACTGATAGCTTTTATTTGAAACTGGGAATAACTGGAGATGTGAGTGGTGTTTTGAGGCAATGGAACTGGACATTCTCTGATCTGGAGGGATAAAAGCTGACACACAAACGCTGCTGAATCTGCCTACTTCATATTTCACCGTCACTTTATTATTTTTTTATTCAGTTTTATTGAGTGTTCCAGCTCATGCTGAATTAGTATGCACCTTATGGTCCATGATGTCAAAAAAAAAAACCAGAGACATAGGTATATATGATATTTGGTATTATTCATTTTATGACCTGTATAGTACATTTCAGAAAACATTGTGGCACAGATGCAGCATTATTCATATTATTCATATTCATTCGCATAACATCTTGCGCTTGTAATCAGTGACCACGTGTTTTTTTTTTCCGATCTTGTCAATCTCAACGTTGCTGTATTTTGTTTCTTTTGTACTCCAGGACATGCAGAGGAAAGAATAGTACAGAGCGGTAAGTTCAGCGCTATATGCAATCATCAAATTCAAATGTTAACAGTTCACACACACCTAAGGACCGCCCTTCCTACATTTACGACATGTGTACCTGTTGCAATGCAAACACTTCTGTCTATGCTTTGGTTTCTATTACATACCTGAAAGAAAGAGACAATATATGTGACATTTTGAAGAAATAATTTTATGACCTAAATAGTACCAATCAGAAAACATCATTGCACTAATGCAATATTATTTGAAAATGAACAGCGTCAGATCGGGTGTGAATTTATGCTGGCGCTGTTACTTAGAGTCAGATTAGGAGGGGCAGGTTGAGGTGGGGGGGTATAGCGTGATCATGATTGAGAGAATAAAACGTGTTATAGCACACAGCAAATGACCACCTGCATGTTCCTGTTTGTACTGAATAAGCTCACGCCTTCTGGTGCACAGTGTCAACGCAGCACGGAGAAAAAAAGAAAGAGACATATATATGGGACATTGGGTATAAATTTATTGTACTTGTAAAAGAAGAGTGTTCATGGCTCACCTTGCAGAGGAGCTTTGTCATCGCTTCTTACAAGAAAAGGCGATGGATAAAACAAAAGAGGATGCAACATCGACAAGCTTCTGTTCCAAGACCGCCGCTTCCCCAATCCCTTCAGTGTAATAGTAACCACAGCACAGAGAGAAGTGTGTACATTGCAACAGGTACACACGTCGTAAATGTAGGTAGGATGGTCCTTGGGTGTCTGTGAACTGTTAACATTTGAATTTGATGATTGCATATAGCGCTGAACTTACCGCTCTGTACTATTCTTTCCTCTGCATGTCCTGGAGTACAAAAGAAACAGCAACATGCACCAAAATGTAGAGGCTGCATGGGCAAGATCGAAAAAAAAAAAATGCGGTCACTGATTACAAGCGCAAGAAGGCATGCAAATAACTATGAATAATATGAATAATGTTGCATCAGTGCCACAATGTTTTCCGAAATGTACTATACAGGTCATAAAATGAGTTATTCCAAATATCACATATGCCTATGTCTCTGTTTTTTTGTCAGTGCAGCTTTGACATTATGGACCATAAGGTGCATACTAATTCAGGGTGAGCTGGAACACTCAATAAAACTGAATAAAAAAAAAATTCAAGTGACGGTGAGATACGAAGAAGGCAGCTTCACCAGCATTTGTGTGTCAGTTTTTATCCTTCTAGATCAGAGAATTTCCAGTTCCATGGTCTCAAAACACCACTCACATCTACAGTTATTCCCAGTTTCAGATAAAAAATAACCGCATCAGATCTGGGGCAGACGGGTGGGTGTTGTATCGTGATCGTGACTGACAGAATAAAAGTGAAAAAAAAAGCTAAATTTTACAAATACTATAGATTTACAGCGGCTGTTACAGACACAAATTAAATGTATGTTTTTATTGTATAATATTAACAATAAGAGCAGCTCACTACTCAAAGCAGTAAATTCGACGGAAAGCTGGTTTCGATCTCATGACCTCCGGATTATAAGTCAGTGAATCTTATCACTATACCGTGGAAGCTGACATATTGTACTTGCACCTTTTGTGCAAGTATTTACTTGATATTTGGCCATCAGCCTTCACACATTATACAGTTCATGTCTACATTTTGTTATTTATTACTAAAACATGAAAAACGTTTCTGTTTTAACAATGTGTTTAAATAGATTGTTGTAAACACAAAACACACATCAAATTATTTCCCTTTATAATTCTGGGTAGCTCACTCCCAGATAATCAATCAAGGCAGGAACTGGGAGAACTTCTTGTCCGTTCTGAGGTGGTGGGGGGATGGTTTAGCAGGCTGCTTGCTGCTTGGACTTATCGACACATTCAGAAAACAAAAGATGCTGACAGAGAGGTGCGAAAGGATTTAAGGTGGGCCGGAATTACGAGTTTTTTTGTTGGCTCTAGTAATTCTAGTGTTAATAATGTCAATAACAGCACTTGATGATATCTTTCCAAGGTGAATCCATGCCTCTGAACCTAAAGGTTGCTGGGCAGGAAGACTATAAATACAACACTAGGTCATGTCACTTGCAGACATTATTAGATGATTCTACATTTATGGGGTGGAGAGATAGGCAGAGCAGGGTTTCTTTCTTTCTTTTAGGATACTGCATTCCTTTAATGTTGAAAATGACATTCTTCGCATCTTCTATAACTCTGTGATGGACAATGTGATTTTTCTACACTGTGGTGTGCTGGACTGGTAACATCACTTCAAGAGACGCCCACCAATTCGGCAAACTAATTAAAAGGGCAGGCTCTGTTATGGGATGCACTCTGGACCCCCTGGAGGTCATAGCGAAGGAGAGAATTAAAGCAAAATTTAGTGCCATTATGAACTATGCTACACATCCTCTCTGTGACACACTAACACTTGAGGACTTTCAACCAATGAATTATTCAGCAGAACTGTGTTATGAAACACTACTGGGCTCCTTTATACCAACAGCAATACGTCTTCATAATGCTTCACTGGGACTGGGACTGCCAAGTCAGAAGTTTGCTTCCTTTTTAAATTTTCTTCTTTTTATGTCATTCTGAGGTGTGCGTAATTTTTTAAAATCTATCTATCTATCTATCTATCTATCTATCTATCTATCTATCTATCTATCTATCTATCTATCTATCTATCTATCTATCTATCTATGACCATGTGAGAGCCCAAGTAGGGAATCCATTCCCAGACGGGTTTATACATTCCTGGGAATTCGGGAATCCTGCATTTCATTTCCGGGAATCCTGGGCTCCCGGGGATGGCACAGTGCACGGGCATCTCACATGTGAACGGTTTTAGAACGACCGACACTTATTTTTAATAAAACTACTGTAATATGTTGACACAAATAAAAGACTAAGCTTATCTACAAGCAGTTCATCCTGTCATATAAGTACATGTATCTTTAGTTGTGGTTATAAGAGCATAAAAAGCACAATGTCCTCACAGGTGGTGCAGTGGTAGTGCTGCTGCTTTTCAGTAAGGAGACTTTGGAAGATTATGGATTCGCTTCCCAGTTCCTCCCTGTGTGTATCTCGCTTTGAGTACTGAGAAAAGTGCTATATAAATGTAATGAATTATTATTATTATTAATGTGTTCAGCGTGCGGTCGTCCAGGCAAGAGCGCACCTTCTTGCAGAAGTATGCCAGCCGCTGAGAAAGCACGATCTGCCTCCACTGAAGTAGGCGGCACAATCATCAGATACTGATACACTTGTTCTAAACAACGCCCGCACTTGCCATTGCTCTGACACACCGCCATTTCAGCTTTTACTGATGCATCCAGTTAATTGTCATCATTCTGTGATGGCATGTTTCTTGGCACAGATAATGCAGATGCAACAGACTGAAGCATTGCAATTTCAAGTTGCTGTTCAAAGCTGTTGTCTGATGAAGTGCAAGCACCTTAATTATTTTCAACTATAACTCTGTTATTTCTTGATCGATTTTTACACTTTTATACGCTATATATGCGAGCTTGGCTGTTCCCGTTTTCCCAGGAATTACAGCAGTTTCATTTCCGGAAATGCAGGAATGAAAAATGTCCAGGAATCCCAGGCTCCCGATTACCGATGTGTTTTTCAGTACAATGTGGGTCTGTAGCCAGGTTGTCTTTGTCAGTCCAAGAGATGAAAACAATATGAGGAAAAACTCATCAGAAAATTCAAAAGACATTGTTAGACAGTTATCTTATCTAAAGATCTTGACCATACATTGTTCTCCTCTCTTGTTAAATGAATCTTAGCCTGAAGAGGTCTATTATTTTTTTACATTTAAGATGTCTCACTTAAAGGTTTTCCAATGTTGTATCTGTCCTGGTGTCTATATAAAAACAGGGAACTCCAGTTTCTGTATTACATCTTGCTTCAAGAAGGGGCCTGAGTTGCCTCGAAAGCTTGGATATTGTAATCTTTTTAGTTAGCCAATAAAAGGTGTCATTTTACTTGACTTCTCTCTGCGTTCATAATGGCTAACATGGTACAACACCATACTACTACCATATACTTGCAAAGTATTTGCACAGAAATATAGACCAAAAGCATTAAATAAACATTTATTTTTATTTTAAAGAATATTTCACTTAAATGATACAAATATTTGTCTAATGGCTACAACACAAGTTATATCTGATAGCTAAGTTACAGTAATGCAAACCCCTCAGTAATGAAAGTTTAAAGCAGCTCCCTTTTTCTTCACAATGACTTTCAGTATACTTTGCTTTATTTCCTTATTTCTGAAAGTGTAGATTAGAGGATTTACCATCGGTGGAATGACTGTCGATATGATGATCATGCTGCTTGTAACAGTTGAACTTGTGGAACGCGTACCTGCGGCTATAACATAGGAAAAGAAGATGGTTAAGTAAAACAGCCCCACTATTGATAGGTGTGTCAAGCAAGTACTGATGACTTTCCTCTTTGTATCCATGCTTGATTTCTTTAGTGCTGTACGGATTATTCTGGAGTAAGAAAACAGAATAATGAATAATGTAAAAAGAATAAAAAGTGCAGAGAATGATGATGTAAGAATATCAAATCTGGCATCCTCAAAACACGCAATACTTAGAATTGCAGTGAAATCACAGAAACAATAAGGGAGAATATTGGTGGAGCAAAAATTAAAATTAGTGACAATAAATGATAAAATTGACACCAGCATTATCCCAACAGCATTTAAAATGACAACAATTGCTAGGATGGTTTTATTGGTTATAACTGAAGAATATCTCAGTGGATTGTTAACTGCTACGTAGCGGTCATACGCCATTAGAGTCAAAAGAAAGATTTCCAAGGCCTGCATGTACTGCAATACTAGCATTTGGACATAACATGCATTGCGAGGTATCACCGTGTTCTTAAAAAGCAGAGCCACTAATATTTTCATAATGATTGTGGTGCTGCAAGTCACATCTATCACAGACAGGATGACAATGCACATGTACATAGGTCTTTGAAGCTGTTGGTCCATTACAACAATGAGGATTACAGTTACATTTCCGAAAATGGTCACTAGGTAAATCAGTAGGAAGACGACACCTATACCATCTTTTGGGTCAGTCTCCTTCAGGCAGGACAAAACAAATTCAGAAACGGATATATTGGTGTCTTTCATCCTGGTATGTAATGTGCACCACTGAAAAGAAGAAAAGCAGAAAGTGAAATAGTCATCCGCAAAAGTAATTATGTATGCATAGGTATCATAACATTTATAAGTCAGTTATGAAGCTTAACAACAGAGGATGCAGCTGGTATATTTATTTTACATTAAATAATTAAAAAATCCATAAATGATATACATGCATGATTACCTATGCAAACTTTATTCATTTCAACAAGAGAAATTGTGTTTTTGGGTGGCATAGCTGGCAGGGTAGCTAGCACATTGAGAGTCTTTGGCTGGTCACTGTCTGCTCATTCTCCAGTTATTCTGACTTAATGCCACATCCCAAAGCTGTGTATTGGACTGACTGATGACTGGTGTTGCCTGAGGTAATGGAGTGTGGCTGTGCGAGAGATTGTTAATGACTGGTGCCCCTTTCAGTCTTAGTAGGCCAGGCTCAATAAATGAATTGTTGGATAATGGGGATGATCATAACTTTGTTGATGTACAGGCCAGAAAAGAATCTCCTTTTCTGTTCCTGATATGAATAGATTTACTTGACTGTTGCATACTTTTTACGCTCTTACGAAATGAAAGGTTTTGGCGTGCATAATCAAGTTTAACGTTAATTGGAATTTGTTTCAGATCTTTATAAAAATATTTTCAATTTCAATTTCAAAATATGGCAGATGTTTATGGAGAGAAGGCTTAAGGAAGAAGACCACCACATCAGAGGAGTGGTTTGGTTTTATGCCAGGCAGATGAACAACTGGTCCTGGTGATTTGTTTGATTTCAGCACTTCCCCCTCTACAATTTCCAAATCCCTTAATAACTCCTTAGTAGTTCCTGTTACTGCTAAGATATTAGTCACTTCCTCAAATGTGAACATGCCAGTTTAGAGCATCTATTTGTTATATACGTGCACTGTGATTTTAATTACAGGGTTCGATTATGCAGACATGTGCTGTAGGTCTGCTTTTTGTGAGATGAGCTTGATTACTTTGGTCTGAGAGGTGTAAAAGAAAAGGAGATAATAAACAAGGTTTTTAGGGTGTTGTACTTACCAGCTGTCAGCATCTCTCTCTTAGACATAAAATTTGGCGATGAGAATGCCTGAGTTTTCCCTTTCAACACCGCCTCCCTTCCTACTTTTACCCGGTGAGCCTCCGATTCCGTGGACTCGTTGGATGCAATCCTTTGAAGTCTATCTCACTGCCTTGGGGCTTTAGGATGATTCGGCCACACGCAAAAGGGCGTTACTCATTCATTGCTTGGGAGCGGAAGGGCAGTGAGTGCTTGGAACTTTGGGACCGGCTGACACATACGATACTAAAGTTACTCTTTTGAATGCCCACTTCTCTGCCCCACAAACTGCTCTACTACAGAGATTTATTTTCAGACAGCGCTGTCAGCTTCCTGGGGAGACTGTACATCAGTATGTCGCAAACTTAAGAGGACTAGCTAGCTAATGCAAGTTGGGGCATTACAAGAGGAAATGATCCGCGACCAGCTAATCAAATGTACTAGCAATGATAAAGTTCGCAAAAGGCTTTTGCTTGAAAAGGATGATTTGACATCACCAAATGCAGTCGCAATAGCATGCAGTGTGGAATCTGTGGCTGTTTGTGCGGCGGAGCTTTCAAAATGCTTTGCTTCTGTCTCTGCCTCAGACAGCTACATGCAGCACTCGCAGATGGATGATTCCGCAGCATCCAAAGTCTGTGCAACAGACCGAGAACAGACAGTACAGTTTGTGCATCACAGGTGTTCAGAACAACTTCAGCAGCACTGTGGAAACTGTGGATCACGATCACTCATGACCAGAGCTCAAAGCTGCCCAGCATGCAGTCAGACCTGTCGCAGCTGTGGTAAACGGAACCACTTTGCTAAGGTATGTCGTTCTTCTCCATCAGTGCGCAAGGACAGACTGCAACTATAATTCACAATGTGATTTCAGGACCAGCAGCTTTCAAGTCATGCATAGTTTAAATGGTGTGAACATTTCCCTCTTGTTGGACACTGGTGCTACTATGTCCCTCTTAAATATACGCACATATAAACAGTTTTCCAGTTCTATGGCCCTGTGTCCACCTACCACTACTGGCAATGGTTATGGTGACTCTCGGATCTCCCTGGTGAGTTCAGTCTACCTCACTGTTCAGTATGGCAAAGATGTTCTGCCTAATGTTTGCTTTCATGTTACACTATTATTTCACTGTCTGTATTTTTTTCTCCCTTACTATTCCTGCACTTCACAATTTCCTTGTCTGTTCCTTTACTACTAAAATACTGAAAGATTATTTTTGGGTTGTATTCCGCCTAATCTGCTATATTCCTCTATAACTGCCTTTTAGCCTCCCTATCATCCTTTCTAATGGTTGCCTTCATGCTCTCATACATCCTATGATTAGCTTTGGATTTATTAGTCTTATATAACTTATACAGCTGTTTTTTTATCTCCTTACTAACCCACGGCAAAGTTTTTTTTTAATTTCTGCCAATTCCAATTTTATGATGTACCTGACCCATATTACATGTAAAACATTTTAAAACCTCTTCCACTGCCCCATGAATTTCTCTACAATTAAAAGTTTATCTCAGTCTACCCTCAATTCTATTCCTGATTATTAAAAATTACTAAATCTAGAGATGCTTCCCTCCATGTTGGTACTTTATCAAGTTGTGTTCAATAGCAGTCATTGATTACATCTATAAAACTTCTGCACTTGTGCTCTGCTATTTTCAAGGTTAGCTCAGTTAATACTTGGGAAGTTAAAGTCCCCCATGAATATAATATCTCCCTATAAACTTTTTGTTTTAATATTTTAAAAAATATGTGCATTAAAATTACTTTCTGCATGGGGGTCTATAACACACTCCTAAAATAAGGCCTCTTTACTTAATGCTTTACGGACAAATCCAGACATCCTCACTAAGATGCAGCTCACCATCCAACTGAAAAAGACTTGTATTTAAATTCTTTTTAATTCTTCTTTTTAATTCGTTTTACATAAATGACAAACCCTCTACTTTTCTGTTCTGTCTGTCCATCTTAAAAAAAGTTGTATGTGTCTATGTTATACTCATCCCCATATCTACTGCTTAGCCATATTTCTGTTAATGCTATAATATCATAATTACAGCGTGCTCTGCTACATACAAATCCAACTCACTTGTTTTACTTTTGATACTTCTAGCATTAAGGCAAGCCATTTTTAATGTATTACTAACTGTACCTTATGTTAAATAAGTTATAGGGAATCTTTTGAAGCCAGTGGTCAGACCACCAATAATGTATGGAGCTGAGACATTGGCAGTAAAGGGAACGCAGGAGAAGATGTGGTGGAAATGAGAATGTAGAGATGAAGTTACAAGGAATAAGAAATGAGACAATCAGAAGTACAACAAATGTAAGACATATCTAAGAAAGTACAGGAAAGTAGATTGAAGTGGTATGGACATGGGATGAGGAAAGACAATGACTATATGGGCAGAAGAGTGATGAGACTGGAAGTACGGGGGGCTCCGAAGGTGGATGGATAAAGCAAAAATGGATCTGAAGGAAAGAAGGTCTGATGAAGAAGGTTGTGTGGAACTGAGCTCTAGGGAAGTGAGAAAAAAATAAAGAGAAAGAAGAAGATATAAAAATGGAAGAAGATATACATTTTTTAAATTAAACAACATGCATTTCCACATATATATATATATATATATATATATATATATATATATATATATATATATATATATATATATATACTAGCAAAATACCCGCGCTTCGCAGCGGAGAAGTAGTGTGTTAACACTACAATTACCAGAGCCTACGAAAAAACTCGTATATCCGGCCCACCTTAACACTAGAATTACCAGAGCCTACGAAAAAACTCGTAAATCCGTCCCACCTTAAATCGCGTCTTAAAGCCGTTTGCACATCTCCGCCAGAGTCCTTTGTCATCTAAATGTGCTGATAAACAAAAGCTACTAGCAGCCAGCTATTCCATCCCCCCACCGACTTAGAATGAACTCCTAGCTCATGCCTTGCCTTGATTTGATTATTTGGGATTGAAGTGGAGTTTTACAGTGGAAATAAATCGAGTGTTATTTGGAATACACGCATTTCATGTGTGTTCCATTTCTATAGTAGGCTGTGCAAACACATTTTTAAAACAGAAACGTTTTTCATATTCTAATAGTAAATGACAAAATGTAGGCATAAACTATATAACGTATGAAGCCTGAAGTCCATATATCAAAGAAACACTTTCACAAAAGGTACAAATAAGAGAACACGTGCGCTTTTCTTCAAAAGTATAACTGCACACAAAAAAAAGCCGCGTTAGCATGCCACATTGACACTCTGACTACAACTGTTGCGGTGGCGTAATGGTATCAGCCCCTGACTGGGAATCAGAGGGTGGTGAGTTCGGTCCCGCACGGCTCCACTTCGAGAAATGAACTGCTCTTATTCTTACATTTTTAGAATAACAACATAAATTTTTTTTCAGTCTGTAACAGCCGGTGTAACTTATGATACTGGTAAAGGTTAGCTTTTTTTTTTTTTTTTTTAATTCACTTTTCATTCTCGCAGTCGATGCATACTAACGCCCCCCCCCCCCCCCCAAAAGGGTTCTGACACATAAACGCTGGCGAAGCTGCCTTCCTTCGTATCTCACCGTCACTTGATTTTCTTTTTATTCGGTTTTATTGAGTGTTCCTGCCAGTCCCCACATGTTGCTGTATGCTGTTTCTTTTGTACTCCAGGACATGCAGAGGAGAGAATGATTTCACATTATTTATGCTGTTTTCACATAAAGACTGCAGTATACTCGTGACTGCATTCTCGTACCAATGCACTTTTTCCATCACCTTTTGCTGTAAGAAGCAATGTACTCACTTCTCTCTATGCTGTGGTTTCTATTACACACCTGAAAGAGACAATATATGTGAAAACTTCATCGCACTAATGCAATATTATTTGAAAACGAACAGCGTCAGATCAGGTGTGAAAATGTTATGTGAGATACTGGTAAAGGTTAGCTTTTTTTTTTTTTTTTTGTTTAATTCACTTTTCATTCTCGCAGTCGATGCATACTAACGCCCCCCCCCCCCCCCCCCAAAGGGTTCTGATACATAAACGCTGGCGAAGACACATACACATAAACGCTGGCGTGCGTTGTTTCTGCTGCCCTGAATGAGCTCACGTGCTCTAACATCACCCCTCCCCCCCATCTAACTCTTTAAGTAATATCGGGGTAGGGGTGATGTTAGAGCAGGTGAGCTCATTCAGTGCTACAGGAACAACGCACGTTGATCTTTTTTCTTCTTTCAGTACATGTGCCTTCCCTGTTTATTTATATATCTCTGCCTGTCTGTCTCCCTATTACGCAGTGCTCTGTCTGTCTGTGTGTTATGGATCTTAAAAATAACAGTTATAAGGACAGTTGTTCCTGTTAATTGCAGTCTCAATTGTTAAAAAAATATTTTAAAAGGAGCATCCCACATGAAAATATAACGATCTCATTAACTGACAGTGCATACCAATTTATAAATTTTATGTCCGTTTGAGGTTAAAAAGAAAAAAAAAAAAGCAACATTTTATCCCTAGTGGGGAATCGAACTCAGGTCTGAAAGGTAGCAGAGCAGTTGTGCTCTAAGAGGCAAATCTTAACGTGCTACGCCACGGAGGATATTGTATTGTCCTTGAAGCTTTTGTGAAAGTGTTTATTTGATCTTTGGAACTCGGGCTTTACACATTCTATAGTTTATGCCTACTACATTTTGTAACATTTATTACTAAAATATGACAAAGTTTCTGTTTTAACAATGTGTTTACACAGATTACTTTAGAATAATGATCTCTTATTTCCAATGTAAAACTCCACTTCACTCCCACATAATCAATCAAGGCATGAGCTGGGAAAACTTCGCTCACGTTCTAAGTCGGTGGGGGGATGGAATAGCTGGCTGCTGGCAGCTTGTCTTTTATCAGCACATTTAGAGGACAAAGGATGCTGGCGGAGAGGTGTGAACGGATTTAAGAAGCGATTTAAGGTGGGCCGGATATACGAGTTTTTTCGTAGGCTCTGGTAATTCTAGTGTTAAAGAGGTTATGTAAACTTATATATACATATACATATATACATATATATATATATATATATATATATATATATATATATATATACACATCCACATATATATATACATATATACAGTATATGCACATACATATACACACATACATAAACACACACATATACATATATACATACATACATAGTGCGTTGTAACACGGCTGTGATTGTTACATGGGAGGGAGACGACAAATCACAGCTTCCTGCTTTCTAATCGGGCCTGTGATTGGTGCTTTGACTGATGTCCAGATCCCACAGTATGTCCCCTTAGGAGAGGCGTTAGGCAAGTGTAATTGAATAGCGGTGCTGCAAGTTTAGCTTTACACCTGTTTTTAAGGCTTATTGACTGAAAGGGGCTTTCATGAAAAAACAGGGCTTTGCTACAGGATACACCCTCCACAAGTTAAGGAAGTAAAAATAAAGGTATATATTTCTGTTTTATTTAAACCTTTTAAGTTTGTATGCAGGCAGTATGGTGGTGCAGTGAAAGGTGCCAGTTAGGAGACCCGGGTTCGCTTCCCTGCGTGGAGTTTGAATGTTCTCCCCGTGTCTGTCTGGGTTTCCTCCGGGTACTCCGGTTTCCTCCCACAGTCCAAAGACATGCAGGTTAGGTGCATTGGCGATTCTAAATTGTCCCTGGTGTGTGGGTGTGTTTGGGTGTGTGCACCCTGCGGTGGGCTGGCACCTTGCCCGGGGTTTGTTTCCTGCCTTGTGCCCTGTGTTGGCAGGGATTGGCTCATGTATTTAGGATAATGGGTTGGATAATGGATGGATGGACATTTGTATGCATAGCCCCATTTGCCCGTTTTCGTTTTTTTTTCATTCTTCAGTAATATTTCAGCAAACCCGGAGCTTGTCAGTTCAAATCCTGGTACTGACACCACTGTGTGACCCTGAGGAAGTCACTTCACCTGCCTGTGCTGCAAAAAACCAAAGTAATGTAACAAATTGTACCTTAGATGTTGCAAGTTGCTGGAATAAAGGCATAAGTCAAATGGATAAATATGCATTATACACATAGGAACTATCATTTATTTTCAGTTAAGTCATCTGCAGCAAACCTTTATAAATGAGGGTTTCTCCTTTTTAGATTGGAGAGCTTTTTTCATTTCATTGAAAATTAAAGCAGCAGCTGCCAAAATATGTAGCTTTCTTATTAATTTTTCAACATTGTGTAAAATAACTATAAAGTAACATAAAAGGTTTAAATACTCGTTATCCTTTTACACTAAAATATTACTAAAGAGAGATTAAATATTACTGAAGAAAAAAAAAAACCTAAAACAGCCAAATGGGGCTATGCATACGAACTTAAAAGGTTTAAATAAAACAGAAATATATACTTTTTATTTTTGCTTCCTTAACTTGTGGAGGATGATTCTTGTAGCAAAGCCCTAAGTTTTTTCATGAAAGCCCGTTTCAGTCAATAAGTCTTAAAAAGAGGTGTAAAGATATTGACAATAAGCTACGCAAACCCACCAAGACATGCAATCGTTTAAATCAAGGCGCGAGTCGAAAAACACCATCCAATACTATTAGTTAACGATTAACACATTTCTATATGTATTGTAAGCATACAATACAACTGATAATATGTTGCGCTTATTTATCTGGTGTAACGACATTTTTGCGCGTTTAACGGCTGAAATCTAACGTGGTTTGTGCCCTTCAGAATGAAAACAGTTTGCATTTACCTTTTTAATAAAAAGCGAGCTTTTAAGCCTGAGAAATCACTCCGTAAATGCACACGTTTAATTCTTTATCACTTCAAACAAATGAACTATCCAGAACATTTCAGGCATACACATCCAGCATTCAAACTATGTATAAAAAGCACAACTGTTAAAGGAATTCAGCATTTCTTAATTGAAAATGTTCCTTTAATCCTCAACATGTCTCAATGAGTCATTCTGATGGTTTTACTTGACATTTTGATATTCTGGTTAATTGTGTTTGCAGTTGAGATGTTCTTTCCTGATTTATACTTGTTTTCTCGTTAATATTTGTTTCGCTGGTGTTAGTGTTCTGATTACAGGTTATTGGTCCTTTGATGTCTTGACGGTTTCTTCTTAGAACAACTCCTATTACGCAATTCCGTCACATACTGGTCTATTGTTTCTCCGCTTTTCTGGAAACATGTAAAAAAAACTTGTGCCGCTCAAACGTCACATTGCGCTTTGGGTTGCAATACGTTTCGAATTTTTCAACTATTTTGTTCAATTTCATATTGTCTCCATCTTCTTCAAACTGAAAATTGTTATACACCTCTAGCGCCTTTTCACCAATTACATGTAGAAGCATAGACGCTTTCATTTTTTCACTTTTCCTATCTGCTTCAATCGCAGCACGATACCACTCGAATCTCTGTTTAAATCTTTTCCAATTTTCAGCTACATTTCCCTTTAACTGGAGATTTGATGGGGGCTGTAATCCTAATATATTTTTTTTTCTCTTTTGCTAGAACGTCTTAGCGCTTTCTGATCACGTTTTCGGGTTACTCACAGACAAGCGACTCGTTCAAAAGCAGAACCTCTTCTTCAGATTCCTCTTCCAATCCGCCACTTCTGACACCATGTAGTGATCTTGTTAGGTTCGTAGTTTAATCAATACACAGGATTGAAAGATATAATAACTTTTTAATCGACAGACTTTAGAGACATTTACTGTACAAGTTACTAATCGTTCTTTAGTTCACGCCCATTCTCCTACTTGCATCGGCATTCACAGGCATTACTAATCATTCTGTAAGTATCCCTTAATAGACCTTACTAATAAACTATCATTACAAAATCCAACGTGGTTTGTGCCCTTCAGAATGAAAACAGTTAGCATTTACCTTTTTAATAGAAGGCGAGCTTTTAAGCCTGAGAAATCACCCCGTAAATGCACACGTTTAATTGCACATGTGTTAATATGTATGCTTACACAGTATTAAAAGACACTCAAAAATTAACGTCATTTACCTTTGTTCCCGCATTTGATAAAAGGCGAGCTTTTAAGCCTGAGAAATCACCCCGTAAATGCACACGTTTAATTGCACGCGTTAATATGTATGCTTACACAGTATTAAAAGACACTCAAAAATTAACGTCATTTACCTTCGTTCCCGCGTTTGACTCGTGCTGTAAATCTCTTCCTTGTTTTTAGTTCAAGTGATTACGTAGGAGGCGTGATGATGCGATACGTGACTCCGCCTCCTCCATTAGAGTATATGGACAAAAAACAGGTTCCAGTTATGACCATTACACGTAGAATTTCGAAATGAAACCTGCCTAATTTTTGTAAGTAAGCTGTAAGGAATGAGCCTACCAAATTTCAGCCTTCCACCTACACGGGAAGTTGGAGAATTAGTGATGAGTGAGTCAGTCAGTCAGTGAGTCAGTGAGGGCTTTGCCTTTTATTAATTAGTATAGATATCTTCTTCTTCTTCTTCTTTCAGCTGCTCCTGTTAGGGGTTGCAGTGGATCATCTTCTTCCATATCTTTCTGTCCTCTGCATCTTGTTCTGTTACACCCACCACCTGCATGTCCTCTCTCACCACATCCATAAACCTTCTCTTAGGCCTTCCTCTTTTCCTCTTCCCTGGCAGCTCTATCCTTAGCATCCTTCTCCCAATATATCCAACATCTCTCCTTTGCACATGTCCAAACCAGCGCAATCTCGCCTCTCTGACTTTGTCTCTCACTTGAGCTGACCCTCTAATGTCCTCATTTCTAATCCTGTCCATCATCATCACCCAATGAAAATCTTAGCATCTTTAACTCTGCCACCTCCAGCTCTGTCTCCTGTTTTCTGGTCAGTGCCACCGTCTCCAACCCATACAACATAGCTGGTCTCACTACCGTCCTGTAGACCTTCCCTTTCACTCATGTTGATACCTCTCTCTCTCTCTCTCTCTCTCTCTCTCTCTCTCTCTATATATATATATATATATATATATATATATATATATATATATATATGTATATTTCAATTCCCTGATTTAACACATTGGGATATAACTAAACTGCACATAGTTCTCAACAAGTCCTAAAATCTGACCTTACATGACAAATATGTAAAAAAAGCCTGTTATTTTAATTTAGCTTTTCATAATTCCTTTATTGTGTACTTTGCAATAGATTATAAGTACTGTAATATTACATGCTTACAGATGTGCTACTCTTTTTTGTTTTTCTGCAGTGTTGTACTGCACCATCGTCACCTGACACAGCACTCTACAGCCGTCCTTGACTTTGTGAGGGATGTTGATGCTCCAAACCATTGAAGATCTGCTGCATCAAATGTTCTTAGATGGTGCATCATAAACATAATGAATAACTGTTTGACATTACTAGCTGTTCTACGCTGCTTCGCAAGCTAGAATGATAAAATGTTTGGTGCATGCGTAAATAAAATACAGATTTAACACTTATAACCTCCTCATTGTGGCAAGAAGACATGCATTTTTAAGTATTATTTAAGATCTAGCGTTTCTCAGCTTATTAAACCCTTTTTTGTTCTAGGAGATTAAGATTGCAAAATTTTAGTATGAAATTAGGTGTAAGATTTAAAGAACTAGAAGTAACTTTGCAGCAAGGAACAATTCATAGAACAGACATAATAGTTATTATCTCGGTAGTTCAGGAATATAATTGAAATATTGTTGAGCCTGGAGAATGCACTACACTCATAACTGTAGACAAATGAGGGGGTTGAACGGCACCAACATCCTCCTTCTGCCTAGTAGTGGACATCTCAAATCTCTCACTCCCACCATCTCCTGCTCAAGCACGGATCTCTTTACAAATGGGTCATTTGCTTGATTATTATTTGCCTTAAATTAAACAGGAATTTTTTTGTTTGTCATAAAATGAGCATTCAGATAAGAAATAACAGATTTTTGATATGATAAATCATTAGAGTTACAGAGTGGCAAACATAAAAAAAAATGTGTTCCTTTATAACATGCTTATACACTTAAAAATTAATCATTGTGGTGAACATAAAGACCTGAAATTGGCATTTTGTTACATCATCTTTTGAAGTAAAAAAACATGTCAATATGATGTTGTGTTCTGGGGATATTGAGGTTAAAAGGTGCAAAAAATGGCAACTTTTACTGCATCTGCCTCAGTTTTTATTTTTTTTGGATATTTATACATAGAAAAATCAAAAATTATATTAGGTTATATTCTAAGTTAGACCTATACCTATAACTACGTTATGAAGAAATACAGTAGGTGGTTTTCCAACACTGGGTCAGTGGTTTTCACATTATGTTTGAATTTCTAAATTGAATTTTTGTCAATCTAGACAGAAATCAGATATTATACTGTATATATAAACTAATCCCTGCGGCTTGGTGGTCTTTTGGTCTCAAAACTCCAGCAGGTTTATTTTCTCCAACATCTTTCTGACTGATGTTTTTGTTTCCTTCTCCCTGGCCAACTAACCATTACATCAAACTCCGGCTTTTCACATTACAACTATTAGAAACATAAAAATTACTTGTAGGTAATGCTTAATTTTGTTAGGGGCTCATTCATTGGTAACATTTTAGTTTAGGTACTGCAAAAATGCATCTATTAATTATTTCCTTTTATGTAACAAGACCTTAATGAAGGCTTCATTTGGTCCTCATAACACTTATAACTTCAGTAGATCGGTTGGTTATTCATCTTAGTGCTGAGTGGCCCATTAACATGCTGGTAAAATGACTTGTTAATATGAAGGATTCACTGGTCTAATACTAAAGGTGTCACATCAAGAGAACTGTGTCTCAGTTAAGCCTCCTCAGAACTCTCCAAAGTGACGTTATCTTAGTAGCTCACATTAAATAGATAAATAAACAATTTACTGGTGTGTTGTAAGTGTTAGGAAAACCCAAAGAAGTGTTTGTTAAGGTCTTGTTACATAAGAGTAAATAAGTAATAAATGCATTTTTGCAGTACTTAAACTAAAGTGTTACCCATTCATTTTATTTTTTGAATGTGTTTACTTATTTATTGTGCATTTCTGTTTTTTATTTATGAGTGTACTCTTTGTGAAGCACTTTGAGCTACACTTTTGCATAAAATTGTGATATTTAATATAATAAATGTTGCTGTTCATTATTGTTGGATGCAAGTAACATTTTCACAATTGGTCTCTTATGTTGGCTTTCTTTTTATTTAGTAAATAAGCAAATCTATAAATGTATGTGTTGTTCGCCACCTGAAATGTTATTTATTTTCATTTTAGAACTTGGTGAAGCCTGGATAATTTGTAGTTACTGTATGTCCTGAGATGCAAAATCACAGACTTAAAAGACAGACATATATACTGTACACAGTCACATTAATAATGTATGTACAAGTAAATGCACTAAATAAAAAACCTGCAATAAGTGAAATGGAGTGTGCAACAATTATTGCTAATGATGTATAACTTTATAAAGAGGTTACCTTTAGAAAAATGTACCTTTAATCACCAGTGATGAAGCCTGAATGTGGTGAGATCTTTCCATGGATTGGACTCGAGGATGAGTCTGCATGGAGTTTTCTTTTTAATATTCATCTGGAACAATAGCCCTGTAGGTGTCTTGATATAATCTGTATATACATAAAGAACTATTTGACTTTTACACTTGCCAATGATTAAATAATATATTTTGAATATTTGTGGACTGTTTTCCTCTTAAAAATGATAAGACTTTTAGGATTCTTTAAGTAAAACAAAACACAAACAAATTACCTTCTGTCATTCACAAACAAGGCGTCTGATCTTTTGTCTTCCGTTTCAACTTCCATCCCAAGGTATCAGTTAATCTCTGGCTGCTTTTATTCTTTACCATTTTGTCCATTTCAGTTTTGCAACAGTGAACTAATATACAATCACATTGTTCGGTCTTATTTAAAAATAAATCAATTTCTTGTATGTGAGTTCAAGGTGTAGATGCAGGCTTTAATTTTATTATTAAGGATGTCACATCTTGTCTGTAGTTTTCTTTTTTATATGAACATTTGAGATAGCAGCAAAGTAACATAAGAAGTAAAAGCTCATATCCTTTGTGTGTCAGTTTTAAAACCTGCATGTGTTCTGGGGATTGGCTTATAACAAGTTTACTCACCTTTTGGGAGATTTATTTTTGTAACGTTCCTTAGAGACGTGTATTTCACAGGAGTTGTAACTTAAGCCTTCTAATTTACACAAAGCTATTAGCAGATACATTTCTTTTTTCCCAGGTCGCTTGTCACTTAATTCTTAACTCCTAAGTTTTTTTAAAGCTCTTCACAATATTATAAAGAACAGCACTCCAAATATAAACCATGTCAGTCATTTCATGATTTGAGGTAATAAGTGCATACATACAATATCTGGCAAAAACTGTGTGACAGCCAAGAGGAGAAAAACAAATACAGCAGAAAGAAGCAAAGATAAAAATTCCCGCTGCTGTATACATGTCAGTTTATGAAGGCAGCTAAACGTCTTTAACACTTTTTTAATATTTATTTTTTTATTTATTTGTTTCTTATGTTATTTTGTTTTACAGGCAATCTTTCAATTATGAAACAATTTATGAGGCAAGGCCAGGAGAAAAGACAAGGTCAGAAAACGAAGCAAATATTCGAAACCGGAAATGAAAGAGAGAAATGACAAAACCAGAAACACTACCTAAAAATCAAAATATAAGTTCAGAACAAAGATCTGTCTCAAAAAAATTCTTAAAATAAAGCATGTGTCTCGCAAACCCGGTGCATCTTGGGAAGGATTACCATGAAAGGGGTGATGCGAGGATCTCAAAATGGTGGTGTCCGGAAGAAAAACAGTTTGGCATAGAAAAAGATGGGAAAAAACAGTCAACTTCAAAATAAATACCCTAAATAAATATAAAATGATGCCAGAGGATGATTCTTTGGGTTAGAAAACCCCAGAAAACATATATAGATTATTTTTATAGCTTCAGGAAAGTTTAAGACATACTAAATGCAAACCGGAAATACAACAATTGTAATATTACAACTCTTCTGTAAAAAGTTATAAACATTTTCAAAGAACAGTTTAACAACTAAGTTGTCCTTAAAAGGACCAAACTCAAAAAAATTGTTGTCCTTAAGAGGACTGATGAAACACTAGAGTTTGTCATTAAATGGACAGTCAAAAATGGAACCAGGATATGAAGGGCTGAGGCAAAGGGTAGTCAAAAAATAAAAGAGGTCGAAGTCAATGGGTGCCATGCTGGTCTGGTCTTAGTACAAGTTTACAGTGAAAAGACTGACTTTGTGATTAAAGTCACTGCATTGTGCCTCAGACGTGTGGACTAGCAGCAGACCAAGACCAAGACTAAGTGCAGATGCAGTGCACTTCTTGAAGTCAGATACAGTAACGGAAACAAAGTTATGTACTTAGACCATCTTTTGAACAGGTTTGACGGTCTTAGTACTGTTGGTAATGTTACAAAATAAATTCCCCACGCATCAGTCAGACTGTTATGAACACAAAAAAGCACAAATTTACCATTAACAAGTATCTAAACCATATTTTATATTTGCATTTGGCCTGAAGTAGTTTGATATTGAATTAAATATATTTAACTCAATGCCACAGAAAAACATGAGGGATGCATGGAAAGATTTAAATTGCATAATATAAGAAATACAAAAATACTTCATTGAGAAAAATCTTTGGTCAGAAGATACAGAATTGGAGTTTCTAACTAAGAAACTGCTTGTTTGAACAATGCACATTGAAAGATGCTATTAGTTTTCCATACTGTTGTCCTTCACAGTGCCATGGAGGTATCTTTGTGAGTGTTCGCCAGTTCTAATATGAGACCACTCACAGTATGTACTATAATGGTGGCTATGATCTGTTGTGAAGATTGCGTTGTGATAATGAATTCTTTATGAATATTGTACAGCCTATGACTAGATATTTTATACTCTTTGGTGACTGTTGTATTAATTTAGTTATTAGGAAAAACTAGGTGCATAATGAATGACAAGAATTAACTCCTCTGTATTATTTATAATTGGGAAAAACAAGCTATAGCAAGCAGATTATGACACCCACAGGATCCAGGGTAGCACACACATATATTTACACTCTATGAATATCAGATATAAAAATAAAATGAGCTCGGGTGGTGTTCACCCATAGAGATTTAAGACAGTGCTCACTTGTACATTAGATCGACCATTAGCTCTCCGAATAGAATGACAGAATTAATCAATAGCATTTTTGCATATTCACTTGAACACTAGAATTACCAAAGCCTCGTAGATCCGGCCCACCTTAAATCCGTTTGCACCTCTCCGTCAGCGTCTTTTGTCCTGTAAATGTGCCGATTAAAACAAATAGCAAGCAGCCTGCTATTCCATCCTCCCACAGCCGCAGAACGTGCACAAACGTCTCCCATGAATTATTCTGCAAAAGTGTGTGATGAAACACTACTGGGCTCCTTTATACCAACAGCAATACGTCTTCATAATACTTCACTGGGACTGTCAACTCAGAAGTTTTCTTTTTTTTTAAATTTCCTTCTTTTTATGTCATTCTGATGTTTGTGTAACTTTTTTAAAATCTATCTATCTATCTATCTATCTATCTATCTATCTATCTATCTATCTATCTATCTATCTATCTATCTATCTATCTATCTATCTATCTATCTATCTATCTATCTATCTATCTATCTATCTATCTCTGACCATGTGAGAGCCCAAGGTATGAATACAACGGTTAACTTTAATAATTGAAATGGAATAGTACTCCCTTCTCCCATGCATTTACTTCATCAGAAGAAATTAAAATGCCATTCACAACATAAGACAGACAGGCAGACATGATGACAATCCTTCACATGTTGTGTAAACACACCTAATGACTGTTAAGTAACAAGGTGGCTAACAATAGGTTGATGAGCTGGATCTCTTTACACTTGTGCATTCTCCTCATAAACAAGCTCTTTGACAGCAATAATTAAGAAAGGAGAAACAACGTATTGATGGTTGGTACTAATTCATATCAGTTTTGCATAATGTAATATGTAAATCAGCTTAGAAACCTCTCATGTTGTGTAATAAGATCATGAAAGACCCACAACATTAAAGAATATCATATATTAATTTCTGTATTACATCTTGCTTGAAGAAGGGGCCTGAGTTGCCTTGAAAGCTTGCATATTGTAATCTTTTTAGTTAGCCAATAAAAGGGGTAATTTTGCTTGACTTTTTACTACAATCATAATGGCTAACACAGTACAACACCATACTACTACCATATACTTGCAAAGTTTTGAAAATATTGCACAGAAATATAGACCAGAAGCATTAAATAAACTTTTTATTTTAAAGAATATATTAAGAGACAGGATAGGCATTGGTTTCAACAGCACTGCAGCTATCTGGGGTCTGAGTTTCACGAACATGCACACTTTATGTGATTGTCTAAGTTGATTGGCTGATATAATATGTGTGCATGTGCCCTGAGCTAGGCTGCCATCCTGAGTGAAGTTAGTTCATGGTGCTTGATTTGTTCTGATACTCTTTGACCATATAGTTGTAGTGAGAAGTCAAGCAAAATGACACCTTTTATTGGCTAACTAAAAAGATTACAATATGCAAACTTTCGAGGCAACTCAGGCCCCTTCTTCAGGCAAGATATAATACAGAAACTGGAGTTCCCTGTGTTTATATAGACACTAGCACAGATGCAGCTTTGGAAAACCTTTAAGTGAGACATCTTAAATGAAAAAATTAATAGACCTCTTCAGGCTAAGATTCATTAGCAAGAGAGGACAACAATGTATAGTCAAGATCTTTGGATAAGATACGTAACTGCCCAACAAAGTCTTTTGAAGTCTCGGATGAGTTTTTCAGTACAATGTGGGTCTGTAGACAGGTTGTTGGTGTCAGTCCAAGAGATGCAAACAATGAGGAAAACTCATCAGAAAGTTCAAAAGACATTGTTAGACAGTTATCTTATCTAAAGATCTTGACAATACATTGTTCTCCTCTCTTGTTAAATGAATCTTAGCCTGAAGAGGTCTATTAATTTTTTACATTTAAGATGTCTCACTTAAAGGTTTTCCAATGTTGTATCTGTCCTGGTGTCTTTATAAAAACAGGGAACTCCAGTTTCTGTATTACATCTTGCTTGAAGAAGGGGCCTGAGTTGCCTTGAAAGCTTGCATATTGTAATCTTTTTAGTTAGCCAATAAAAGGGGTAATTTTGCTTGACTTTTTACTACAATCATAATGGCTAACACAGTACAACACCATACTACTACCATATACTTGCAAAGTTTTGAAAATATTGCACAGAAATATAGACCAGAAGCATTAAATAAACTTTTTATTTTAAAGAATATTTCACTTAAATGATACAAATATTTGTCTAATGGCTACAGCACAAGTTATATCTGATAGCTAAGTTACAGTAATGCAAACCCCTCAGTAATGAAAGTTTAAAGCAGCTCCCTTTTTCTTCACAATGACTTTCAGTATACTTTGCTTTATTTCCTTATTTCTGAAAGTGTAGATTAGAGGATTTACCATCGGTGGAATGACTGTCGATATGATGATCCTGCTGCTTGTAACAGTTGAACTTGAGGAACGCGTACCTGCGACTATAACATAGGAAAAGAAGATGGTTAAGTAAAACAGCCCCACTGTTGATAGGCGTGTCAAGCAAGTACTGATAACTTTCCTCTTTGTATCCATGCTAGATTTCTTTAGTGCTGTATGGATAATTCTGGAGTAAGAAAACAGAATAATGAATAATGTAAAAAGAATAAAAAGTGCAGAGAATGATGATGTAAGAATATCAAATCTGGCATCCTGACAATGTGGATAATTAAATTTCAGAACATCAAGAATAAAAAGAATTCACTCTGTCCTTAAGAAGTAAACACCTTGTTTGTAAGGAAGAAAACATGAGCATGTTGTCTTTTTATACGAACCTGCAGACACATCAGTGTAAATTATATTCTTATGACTATGTTGCGTTTGGGATTATCCTATAATTTAGAGTGCCAATTAAAAGTAGTGAGAATACAAAGAGGATTTAAGAACTGTAACTGACACCAGATTTGCCTACATAAATCAAATTCATTATTCTGCTTTTACCCTCTGTGATCACAAGGGGGTGTCAGAGAGTTCCAAACCACAGACACAGCAATACAACACACAATTTGTGAATAAAATAAAGGATCTTTATTCCATAAGACATTTCTCTTTATGAGTAAACTCTGACTAGTCCGTGTGTGGCAGCAGGCTCCTTTTTAAGGCCCCGGGAATGCTTTCAGTGTCATGCTTTATCTTCAGGAAGCAATAAGGGTCCATAAAGAAAGTAGAGAGGTCCTCCTCCAAAAGCACCCTCTATCGGCCCATAGGGACTCCAGCAGGGCTGTGTTTCCAAACTCCATCTCTCAAGCACCCCTGTAGTTGTCCCGGCTGGTTTGTCGTGTGAAGGCCTCTGCCATCTGGCATATGGGGGATGGACCAGCTCCCTAGTCTTGGTTTCAGCTCATCCATTTACTAAAACATACTGGCCGGGTACAAATTCATTTCTTTGCCTCACCGGCAAATCTTTTTTTGTTGTTGTTCTGGCTTCCCATCAGGGTAATGGAATAGCCTCTGATCCAGCTGGGATGCCTGTTCTCCTCCTACACCTCTTTATTCCATCAATTAATCCTTTTCCTAAATCCACCTAATTTAACTTTTGTCCATGGAGGCTAGTTATTGTTCCAGAAGTTTTAGATGAAAGACAGGAACCAGCTCTGGAAAAAGAATGCCAAGTAATTGCAGGACACACACATTCAAACACAAATTCACAAACCCACTTCACACACTCACCCACTTCCAGACAACTTCAGAGTATCCAAGTAGCCAGTTGACCAAATGTACACATGAGGAGAATGTGCAGATGACAAACAGCGATTGAGCCAGGAACTTTGAGGCAGCAATACTATGCCTTCAAACTTTATGACAAGTTTGGAAAAGAATGGTTCAACAATGGCTCTTGTGCTTTTATCTGCTTTACTTTCCAGGACTTTAAACATATTTGCTAATTTTGAGAATATGCTATCTTACACCATTTTCTAACACCATTGTACCTAAACTGTTGTTAACTAAACTTCTACCAACTGAACTGAACGCTTCCATCTGTAAATGGATTTAGTTTTTTGACAATCAGGAAACTGTATGTTCAGATGGGCTCCCTTCTCTCAGGCTGCCTCCGTATCAGTACAGGGGACCCTCAAGGCTGTGTACTTATCCCCCTGTTCTATTCCCTGTACACCAATGACTGAAGATCTACTGATCTTTCAGTAAAAATCATTACATTTTCCAATGACACCACCATCATTGAACTAATTAGTAATGGAAATTAAACAGCATAGAGAATTGATGTGACTCGTCTTGTGTCTTGGTGCGCTATCTATGACCTGGTACTCAAAACTACCAAAAAAGTGGATCTGGTTATCGACTTTTGCAAAAAAATCTGTTTCAGCCTCTCGCTCTAGTAATTGACAGTTCTACAGTCAGTATGATGGAATCCTTCACATTGCTGGATACACTTTCACTTGCATATCTCTTTATATAATTGCACTGTTGTGTAACTATTTACAATGTATGTCGTTTAACCTCCTTGGCGTTAACCATGAGTGCCTCTCAAGCTCAGAATTCTAAGTAAAGTTTGAAGTGTAAGGTGCAGTGTATCTCAGGTTGAGCTGTTTAGATAACATACAGAATGTGAATTTCCCCTTGGGATTAATAAAGTATCTATCTATCTATCTATCTATCTATCTATCTATCTATCTATCTATCTATCTATCTATCTATCTATCTATCTATCTATCTACAGAACATTAAGTCTCAATAACACTCAGAACAGGATTCTGCTGCCATCTTGTGGACGAAATAATATGTAAAAAAGTCAGGAATGTTTCTATGCATTTTGCTACTCTATGGTATCTCATCAATATTCATGAGTGGTGCAGAGGTTTTAACCAACACACACAAAGGTATGTAAATGAAAAGCTGTAAAACCAGTTTTAGATCAAAATGAAACTCACCCATTAGTTAAGATCAAATGATAGGGATCACAATGTCAATTGATCATCAGCTGTTGACATGGATAATGAAACAGATGCATATTTCACTGCATGACCAAACCGCTGATACAATTGATGATTTAGTCATGAGAAGCTTCAGGGTGGCAAAAAAGCAAAATGATTGCAATCAAGTGGAAGGACAAGAAAGATATTAGGCCCCTATGCACTGTTTACAATGTAGGAAGTGTCAATGTTTATGTTGGGAAACACGGAGGTCACTAAACCTTGTGCTGTGGTAGTCTACAATAACACAGTGGTCAGCATAGACCATGAAGATCAAGCACTGACATTCTACTTTCTTATATCCAAGACACAGAAGAAATTTTACAAGAAAAGTGCACAAAGAAACACACATCTACTGTCCTGGTTGCGATGTCGGGCTGTGTGTTGGTGACTGTTTAAAAGCAAATCAGTAAAAGGTTGTATCCTAAATCTGCATCAGTGCAGCAGTGGGCACTCCACAAAACTTTTCTACTGTATTTACATTGACGTTTTGGTATTTACTGTATGTTTCTGTTACACATAATAACGTTTTTTTCTTGTTGAAAAAAATTCAACATTTTTAGTCTGTTTTTCCATTACGCTGATGGAGGCTATCTGACGTTGTTTATGTTATTTACAGTATATGTGATGTTGTGTTCTTTTATAAGCAGCTCCAAAGTTACCAATCTAAATTAGATTAGATTAGATTTTGATTCTGATTCTTAGCATAGCTAAAACAGTGGAGAACAAAAGAAAAACTAATTCACAAAATCGTGATGAGCTGAGGACAGAAACATAATGTTAAAAATTTATGATCACCAGAAAACTGCAATAAAACTCAACTGAAATAATTCAAAATATATCCAAGAGTGAAAAAAAACACAAAAGCTTAAGGTTTCAACTGTAAGGATCAATTAATCATCTGGTAAACAGAATGGTACTCCATGGCCTAGCTGGTCAGGAGTTTGATGGCTGATGGTCTCCATCACAGTCTTAATCCTTAAGGGTCTGTCCTTCTCTTTTCCGATTCTCCTCTTGTCTGGTGTGTTGTGTGTGCTGCGTCTTTCTCCTCAGCAGGCTCACCACAATGGCTATGGGTAGGGTAGATGGTTGGAAGGATCACTGGAGGTTGTTGTTCTTATATATTGTTATTTTTGTTATACATTTGTTTATGATTATTTCTTATTTTTTGCTATTTGATTTTTAATAAAAAATGATCAAATAATAATAATAATAATAACTTGCTATGCTTAAATAATACACTTGTGATACATTTGTCCGCTAATAATGGAGTTCAAGATAACAAGGTCTTCTAAGATATGGAGCAAAAGCTGATTAACTCATTACTACAGGTAGATGATTATTTTACTAAATACATGCATCTCTTGCTCTCAGAAACAATATGTTTATTTAAATGCTTGTATACTTCTATTAAAATTACATAGAATATGGTAAATTACATTTTTAGATAATGTATCAGTCTAACCAAGTCTGTTACTAACAGGACAAAAATCTGTCGATCAAAAACAATAGCTGACATTGTTAATTTCATGGAAAAAAGTACAGGGTGGTCCAGATCTCATTATGCAACTTTTAATGCAATGCAAAAAAACAATACAAGACAAAAGAATTGTTCGAAATATCTTGTAATAAACGAAAATCTATCATGCTGCCATCTATCAGCAACAAAAAGAATTTTTTGTGAATTCTCTATGTAATAAACTTAAGTTATAGAGTAATGAAAATTGCATAATTAGATCTGGACCACCCTATATATTTAATAGAATTAAAAGAACATACCAGTTTTGTCAAAATTATTTTCTGCGTAGTTATCTATAATTCTTTTCTGACAGCTACAGTCACAAAGTAGCGGCCTTTTTCCTCACAATGATTCTCACAATACTTTGCTTGATCTCTTTATTCCTGAACGTGTAGATTAGAGGGTTTAACATTGGCGGAAGTACAACAGATACCATCATAATGGTGCCACTGAAAGTAGAACCTAAGGGTTTTGCACTTGCAGGTATAACATAGTAAAAGAACAGTGAAGTATAAAACAAGCCCACTATTGATAAATGGGTGAAACACGTACTAACTGCTTTCCTCTTTCCATCCCTGTTGGGTGTTTTAAGAGCAGCTGTTATAATTTTCATGTATGAAAAGACAATGATGACAAAGGTGGGAACAATCAAAAAAGCACCTAAGGAAGAAGTAAGAATGAAATATCGGGCATCTTCAAAGCATGCAATACTGAGCATTGCTGTCAAATCACAAAAACAGTAAGGTAAAATATTGGTGGAGCAAAAACTGAAACTGGCAACAAATACAGTAAAAATACCTACAAACACGATTCCCAAAACATTTAAGGCAACAACACTAGCTAGAATTGTTTTGTTGGTCATAACAGTGGAGTATCTCAAAGGATTATTAATTGCAACAAAACGGTCAAATGCCATCAGACTCAACAGAAAAATTTCCAGCGTTTCCATATATTGTAGAATAAACAACTGAACAAAACATGCGTTGTGTGGAATGACAACATTATTGAACAGCAGGATGGCTAATATTTTTAAAACTATAGTGGTGCTACAAGTCAAGTCTATCACCGAGAGGACAACAATACACAAATACATGGGTCGTTGAAGTTGCTGGTCTATCATAATAAGCAACATTACCATTAAATTCCCAAAAAGAGTAACAAGGTAGATTAATGTAAAGATGGCGCCTATGAAGTCTTTTTGCTCAGACTCTTTCAGACAGGTTAAGATGAATTCAGACACTGATATGTTTGAGTTACTCATTACTGCATGCCATTCCAGTCACTAGATAAGAAAAAACAGAGAATTTTAAAAATTACATTTTTTCAGCAAAAAACATACATTAATATATATTACATTGGCACAAAATCAATCATTTGTGTGAGATATTTTTGGTTTGAAAATGTGAGTCACAGATTCATTGATTTCACTTCCCACTTACACCCGTCATCATCAAAGAATGCACCACATATATGTCATGTCAGCGAACTGACTAGATTAGAGAAATGATTTATGAATGAGAAGAAATGAGTAATAGAAAACTGGGAGATGAAAGACATGCGTGCCAAGTCAAAATGACAGACAAAAATACAGGACGAAAAGGTCAAAGTACGAAATATAACTTCTTTTTAATATACCTGCCATTTTTGTGTCACAAATATTAGGGTGACCCTGAAATGGGGGGGTGGGGGGCATGTATAAAAAGTGGTGTAACAAAAATGTATGCAGATACCTTTAAATTAACTGAAATGTGCACTTTAATTACACCTGGATTGTTTAATTTGTAATATTAAACTGTGAAGCAGAGAAGTAAATCAAGAAAAATGTGTCTTTGTCCCAAACATTATGGAGGGCACTGAAAATAAGGCGCTCACAGCTCCAGAAACCCAAGGCCCATTGTCAGTAGTCACAATATTTTTGGAGTTTTCAGTTTCTACCAGTGACTAGTTGGGATTTCTCTGTGTACTCCAGTTTCATACCAAATTAAGAAGATGTGCACATTAGATGACTTTTTCTGCGATTTTCAGTCGTAGCAATCACTTATGCAATCTTATCGAGTCACAGGTAGTTGGTGGCATGTTTCCATAAAGGTCAGTTATGTAGTAAGACATGCCCAGTGATTCACTCCAACCAGTCCATGATTTTCTCTGACAAAATCAAACAGGTATGATTTTATCTGTATACATAGGGCTGGGCTCTGTGTACATAAGTGCTGACAACACAAATGAATGCTCATCCAGAAGTATAATGAACACAATGGAGCAACAAGGAACAAGGAATGGGAGAGTGTTTGGACCGCACAAACAGACAAGAAAGTTATCTGTCTGATGTCTTGTGTTCTATGTACCATGACAGAAAAATGACTGAATGTGCGTCTAAACTTGCTGTACCTGTTAGCCTTCTGTACTGCACCAGCTCTGTCAGACAGCACACTATTGGCTGTCAGAAAAAGGGGCGAGCATGGCTATGTTGGAAAATCAGCACGCAGGTCCAGCAATGAGATCAGCACCCTCAGTCTGCAAGTCTGACAACACCCCATGACTAGAATTTGAGTAATGTGACATCCATTTTTGGCAGTAAGTGCTACTGCTTTTCACCTGGATAGTGGGAAGTGATAAGCAAAACAATTCATGCAAAATTGAATTCACAGCAGAACTTAGTGTTTTGCTTTGCCAAAACATAATACAGTAATCCCTCCTCCATCGCGGGGGTTGCGTTCCAGAGCCACCCGCGAAATAAGAAAATCCGCGAAGTAGAAACCATATGTTTATATGGTTATTTTTATATTGTCATGCTTGGGTCACAGATTTGCGCAGAAACACAGGAGGTTGTAGAGAGACAGGAACTTTATTCAAACACTGCAAACAAACATTTGTCTCTTTTTCAAAAGTTTAAACTGTGCTCCATGACAAGACAGAGATGACAGTTCCGTCTCACAATTAAAAGAATGCAAACATATCTTCCTCTTCAAAGGAGTGCGTATCAGGAGCAGATCATGTCACAGAGATAGAGAGAGACAAAAGCAAACAGATCAATAGGGCTGTTTTCCTTTTAAGTATGCGAAGCACAGCGGCACAAAGCTGTTGAAGGCGGCAGCTCACACCCCCTCCGTCAGGAGCAGACAAAGAGAGAGAGAGAGAGTTTGTTTTTCAAGCAAAAATCAATACGTGCCCTTCGAGCTTTTAAGTATGCGAAGCACCGTGCAGCATGTCCTTCAGGAAGCAGCTGCACACAGAAGGTAGCAACGTCCCTATCGTCTAGGTGTGCGAACAGCCCCCCTGCTCACACCCCCCTACGTCAGCGCAAGAGAGAGAGAGAGAGAAAGTAAGCTGGGTAGCTTCTCAGCCATCTGCCAATAGCGTCCCTTGTATGAAATCAACTGGGCAAACCAACTGAGGAAGCATGTACCAGAAATTAAAAGACCCATTGTCCGCAGAAACCCCGCGAAGCAGCGAAAAATCCGCGACATATATTTAAATATGCTTACATATAAAATCCGCGATGGAGTGAAGCCGCGAAAGGCGAAGCGCGATATAGCGAGGGATCACTGTAAAATAATCTGCTTTTCACTTCCAGTAATGGAAAAAAATTTACCAAAAGGGTGCATATACTCAATTAGCATGAGGCAGTTAGTATGTAAGAGCGGACTACAGCCATTGGCAGCAGCAATTTTCTGTGTACTGAGGTTCCGTGTGGGGAAAACACAATAAATGTGCCTAATGATGTGTATTTGAGTGGAAAACATGCATCATGTCAAATTTTTAAGAAATATACTACGCTTCTCCAGTGTGATGTAGATAGATAGATAGATAGATAGATAGATAGATAGATAGATAGATAGATAGATAGATAGATAGATAGATAGATAGATAATAATAATAATAATAATAATACATTTTATTTATATAGCACCTTTCCCATGCTCAAGGCACTTAGATAGATAGATAGATAGATAGATAGATAGATAGATAGATAGATAGATAGATAGATAGATAGATAGATAGATAGATAGATAGATAGATACTTTATTAATCCCCAAGGGGAAATTCACATACTCCAGCAGCAGCATACCGATAAAAACAATATTAATCAAAGAGTGATAAAAATGCAGCGCAAGTTAAAAAATGCAAGGTGGAGAGTGCAAGGCAGGTATAACAGTCAATAATTCTGTATAATGTTAACGTTTACCCCCCACGGGTGGAATTGAAGAGTCGCATAGTGACTTTACCAGCAGACTGCAGATTACATGCTTTACATTAATGCAGAAAAGTGAACAAAGCTTTAGGGGTTTAAACCCTTAAAACATCCCAAAACATCTCTTTAGTTAATTTTTTGTTTTGCAATTCAAAGTTGTGTGCAAAACTAATTTTACTGTTAATTTCGTAAAACTATATATGAATTGAAACCTGCCAGTGATGGAATTATGGCTGTATCTCCACAATGCTTTAATGTAACACACTCAGTAATAAAAACAAAAACACAAAAAAACTGGACAATTTTACAAAATGGACGGAGGTACCGTATTTTTAATTTCCTAAGGGAGTTTAAAAAAATGAACGGATAAATGAGCAGCAATTTTCACTGACATTCCAACTTGTATAACCTTTTACAATTTTTAGCGTTTTCCACATTCAATGGAATGGAACCAAACACAACAAAATGTAATTAATGGGTGTCACAAGATTATGAAACACATGTTGCCCCTCAGTATACTTACATTGAAGAGTTTGGATTAAAAGCGATTAGATTTAGATCCTTTATATATTAAACATGTATATATATTTTTCTGCCCTGCGGTGGGCTGGTGCCCTGCCCGGGGTTTGTTTCCTGCCTTGTGCCCTGTGTTGGCTGGGATTGGCTCCAGCAGACCCCCGTGACCCTATAGTTAGGATGTAGTGGGTTGGATAATGGATGGATGGATATATTTTTCGTGTGGCATTAACTTACTTACTGTAATTCTTCAATTTGTAGATACATGCCGGTGATACTCCATTTTTCCTCTGTACAAGATTCATGATATTCTGTAAATTATAAAATGTCACTCAACTTTTACATATATGTATGAATCCACCACAAATGAACAGATCATGCCTATATAATTGGTTCAGCTATAACAGTTCCCTATTCAATAGTAAATTATCTTCAAAACCTAGCTATTGACCAACAACGTTAATTGCAGCACAAATACCAGCAGAAGTATGGAAGAATTTAGGAGAAGGAGGGTAGTGGGATCTAATGCAGAAGATCTTAAAAACAGGACAGAATACTAGAAGAGTGCAGGAATAGTGTGATTGTACCAATTTTTAAACAAAAAGGTTATATTCAGGATTGTGGAAACAACTGAGGGATAAAATTTAGGAAAAGACTTAGGGAAGAGACCCACCTAGGGGAGGAGAAGTTGGCTTTTATGCCGGGGAGAAGAACAACTGATGCAGTCTTTGCATTGAGATAGCTCTTAGAGAAACATCAAGGAAAACAGAAAGGTTTGCATATGGTGTTTATTGATTTGGAGAAGTTTTATAACAGAGTGCCAGGTCAAGAGGTGTGGAGATGAAAGAAAGAAGGACCAGACAAGAATATGAAGATTGTCCAGGATATGCATGACAGAGTGAGTACTCTGTTGGGGTAACAGATAAAATCCCAGGTAGAGAAGGTCTGCACCAGCGATTTTCATTAAGTCCTTACCTCTTCATGGGCGGAATGGTGGCCCTGAGGCTAGGGATCTGCGCCGGCAATCAGAAGGTTGCCAGTTTGAATCCCATAAACGCCAGAAGTGACTCTACTCCACTGGGCCCTTGAACAAGGTCCTTAACCTGCAGTTGCTTCATTCTGGGTATGACATTAGTCTGCATCCAGATTGTATCAGGCTCTACTGAATTCACTCTCAGTTTCTTTCTGTGAAACTCTATTAATTAAAATGTTAAAATCGTGTAAAATCACGTTTCTCTAGGTAAGCCTGTAATTATATTCTCTCTTTTTCACTCTTCTGTCCTTACTATACTACTCTTGATTCTACTGTATGTTTGTTTCCTTCTTAGTTATCATATACAGAATAATCTGATGGTTTTGAATTGACTTCCTGCTTGCTCTGTAAAGTGTTTTATGAATGTCACATATGTATGCTTGGAGAGCAACCTAAGGGCTTAGGTAAGTGTGAGACACAAGTGGGCACTGTCTAATAACACTCTCTCTTCTCCTTTTCCCTCTGCACAAAGGAAGACTGAAAACTCTCCCACTCTGACGTCGACTACGTAGACCTACCACTTCCTCCCAGAATTCCTCATTAAGGGGACCAAACCCATCTTGAAAACAGAAAGTCTTGAGAATCTACAACTCATCATTTGTGTAGTACCACACAATAAATGTTGTTGTTGTTCTTGTAATACCATGCATTTTCTTTTTACGTTTTTTGAGTACATTAATATAAGGGGTTTGCCTTTGGGTGCCCCAGACCCTTTATCTTGTGCCTTTCGTCTCCTTACAGAATTTGTGACACAGAAAGTGTTTAGCTGATATTAGGTAGACTTTAATATTCCTGTGGGAAATACTCTTTATAAATATTTAATATTGCAGCTATATATGTTTGGTAATATATCAGGATACTGATTCTGAGATAACGACACAGCAATTAGCTGTAGATGACTGGGTATGAATTCTTGCCTCATTCACTGTCTTTGTATAATTTTTAATTTTCACAGTTTTGTATGGTATTATCTGGGTACACTGGTTTTGTCTCACAATACAAATGTGACTGTTGACTACACTTTAGCTCAGTGTGAGTTTGTATGTGTGTGTGGTAGGCTGGTCATTTCGAACTGATTGATGCTTTGCACTTAATAGACCTGCAACAGGCAGAGTTCCCCAGTGACACAGAAAAATGACAGATGCTTGTAACCTTCCAAAATGTGTGCCCATAATAAATTACAGTGGTCCACACAAAAAAGTTGATCAAAAAATTACTGAACTTTATAAATTTAGGTGTGCTGAATCTATTTTTGAGATATGAATTTCTCTACCACAAATCTTTTCCACTGGATTCATTTAATTTCAACTATTTTTAAAAAAACTATTGATTTTTTTACTGAATGTCATAAATAATTTTCACGCCCAGAATATTATTTGAATATATATTTTTTATATTTCTGATGTTTATTTCTTTTCATTTATTTTTTTCTAGTTTGACTATGAAGTCATTTGTTGTTTTAGTTCAACTTGTGTGTATGAAATTGCTATTTTGGGCGGCATGGTGGCGCAGTGGTAGCGCTGCTGCCTCACAGTTAGGAGATCCGGTTCGCTTCATGTTCGCTGCATGTTCTCCCCGTATCTGCGTGGGTTTCCTCCGGGCGCTCCGGTTTCCTCCCACAGTCCAAAGACATGCAGGTTACGTAGATTGGCGATTCTCAATTGGCCCTAGTTTGTGCTTGGTGTGTTTGTGTGTGTCCTGCGGTGGGTTGGCACCCTGCCCAGGATTGGTTCCTGCCTTGTGCCCTGTGTTGGCTGGGATTGGCTCCAGCAGACCCCTGTGTTCTGATTCAGCGGGTTGGAAAATGGATGGATGGATGGAAATTGCTATTTTCTTCATTATATAAGTTTGACTTGATTGTATAAAATATTTTTGTGAAATAAAATTTAAAAAAATAAAAAAATATACAGTACATATATACATTTGTGAGCTGAAAAATGGCATAACCTCATTCTCAACATAAGTTGATGTGGAAGCAGTATTTCTTTTAATCTTCTTTTATATTTAGAATATTGCAAAATTGCATTTTTATTGCCCAGAAGAGATAAAGTTGTTGTTTAAATGATTTTTAGAGAAAAATGCAAAGTCGGGCTGATCCATTCATTGGCTTGACCAAGTAACAGATAAGCAAATGGTAGCCTTCACTTATTGAAGAAATAAAAGAGTGTGTAACAATTTTCTTGGGAATGCAACAGTGGGAAACTAGAAGGATCTAGTGAAGGAGCTGCTATCTTCTTACACTCTTAACAATACAGGTACCAGAGTGGTTCTTTGGAGGGATGGCCACAGAAGAACCATTTTGGTTCCCAAAAGACCCATCCACATGAAGGTTCCAGACTCAAAACAGTAAATAACCATGCAGAAATGGTCAAGGATTTGTGAAATACACACAGGTCATGATTTTATTAGGACTCTTGCTGCATAAAACAACTCTGGATATGTCAAAGTTTTCTTAATCTGTTAGTGTCCTGCTAGCATGCCTACCCTACATTAAAGATTTCAGCTTTTTTCTACATATTAAAAAGTTTTTCAAAGTGAAAAGAATCAACTTCATATGCAAAGAACCCATCCCTGAATTAAATATTGCTTTGTCAAGCAATGGTTCTACAAGGAAACGCACAACCCAGTAAAGAACCATGAAGTGACATTAAAGAAGCATTCTTTTTAATAGTGTATTTAGAATTTAGGTGCAACAGGTCTTTAAAAATCAATTTCCTATTTGAATTTTTTCTCTGACAACGTAGAAGAAGTACCTCATGAACACAAGGATAGGTTCCACCAGGGGTCTCATGCATAACGCCATGCGTAGAATTCACACTATAACACGGCGTAAAGATAAAAGTGGAAATGTGCGCACACACAAATAAATCCAGATGAATAAATCTGTGTGTTCGCCAACTTCCACGTTCTTCTGCTACATAAATCCAGGTCAGCGTGAAAAGTAACACACGTGCCTGCTGCCCCACCCAAACTCCTCCCAGAATTAAGTCTCTTTGAATATGCAAATCAATATTAACAGGCCTTAAGTTCAGCGTTCTGTGAAAAGGCAATGGTAAAAGCACGGGGGAAAATAGAAGAATTTCAGCGAATACCAAGTGGAGGCAAGGAAAAACATACTATTTGTTAGTTTAAACAGTGGTATAAACAACAAAATTTCCACTTTAACCATGTAGTTTATTTTGTCATTAAAGTAGAACATCATAAACTTCATCTTTAAATCATTTAATTTACTAGTTTCTCAAATATCATCTTAACTATAGCAGCACGTTAAATGCTTTGTTTTGTATGTGTTCCTCTATGAGCTCTGTATGTGAATCACTACGTGCTTTTTAAACAGGCTTTCTCTTCCTCCGACTGGACACAGAATCCATTACATTCATTATATTACAGCTCTCTGAATAATTAAAATACTGAGATGTATACTTGACATCATTTTCACGATGGTAGGAGTTAAAGCATGTTATTAAACATGGGAACACGGTGGCGCACTAATAGTGACGAGCTGGTGCCTCATCCAGTGATTGTTCCTGCCTCCCGCAAGATAGCAACTAGCTAGCGCTGCAACATCGTGTCCTCACATGTTTAATTATTAACAATATAGATTATTTAAATGATGTTAACATTTTATCTGTATAATGTAATCAACATATTTTGCTGCAATTTATCTTAAAAATGATATCATCATATGTAAATACGTGCTTTATAAAGTGGCTGAGGTTGTGCAATATTATAACTATCGCAAGTTTACAGTGAGGTAATTGTACTAATAAGTACAAAGCGTTCTACAAGGAGCACTTGATGGACTGATTGAGTGTCTTTATAGTTCTTGGGATGAAACTGTTTCTGAACTGCAATGTCCCTACAGGAAAGGCTCTGAAGAATTTGCCGTTTGAGAACAGTTCAATAGACAGCATGGCTGAGGCAGCTTATGCTTGATGCTGTATACCGATAATTCTCTTTCCGATCAGATTGCACACTCAGATGTAGTGGGATAAATAGTCTAAGTGGTGCATTGAGAGGAACAATGCTAAAGCAGCTATGGTATTTGGAATAGTTTGGCCATTCCGAGGACCATTATATTGTTCAGATGACTTAAATTAATGAACAATATGCGGTTAATTTCAGCGTATATGATAAAGCCGCATCAGGGATGTGGATCTAAAAAAGAAAGGGAAACCACACATGAACAAAAGCACTGCTTTGACGCTGGGTGCTGTCAGTTTGCAAAACTGAGCGGAGAACTTGCGTACGCCAGGGATTGAGCTAGCGTGAAAATGTGCATGACTTTACGTCAAGTTTAGGATTTATATATTGCGATTAGCGTGGAAACGGGCTTACGCAACATTTTTGTGTGTACAGAGACTCCTGGCCAGGTTCAAACCTGGGAGGGAAACTGACTTTTGGGTCAGTCTGAGGGAGGGCGGAGAACAGTGTGGAGGACTGACATCAGGGTGTGATTGAAGGTAAAGGGAGAAAAAAAGAGGGTGACACCCTGAACAGAGGGTCAGGGGACGGAGGCAGGGATTTTATTTCCAGATGGTTCAAGACAGAGGGCTGGGAGATGGGAAGGTGGTGATAAATGTAAAATCGCTTTTTTTTTTTTTTTGGGGTTCACTAACCCATATTCAGGGCCATATTTTTTTTTTTACTTTTATGGTAAACTGTTCGGCAATCTGTTTTTTATCCTTCTGTGTTTCTTCATTTTTTGAACCTGACATGTTGAGGTCACTACAATACTTAAAACAGTTATATGAGTAATTTAGAATTGTTTAAAGTCTAAAATAATGTAAAAAACATTGCTTTATAGTTTTCTTGAAAATACTGGGTTTTTTTCATTGTACTAAAGCCCCCAGCTCGCTTCGCTCGCCAAATGTGAAGAAGGGGGCTTTCACTTTCACCAAACAACAAATCTTTAATTCTCGCCTCTTCATTGGGAAGAAACACTACTTTTTTTTCCCTGATGGCAACACGAATTAGACGATCTACAAGTCTCCGACTTGAAGTTTAAATCCAAATATATTCAATCTCTTCTTGCTGTTCTGTTATTTCACTGAGTAATAATTTCCATTGGTTTGCGCTAATGCAATCTTTACTATCCTTTTTTTGAGACTTTCGAATTTTCGTACTTCCATTATCTCTAACCTGCTTATTTTGCATGTGTGTCGCGCCATTTTTTAATTCTTTACGACGTTCCACCTTGTCATCTACTATTTGTCTTTTATTTCCGGCCCCAGGTGTGGTTAAATATTTTGGCACAAAGACTCATCTCACAGGACATGAAAGTGTCTCTCTGAGAAAATCACGTTTTGTCTCCTTTCTTCCTTCCTTTTTTTATAATAGAGAGAAAACTTTTATCTCTCAAACACTGGAAGTAACAGAGCAATTCTGTTACCTGATTTGGATTCCTCACTTTTGAATCCATAAAGAACACCTCAAATTTTTAACAGGAGTGAGAAAAATGATTCTTTGCAAACACGTGTTACCAAAAAGATAAATTCCCATTACAGTTTAAAAAACAAGCATGTAAATACGAACTTGTAAATTGGTTTGTTTGTGGTGACAATAGTCAATACACTGAATTTAAGTTTCTGTTAATTAAGAATAACACGTGTGTGTTTTCTTTATAGCAGTGTGCAGAGGAGTTTTATATTGTAAATAATTATATGAAGTGTAATAATGTTAAATATCTCAAAACAAACATGTTATAAAGTGGCCTAGAAATATGCTGTATTAGTTTGTGTCGAACTTTGCAAAACAATGCATCTTTCTGAAATTATTATAAAATTAAAAATAAATTCATATCTCCAATGAGTCTGAATTCACGATCTTTTAAGAGTATATATTTATCAACATTCTCAACAGTGAAATTACCTTCTCAGAAGCAGACTCAGTTGTTGTCATCTCTTGCTTATTCTCCATTTTCGGAGAATTCCTGAACTTCAATAATCCTTAGTGGGTGAGGGGACCTCTGGTCAAAACTACACTTCTGAATGTATTGTTCACAGAATAAAGTGCAGTTTTGTTTCACAAAGCTGAACAATTCCTCTTTATCTTATAAATTATGAAAGAAGTTAGTAAGAGTCCTTTTCTGGCCAGAAAGATATTAAATAGACTGCATACAGAATGAGGCACTGGTGGAGCTTCATGATCTTTTATTAACAGCTGTACATGTTCGAGGGTGGGTGTTAAGAGTTCCACACTATTTCCTTTTGGGACATGTTGCACATATTTTTAACAATTTTCTGTATTGGGAATATCATTATAGAAATGATGCTGAAGGCTTAATTTAAAAAATCGCTCTTCACCAGAGAGGTGACTCAGCTGCCATTGTACAACAATTAGGGATATCAAAACTGAATTTTCCTTTTTTTTTTTTTTTTTTCCTTTATTTCATTTATGTTAGGTAGAATGTCCAGAGGGGACTGGGCGGTCTCATGGCCTGGAACCCCTACAGATTTTATTTTTTTCTCCAGCTTTCTGGAGTTTTTATTGTTTTTTCTGTCCACCCTGGCCATCGGACCTTACTCCTTTTCTATGTTAACTAATGTTGTCTTATTTTAATTTTGTATTTTGTCTTTTATTTCTTCATTACGTAAAGCACTTTGAGCTACTTTTTGTATGAAAATGTGCTATATAAATACATTTTGTTGTTATTTTTTTTTTTTAATTTTAACCTCAACAATCAGTTAATTTATAAACACAATGCACACAGGGATATGAAAAAATGCTAAACAGGCAGACAGTGTGGTGTAGTGGTTAAGTCTTTCAAACCCTGAGGTTGTGAGTTCAAATCCTGCTATTGACACTGTGTAACCCTGAGCAATTGGAAAACCAAAAGAAATGTAACAATTGTATCATAAATGTTGTAAGTTGCACTTGGATAAATATGTCAGCCAAATAAGTAAATGTAAATAAGTTGGATTTACCAGCATCATAAACACCAGATTCACTCTCCATTAAAACCTGTTGGGTCTCAGAGAATTTAGCTCTGAAGCTGACCCAGTGATATCAAGCACCAGGAAGAAACCAATCCTGCCATTTAAAGCATGTATTGATTAATTCATTAATTCTCTGGTTATTCCAATTCAGCGTCACAGTGAACCACAGCATATCATTGCAGTAGATTTAAAAAACTGCCAAAATCAACCCTGCAAAAGATGTCAGATTATTGCAGCGTCCTGTTTAAAACAGTACCTCATTTATTAATTTCTTTCTTAAGTATCCCTACAGAAATGGTGATTGCCCTTATGCCCAAACTAAAATAATTGTGTGCCGTTTTGGCCACCATGATACAAGAAAGACATAGCTGCACTTGAAGTTGTCCTACTCTGACAGACTCAGAGAATTTACCCTTATTTAGTCTCAAGCCGAAGAGACTGACTGAGGACCTAATCCTGGTTTGCAAAATTCTCAGAGGCATCAAATCGGCAAAATTCTTTCAATGTAATGGTGAATCATGTACTCAAAGACACCAGTGAAAATTAAGAGGAAGTGTAGCCAAGAAGCACGTCTTTATTGAAAGAGTTGTGGGAATCTGAAACAAACTACTGAGTCATGGAGTCGAAGGAGAAACCTTGACAACCTTCAAATATTAAGAGCTATTGGGACAGCTTAACTATCAGCTAAACAAACAAACGTGTTAGACTGAATGGTCTCCTGTCATTTGTCAAACTTTTTATTTTCAAAAATTTATCTTAAAGACAATTACTGCTAGAAATGTAAAATATATTAGGGAATATATTTTTATATTATGGAAAGTATATTGCAAAATACAAAAACACCAGTCATTTAAATAGCCTACAATGCATTTCAGTTTACTGCAAGATATTATATGTAGGCCTATCCTTTAAGTATTTTATAACATATTTTAAAAAAATATCCATATAGCCAGTGATATATAATTTAAAAATGTATTTTATATATATTTCATTTAATATTATATTAATGTCATGATTTGGGATGTGCACCTTCCAGAATTTATCTCTACCCAAGTTTTAATCATTTACTTTTGGTGTGTGAATATAATTTTGTAGCATCTTTGAGATGTTTCCTCTCCACCATTTTGTATCTTGACTTGGTTAGCAAGCCCACCGTTTTGTGCGTTTTTATGTAGTCATTACAAAGTAGTCGCACATACTCAAATCTGTTATTGTGTGTGTCCGAATATCAGGCCAGAATTATTGCAAGAAGCAATTATTTTAATACTAGTAGCCTTCAATTCATCATCCTCTCAGGAGTCTGTACCTGGTGTGTGATGTCTGAGTATATACATAACACTTAATGACCAAAGATTTATGCTGACAATTCACCAATCAAAACACAGCACTCACAAAAGCCACCTTCTCACCTTAGTCAGGTAAAAATGACAGCTTTTATTTCAAGTCATATTTCATGTTGTGTGCCATGTCACTGACATAAATAAATAAATAACAGCAACAAACAACATATTTCATGACAAATTTAATTATATACTATATGTGAACATATTGTGTTCAAATAAAAATGTATTTGTTTACATATTATTTAATTTAGTCCAGAGTATGTTTTTCCAGATCCATGGCCTTGGTGATGATTATTAATTCTGCTTTTTACAGGATGTGATTGTACTCGGCTTCAAAGCCAATTCCCTGTTACCAAAAATAATCGGTTTCAACCAGCAAACACAGTGGTGTGCTGTGTTTATTGGAAATCATTCTGGCTTTGGTCACAATAAAATATACAGAATTCACTTCTTGAAAACTTTGCTTCTTCAGATTTTATCAGTAGTTTGATAAAGGGGCACACAGCTACACATTCTTTGAAGAGTTTGAAGGTTCTTCCAGTGTCTCTGTCATTATGGTCTCCAAGTTTCTTCCATCGTATTAAAAACATACATATTTGAATAATGCCTTGCAGTTAGGACACGTGGGTTCACTTCACGGGTCCTCCCTGCGTGGAGTTTGCATGTTCTCCCCGTGTCTGCGTGGGTTTCCTCCTGGCGCTCCGGTTTCCTCCCACAGTCCAAAGACATGCAGGTTAGGTGGATTGGTGATTCTAAATTGGCCCTTATGTGTGCTTGGTGTGTGGGTGTGTTTGTGTGTGTCCTGCGGTGGGTTGGCACCCTGCCCGGGATTGGTTCCTGCCTTGTGCCCTGTGTTGGCTGGGATTGGCTCCAGCAGACCCCCGTGACCCTGTGTTCGGATTCAGCGGGTTGGAAAATGGATAGATGGATGGATGTATCAGTCCAACCAAGTCTGTTACTAACAGGTCAAAAATCTGTTGATCAAAAACAATATCTGACATTGTTAATTTTATGGAAAAAAGTACAGGGTGGTCCAGACCTAATTATGCAACTTTTAATGCAATGCAGGAAAACAATACAAGACAAAGGAATTGTTCGAAATATCTTGTAATAAACGAAAATCTATCGTGCTGACATCTATCGGCAACAAAAAGAATTTTTTGTGAATTCTCTATGTAATAAACTTAATAAGTTATAGCGTAGTGAAAATTGCATAATTAGATCTGGACCACCCTATATAATGAATAGAATTAAAAAAACATACCAGTTTTGTCAAAATTATTTTCTGCGTAGTTATCTATATTCTTTTCTGACAGCTACAGTCACAAAGTAGCGGCCTTTTTTCTCACAATGATTCTCACTATACTTTGCTTGATCTCTTTATTCCTGAACGTGTAGATTAGAGGGTTTAACATTGGCGGAAGTACAACAGATACCATCATAATGGTGCCACTGAGAGTAGAACCTAAGGGTTTTGCACTTGCAGGTATAACATAGTAAAAGAACAGTGAAGTATAAAACAAGCCCACTATTGATAAATGGGTGAAACACGTACTAACTGCTTTCCTCTTTCCATCCCTGTTGGGTGTTTTAAGAGCAACTATTATAATTTTCATGTATGAAAAGACAATGATGACAAAGGTGAGAACAATCAAAAAAGCACCTAAAGAAGAAGTAAGAATGAAATATCGGGCATCTTCAAAGCATGCAATACTGAGCATTGCTGTCAAATCACAAAAACAGTAATGTAAAATATTGGTGGAGCAAAAATTGAAACTGGCAACAAATACAGTAAAAATACTTACAAGCATGATTCCCAAAACATTTAAGGCAACAACACTAGCTAGAATTGTTTTGTTGGTCATAACAGTGGAGTACCTCAAAGGATTATTAATTGCTACAAAGCGGTCAAATGCCATCAGACTCAACAGAAAAATTTCCAGCGTTTCCATATATTGTAGAATAAAGAACTGAACAAAGCATGCGTTGTGTGGAATGACAACATTATTGAACAGCAGGATGGCTAATATTTTTAAAACTATAGTGGTGCTACAAGTCAAGTCTATCACCGAGAGGACAACAATACACAAATACATTGGTCGTTGAAGTTGCTGGTCTGTCATAATAAGCAACATTACCATTAAATTCCCAAAAAGAGTAACAATGTAGATTAATGTAAAGATGGCGCCTATGAAGTCTTTTTGTTCAGTCTCTTTCAGACAGGTTAAGATGAATTCAGACACTGATATGTTTGAGTTACTCATTACTGCATGCCATTCCAGTCACTAGATAAGAAAAAACAGAGAATTTTAAAAATTACATTTTTTCAGCAAAACACATACATTAGTATATATTACATTGGCACAAAATCAATCATTTGTGTGAGATATTTTTGGTTTGAAAATGTGAGTCACGGATTCATTGATTTCACTTCCCACTTACACCCGTCATCATCAAAGAATGCACCACATATATGTCATGTCAGCGAACTGACTAGATTTGAGAAATGATTTATGAGAAGAAACGAGTAATAGAAAACTGGGAGATGAAAGACATGCGTGTCCAAGTCAAAATGAGAGACAAAGATACAGGACGAAAAGGTGAAAGTATGAAATATGACAGCTTTTTAATATACCTGCCATTTTTGTGTCACAAATATTAGGGTGGCCCTGAAATGGGGGGGGGGGGGGGGTATAAAAAGTGGTATAACAAAAATGTATGCAGATACCCTTAAATTAACTGAAATGTGCACTTTAATTACACCTGGATTGTTTAATTTGTAATATTAAACTGTGAAGCAGAGAAGTAAATCAAGAAAAATGTGTCTTTGTCCCAAATATTATGGAGGGCACTGAAAATATGGCACTCACGGCTCCAGAGACCCAAGGTCTAGGTTGTGTCAGTAGTCACAATATTTTTGGAGTTTTCAGTTTCTACCAGTGACTAGTTGGGATTTCTCTGTGTACTCCAGTTTCATACCAAATTAAGAAGATGTGCACATTAGATGACTTTTTCTGCGATTTTCAGTCGTAGCAATCACTTATGCAATCTTATCGAGTCACAGGCAGTTGGTGGCATGTTTCCGTAAAGGTCAGTTGTGTAGTAAGACATGCCCAGTGATTCACTCCAACCAGTCCATGATTTTCTCTGACAAAATCAAACAGGTATGATTTTATCTGAATACATAGGGCTGGGCTCTGTGTACATAAGCGCTGACAACACAAATGAATGGTCATCCAGAAGTATAATGAACACAATGGAGCAACAAGGAACAAGGAATGGGAGAGTGTTTGGACCGCACAAACAGACGAGAAGGTTATCTGTCTGTGTTCTATGTACCATGACAGAAAAATGACTGAATGTGCGTCTAAACTTGCTGTACCTGTTAGCCTTCTGTACTGCACCAGCTCTGTCAGACACCACACTATTGGCTGTCAGAAAAATACACAGTAATGTGCATAATGGTGTGTATTTGTGTGGAAAACATGCATCATATCAAATTTTTAAGAAATATACTACGCTTCTCCAGCGTAATGTAGAAATTCACATACTTCATTAGCAGCATACTTATAAAAACAATATTAAATTAAAGAGTTAAGAAGTTAAAAAATGCAAGGTGGAGAATGCAAGGCAGGTATAACAGTCAATAACATTGTATAATGTTAACATTTACATCCACGGGTGGAATTGAAGAGTCGCATAGTGACTTTACCAGCAGACTGTAGATTATATGCTTTACACTAATGCAGAAACCCTTATAACCCCCCCAAAAATCTCTTTAGTTAATTTTGTGTTTTGCAATTCAAAGTTGTGTGCAAAACTAATTTTACTGTTAATTTCGTAAAACTGTGATGGAATTATGGCTGTATCTCCACAATGTTTTAATGTAACACACGCAGTAATAACAAAAACACAAAAAAACTAGACAATTTTACAAAATGGACAGAGGTACTGTATTTTTAATTTCTTAAGGGAGAATGAGCAGCAATTTTCACTGACATTCCAACTTGTATAACCTTTTACAATTTTTAGTGTTTTCCACATTCAATGGAATGGAACCAAACACCACAAAATGTAATTAACGAGTGTCACAAGATTATGAAACACATGTTGCCCCTCAGTATACTTACATTGAAGAGTTTGGATAAAAAGCGATTAGATTTAGATCCTTTATATATTAAACATATATATATATTTTTAGTGCGGCATTAACTTACTTAATTCTTCAATTTGTAGATACATGCCGGTGATACTCCATTTTTCCTCTGTACAAGATTCATGATATTCTGTAAATTATAAAAGTCACTCAACTTTTACATATATGTATGAATCCACCACAAATTAACAGATCATGCCTATATAATTGGTTCAGCTATAACAGTTCCCTATTCAATAATAAATTATCTTCAAAACCTAGCTATTGCCCAACAACATTAATTGCAGCACAAATACCAGCAGAAGTATGGAAGAATTTAGGAGAAGGGGGGATAGTGGGATCTAATGCAGAAGATCTTAAAAACAGGACAGAATACCAGAAGAGTGCAGGAATAGTGTGATTGTGCCATTTTTTAAACAAAAAGGATATATTCAGGATTGTGGAAACAACTGAGGGATAAAGCTAATGTCACACACAATTAAATTTAGGAAAAGACTTAGGGAAGAGACCCACCTAAGGGAGGAGAAGTTGGCTTTTATGCCAGGGAGAGGAACAACTGATGCAGTCTTTGCATTGAGACAGCTCTTAGAGAAACATCAAGGAAAACAGAAAGGTTTGCATATGGTGTTTATTGATTTGGAGAAGTTTTATAACAGAGTGCCAGGTCAAGAGGTGTGGAGATGAAAGAAAGAAGGACCAGACAAGAATATGAAGATTGTCCAGGATATGCATGACAGAGTGAGTACTCTGTTGGGGTAACAGACAAAATCCCAGGTAGAGAAGGTCCGCACCAGCGATTTTCATTAAGTCCTTACCTCTTCATGGGTGGAATGGTGGCCCTGTGGCTAGGGACCGGCAATCAGATGGTTGCCAGTTTGAATCCCGTAAACGCCAGAAGTGACTCTACTCCACTGGGCCCTTGAGCAAGGTCCTTAACCTGCAGTTGCTTCATTCTGGGTATGACATTAGTCTGCATGCAGATTGTATCAGGCTCTACTGAATTCACTCTCAGTTTCTTTCTGTGAAACTCTATTAGTTAAAATGTTAAAATTGTGTAAAATCACAACGTTTCTCTAGGTAAGCCTGTAATTATATTCTCCCTTTTTCGATCTTCTATCCCTACTATACTACTTTGATTCTACTGTATGTTTGTTTCCTTCTTAGTTATCATATACAGAATAATCTGATGGTGTTGAATTGACTTCCTGCTTGCTCTGTAAAGTGTTTTATGAATGTCACATATGTGTGCTTGGAGAGCAACCTAAGGGCTTAGGTAAGTGTGAGACACGAGTGGGCACTGTCTAATAACACTCTCTCTTCTCCTTTTCCCTCTGCACAAAGGAAGACTGATACCTCTCCCACTCTGACGTCGACTACCTAGACCTACCACTTCCTCCCAGAATTCCTCATTAAGGGGACCAAACCCATCTTGAAAACAGAAAGTCTTGAGAATCTACAACTCATCATTTGTGTAGTACCACACAATAAATGTTGGTGTTGTTGTTGTAGTACCATGCATTTTCTTTTTACGCTTTTTGAGTACATTAATATAAGGGGTTTGCCTTTGGGTACCCCAGACCCTTTATCTTGTGCCTTTCGTCTCCTTACAGAATTTGTGACACAGAAAGTAATTAGCTGATATTAGTTAGACTTTATTATTCCAGTGGGAAATACTCTTTATAAATATTTAATATTATAGCTATATATGTTTGGTAATATATCAGGATACTGATTCTGAGATAACGACACAGTAATTAGCTGTAGATGACTGGGTATGAATTCTTGCCTCATTCACTGTCTTTGTATAATTTTTAATTTTCACAGTTTTGTAAGGTATTATCTGGGCACACTGGTTTTGTCTCACAATACAAATGTGACTGTTGACTACACTTTAGCTCAGTGTGAGTTTGTATGTGAGTGTGGTAGGCTGGTCATTTGGAACTGATTGATGCTTTGCACTTAATAGACCTGCAACAATCAGAGTTCCCCAGTGACACAGAAATATGACAGATGCTTGTAAACTTCCAAAATGTGTGCCCATAATAAATTACAGTGGTCCACACAAAAAAGTTGATCAAAAAATTAGTGTACTTTATAAATTTAGGTGGCTGAATCTATTTCTGAGACATGAATTTCTCTACCACAAATCTTTTCCACTGGATTCATTTAACTCAACTATTTTTAAAAAAACATTTGATTTTTTACTGTATGTCATAAATAATTTTCACGAATATTATTTGAATATATATTTTTTATATTTCTGATGTTTATTTCTTTTTATCTATTTTTTTCTAGTTTGACTATGAAGTCATTTGTTGTTTTAGTTCAACTTGTGTGTATGAAATTGCTATTTTGGGCGGCACGGTGGTGCAGTGGTAGCACTGCTGCCTCGCATTTAGGAGACCCGGGTTCGCTTCATGTTCGCTGCATGTTCTCCCCGTGTCTGCGTGGGTTTCCTCCGGGTGCTCCGGTTTCCTCCCACAGTCCGAAGACATGCAGGTTAGGTGGATTGGCGATTCTAAATTGGTCCTAGTGTGTGCTTGGTGTGTTTGTGTGTGTCCTGCGGTGAGTTGGCACCCTGCCCTTTATTGGTTCCTGCCTTGTGCCCTGTGTTGGCTGGGACTGGCTCCAAATAAGCAAATGGTAGCCTTCATTTATTGAAGAAAAAAAAGTGTGTAACAATTTTCTTGGGAATGCAACAGCGGGAAACTACAAGGATCTAGTGAAGGAGCTGCTATCTTCCTACACTCTTAACAAAACAGGTGCCAAAGTAGTTCTTTGGAGGAATTCCATAGGAGAACCATTTTTGGTTCCCAAAAGACCCATCCACATGAAGGTTCCAGAAAGAACCTTTATTTTAATAAGTAACAGGCTCAAAACAGTAAATAATCATGCAGAAATGGTCAAGGATTTGTGAAATACACACAGGTCACAATTTTATAAGGACTCTTGCTGCATAAAACAACTCTGGATATGTCAAAGTTTTCTTAATCTGTTAGTGTCCTGCTAGCATGCCTACCCTACATTAAAGATTTCATTTTTTTTCTACATATTAAAAAGTTTTTCAAAGTGGAAAGAATCAACTTCATATGCAAAGAACCCATCCCTGAATTAAATATTGCTTTGCCAAGCAATGATTCTACAAGGAAACGCACAACCCAGTAAAAAAACATGAAGTGACATTTAAGAAGCATTCTTTTTAATAGTGTATTTAGACTTTAGGTGCAACATGTCTTTAAAAATCAATTTCCTATTTGGATTTTTTCTCTGACAACGTAGAAGAAGTACCTCATGAACACGAGGATAGGTTCCACCAGGGGTCTCATGCATAATGCCGTGTGTAGAATTCACACTAAAACATGGTGTAAAGACAAAAGTGGAAATGTGCGCACGCACAAAAAAATCCAGATGCATAAATCTGTGTGTTCGACAACTTCCACGTTCTTCCGCTACATAAATCCCGGACAGCGTGAAATGTAACACACGCGCCTGCTGCTCCACCCAAACTCCTCCCAGAATTACATCTCTTTGAATATGCAAATCAATATAAACAGCCCTTAAGCTCAGCGTTCTGTGAAAAGGCAATGGTAAAAGCACGGGGGAAAATAGAAGAATTTCAGCGAATACAAAGTGGAGGCAAGGAAAAACATACTGTTTGCTAGTTTAAACAGTGGTATAGTGACATAGAGTGTCGGAGAAACTCGAAAGCTCAAGTTCACAAAGTCGCACAGTGCCCGAAATAAAAAAGAAGTTGTCAGATATCAAAGTCGCTGTGAAAACGCGAGTTGTGGCCCACCGTCTGAGTGTCATATGGAAGCTTATTAGGGTACAGAGAAAAGAAAGAAAAACAGGGACACAGTGAGAAAAAAGCTCGAAATGTCAACTTTAATCTCAAAATTTCCACTTTAATTATATAGTTTATTTTGTCATTAAAGTAGAACATCATAAACTTCATCTTTAAATCGTTTAATTTACTAGTTTCTCAAATACCATCGTAACTATAGTAGCACGTTAAATGCTTTGTTTTGTATGTGTTCCTCTATGTGCTCTGTGTGTGAATCACTACGTGCTTTCTAAACAGGCTTTCTCTTCCTTCGACTGGACACAGAATCCATTACATTCATTATATTACAGCTCTCTGAATAATTAAAATACTGAGTTGTATACAACACATCATGGCGCCGCAGATGGCAGCCTCGGTGCCTTGTTCCTTGGTGCTTTCTCTGTTTTTGTTTCTTTGTTCACTGATAAGCTGTCCCCCTCTGATCACATACAGCAGAGAGGAACTCTTACACATCGGTCAATTCGCTGGTGAAATTTTTTCACTGTCTTTCACTCAAACAGAATACTTTACAGAACTTTTAGTCGGAGGAGCAGCCGCCCTTTACGAAATTAGAAGGAGACGCCGACGAGGGAAGCGAGCCGGAGCGCTTGTTAAACTGCGCCACTGAGGATTTCGAACTGCGCTCCATTCAATACACCTGGCGAACGTCCTCTCTTTGGCCAACAAGATGGACGAACTGCTACTGTTAAACAGAATAAACACGGACTTTTCCAGATCTGCCGTCCTGTGCTTCACTGAAACCTGGCTTGGTGAGCACATCCCCGATAGTGCATTATACCTGCCGAGCTTCCAACTTCTCCGTGCGGACCGCGTCATGGAGCTCTCGGGGAAAACGAAAGGAGGCGGAATCTGTTTCTACATAAATGAAGGCTGGTGTACAGATGTCACAGTACTAATCAAAACATGCAGCCCTCACTTAGAGTCTTTTTTCATTGACTGTAAACCGTTCTATTCACCGCGGGAGTTTTCCTTGTTTATTCTGGTTGGTGTTTACATCCCACCTCAGGCCTGTGTTAGTGAAGCATTAAAACACCTGGCTGACCAGATAACTAACATGGAGCACAAACACCCGGACTCCCTGCTCATTGTTCTTGGTGATTTCAACAGAGCAAACCTCAGGCAAGAACTGCCAAAATTCAGTCAGCATATTAAGTGTCCTACCAGGGACAAAAACACACTGGACCACTGCTACACTACATTAAAGGATGCTTATCCTCTGTCCCTCGTGCTGCCCTGGGACTCTCTGACCACTGTTTGGTTCATCTTCTCCCGACTTACAGGCAGAACTTAACATCTGCAAAGCCTGTGGTGAAAACGGTGAAGAGATGGACCAATGAGGCAAAGCTGGAACTACAAGCCTGCTTTGACTGTACTGATTGGAGTGTTTTTGAGTCTGCAGCGACAGACCTGGATGAGCTTACGGACACTGTGACATCCTACGTCAGTTTTTGTGAGGATATGTGTGTGCCCATGAAATCTTTTCGCACATACAACAACAACAAACCCTGGTTTACTACAAAACTCAGGCAGCTTCGCCAGGCTAAGGAGAAGGCCTACAGAAGTGGGGACAGAATCCTGTATAATCAGGCCAGAAACACATTGACAAAGGAGATCAGAGTAGCAAAGAGGTGCTACACTGAAAAGCTGGAAAATAGGTTTACAGCCAACGACCCTGCATCAGTGTGGAGAGGTTTGAAAGACATCACCAACTACAGGAAACCATCCCCCCATACTGAAGAGAACCATCAACTGGCCAACGAGCTGAATTTGTTCTACTGCAGGTTTGATAATCCCTCTTTCACACCTCTCACCCACGCCAGTCAAAATACACTCCCAGCACTCACTACCAAGCCCCCGCCCCTCCCCACTGACACCATACCTGCACTCAGGATCTGTGAAGGGGACGTGAGTCAGCTCTTCAGGAGACAGAAGATCAGGAAGGCACCAGGTCCAGATGGTGTGTCAACCTCCTGTCTTAAAGTCTGTGCTGATCAGCTGGCCCCCATATTTACACAGATCTTCAACAGATCCCTGGAGCTATGTGAAGTTCCCTCCTGCCTTAAGCGTTCCACAATTATCCCGGTTCCAAAGAAAACCTCCATCACAGGGTTAAATGACTACAGGCCAGTCGCCCTGACGTCTGTGGTCATGAAATCCTTTGAAAGACTGGTGTTGACCTACCTGAAGGACATTACAGACCCCCTGCTTGACCCCCTACAGTTTGCTTACTGAGCAAACAGGTCAGTGGATGATGCAATCAACATGGGACTGCACTACATCCTGCAACATCTCGACTCTCCAGGGACATATGCTAGGATCCTGTTTGTGGACTTCAGCTCGGCGTTCAATACTATCATTCCAGAAGTCCTCCACACCAAACTCACTTGGCTCACTGTACCAGCTCCCATCTCCCGGTGGATCAAAAACTTCCTGACAGATAGGAAGCAGCAAGTGAGACTGGGAAAAATCACATCCAGCACACGAACAGTCAGCACTGGCGCCCCCCAGGGATGTGTCCTCTCTCCTCTGCTCTTCTCCCTCTACACAAATGACTGCACCTCAAGAGACCCGTCTGTTAAAATCCTGAAGTTCGCAGATGATATGACAGTCATTGGCCTCATCAAGGACAGTGACGAGTCTGTATACAGATGAGAGGTCGAACAGCTAGCCCTCTGGTGTGGTCAAAACAACCTGGAGCTGAACAAGCTTAAAACTGTGGAGATGACAGTGGACTTCAGGAGGAGCCCCCCAGTGCTGCCCCCTCTCACACTACTCAACAGCATTGTGTCTGCTGTGGAAAACTTTAGGTTTCTGGGATCCACAATTTCCCAGGACCTAAAGTGGGAACTAAACATAAACACAATTGTTAAAAAGGCCCAGCAGAGGTTGTACTTCCTGCACCAGCTCAGGAAATTCAACCTGCCTCAGGAGCTGCTCATCCAATTTTACTCTGCAGTAATCCAGTCTGTTCTCTGTTCATCTATCACAGTCTGGTTTGGCTCAGCCACAAAACAGGACAGGAACAGACTTCAACGGACAGTCAGGATTGCAGAAAAAATCATTGGTGTTGATCTGCCCTCCATTCAAGACTTATACAGATCTCGAGTCAGGAAATGGGCAGAAAACATCATTGCAGACCCATCACACCCTGGTTACAACCTTTTCCAACTTCTTCCCTCTGGTAGGCGCTACAGAGCACTGTATGCCAAAACTACCAGACATGTGAACAGTTTCTTTCCTCAGGCCATCACTCTCATGAACACTTAAGTCAATCTCACAGCATCAGGGACAATACTAGGTAAAACCGGAGTCCAATTCCTTGTATGTGTACATATACTTGGCCAATAAAGTTGATTCTGATTCTGATACTTGATATCATTTTCACGATGGTAGGAGTTAAACATGGGAACACGGTGGCGCACTGATAGCGACGAGCTGATGCCTCATCCAGTGATTGTTCCTGCCTCCTGCAAGATGCTTGCTGCGCCATGCAATGAAATAATTTATCTTTCAAATGTACTAACTCCCAATTCTTGTCCTTCATTTTCTTTCTCCAAGTAACCAATTGCCACACAATCAGCTCTGCAATAGATGTCAAGCCATCTGTAAGCTTAGAACACCGATTCTTTAAAACTTTTAAGGAACACTGAAATATCTTCGTAGTACATGTTTAATTATTCCATCTATCTATCCTTCCAGTGTTGCAACAGCCCCAGCAAGAATACAGCGCGAGGCAGGAACCATCCCTGAACTAGCTAGCGCTGCAACACCATGTCTTCACATGTTTAATTATTAATAATATAGATTATTTAAATGATGTTAACATTTTATCTGTATAATGTAATCAACATATTTTGCTGCATTTTATCTTAAAAATGATATCATCATATGTAAATACGCGCTTTATAAAGTGGCTCATTTGTGCAATATTATAACTATCGCAAGTTTACAGTGAGGTAATTGTACTAATAAATACAAAGCGTTCTACAAGGAGCACTTGATGGACTGATTGAGTGCCTTTATAGTTCTTGGGATGAAACTGTTTCTGAACTGCAATGTCCCTACAGGAAAGGCTCTGAAGCGTTTGCCGTTTGAGAACAGTTCAATAGACAGCATGGCTGAGGCAGCTTGTGCTTGATGCTCAGATTGCACACTCAGATACAGTGGGATAAATAGTCTAAGTGGTGCATTGAGAGGAACAAAGCTAAAGCAGCTATGGTATTTGGAATAGTTTGGCCATTCCGAGGACCATTATATTGTTACAGATTAATTATAATCAGATGCCTTAAACTAATGAACAATATGCGGTTAATTTCAGCGTATATGATAAAGCCACGTCACGGATGTGGATCTAAAAAAGAGAGGGAAACCACACTTGAGCAAAAGCACTGCTTTGACGCTGGGTGCTGTCAGTTTGCAAAACCGAGCGGAGAACTTGCGTACGCCAGGGATTGAGCTAGCATGAAAATGTACATGGCTTTACATCAAGTTTAGGTTTTATATATTGCAATTAGTGTGAAAACGGGCTTACGCAACATTTTTGTGTGTACGGAGACCCCTGGCCAGGTTCAAACCTGGGAGGGAAACTGACTTTTGGGTCAGTCTGAGGGAGGGCGGAGAACAGTGTGGAGGACTGACATCAGGGTGTGACTGAAGGTAAAGGGAGAAAAAAAAGAGGGTGACACCCAGAACAGAGGGTCAGGGGATGGAGGCAGGGATTTTTTGTCCTTCTGTGTTTTTTCATTTTTTGAACCTGACATGTTGAGGTCACTACAATAATACTTAAAACATATACATATACAGTTATATGACTAATTTAGAATTGTTTAAGGTCTAAAATAATGTAAAAAACATCAATTTATAGTTTTCTTGAAAATACTGGGTTTTTTTCATTGTACTGGGGGCTTTGCCCCCAGCTCGCTTCGCTCACCAAATGTGAAGAAGGGGGCTTTCACTTTCACCAAACAACAAATCTTTTAATTCTCATGGATACGCCTCTTCATTGGGAAAAAAACACTACTTTTTTTTCCCTGATGGCAACACGAATTAGATGATCTACAAGTCTCCGACTTGAAGTTTAAATCCGAATATATTCAATCTCTTCTTGCTGTTCTGTTATTTCACTGAGTAATAATTTCCATTGGTTTGCGCTAATGCAATCTTTACTATCCTTTTTTTGAGACTTTCGAATTTTCGTACTTTCATTATCTCTAACCTGCTTGTTTTTCATGTGTGTCGCGCCGTTTTTTAATTCTTTACGACGTTCTACTTTGTCATCTACTATTTGTCTTTTATTTCCGGCCCCAGGTGTGGTTAAATCTTTTGGCACAAAGACTCGTCTCACAGGACATGAAAGTGTCTCTCTGAGAAAATCACGTTTTGTCTCCTTTCTTCCTTCCTTTTTTTATAATAGAGAGAAAACTTTTATCTCTCAAACACTGGAAGTAACAGAGCAATTCTGTTACCTGATTTGGATTCCTCACTTTTGAATCCATAAAGAACACCTCAAATTTTTGACAGGAGTGATTCTTTGCAAACAAAAAGATAAATTCCCATTACAGTTTAAAAAACAAGCATGCAAATACGAACTTGTTAAATTGGTTTGTTTGTGGTGACAATAGTCAATACACTGAATTTCAGCTTCTGTTAATTAAGAATAACACGTGTGTTTTCTTTATAGCAGTGTGCAGAGGAGTTTTATATATTGTAAATAATTATATGAAGTGTAATAATGTTAAATATCTCAAAACAAACATGTTATAAAGTGGCCTAGAAATATGTTGTATTAATTTGTGTCGAACTTTGCAAAACAATGCATCTTTCTGAAATTATTATAAAATTAAAAATAAATTCATACCTCCAATGAGTCTGAATTCATGATTTTTTAAGAGTATATATTTATCAACATTCTCAACAGTGAAATTACCTTCTCAGAAGCAGACTCAGTTGTCATCTCTTGCTTATTCTCCATTTTCAGAGAATTCCTGAACTTCAATAATCCTTAGTGGGTTAGGGGACCTCTGGTCAAAACTACACTTCTGAATGTATTGTTCACAGAATAAAGTGCAGTTTTGTTTCACAAAGCTGAACAATTTCTCTTTATCTTATAAATTATGAATGAAGTTAGTAAGAGTCCTTTTCTGACCAGAAAGATATTAAATAGACTGCATACAGAATGAGGCACTGGTGGAGCTTCATGATCTTTTATTAACAGCTGTACGTGTTCGGGGGTGGGTGTTAAGAGTTCCACACTATTTCCTTTTGGGACTTGTTGCACATATTTTTAACAATTTTCTGTATTGGGAATATCATTATAGAAATGATGCTGAAGGCTTAATTTAAAAAATCGCTCTTCACCAGAGAGGTGACTCAGCTGCCATTGTACAATAATTAGGGATATCAAAACTGAATTTTCCTTTTTTTTTTAAAAAAATTTTAACCTCAATAATCAGTTTATTTATAAACACAATGCACACAGGAATATGAAAAAATGTTAAACAGGCAGACAGTGTGGTGTAGTGGTTAAGTCTTTTAAACCCTGAGGTTGTGAGTTCAAATCCTGCTATTGACACTGTGTAACCTTGAGCAATTGGAAAACCAAAAGAAATGTAACCAATTGTATCATAAATGTAAGTTGCACTTGGATAAATATGTCAGCCAAATAAGTAAATGTAAATAAATTGGATTTACCAGCATCATAAACACCAGATTCACTCTCCATTAAAACCTGTTGGGTCTCAGAGAATTTAATACATTCCTTCATTAGCTCTGAAGCTGACCCAGTGATATCAAGCACCAGGAAGAAACCAATCCTGCCATTTAAAGCATGTGTTGATTAATTCATTAATTCTCTGGTTATTCCAATTCACCGTCACAGTGAACCACAGCATATTATTGCAGTAGATTTTAAAAACTGCCAAAATCAACCCTGCAAAAGATGTCAGATTATTGCAGAGCCCTGTTTAAAACAGTAACTCATTTATGAATTTCTTTCTTAAGTATCCCTACAGAAATGGTGATTGCCCTTATGCCCAAACTAAAATAATTGTGTGCCGTTTTGGCCACCATGGTACAAGAAAGACATAGCTGCACTTGAAGTTGTCCTACTCTGACAGACTCAGAGAATTTACCCTTATTTAGTCTCAAGCCGAAGAGACTGACTGAGGACCTAATCCTGGTTTGCAAAATTCTCAGAGGCATCAAATCGGCAAAATTCTTTCAATGTAATGGTGAATCATGTACTCAAAGACACCAGTGAAAATTAAGAGGAAGTGCAGCCAAGAAGCACGTCTTTATTGAAAGAGTTGTGGGAATCTGAAACAAACTACTGAGTCATGGAGTCGAAGGAGAAACCTTGACAACCTTCAAATATTAAGAGCTATTGGAAAGCTTAACTATCAGCTAAACAAACAAACGTGTTGGACTGAATGGTCTCCTGTCATTTGTCAAACTTTTTATTTTCAAAAATTTATCTTAAAGAATATTACTGCTAGAAATTTAAAATATATTAGGAAATATATTTTTATATTATGGAAAGTATGTTGCAAAATTCAAAATACAAAAACACCAGTCATTTAAATAGCCTACAATGCATTTCAGTTTACTGCAAGATATTATATGTAGGCCTGTCCTTTAAGTATTTTATAACATATTTAAAAAAAAATATTCATATAGCCAGTAATATATGTTTTTCGAAAAATGTCATGATTTGGGATGTGCACCTTCCAGAATTTATCTCCACCCAAGTTTTAATCATTTACTTTTGGTGTGTGAATATAATTTTGTAGCATTTTTGAGATATTTCCTCTCCACCATTTTGTATCTTGACTTGGTTAGCAAGCCCACCATTTTGTGCGTTTTTATGTAGTCATTACAAAGTAGTCGCACATACTCAAATCTGTTATTGTGTGCGTCCGAATATCAGGCCAGAACTATTGCAAGAAGCAATTATTTTAATACTAGAAGCCTTGAATTCATCATCCTCTCAGGAGTCTGTACCTGGTGTGTGATGTCTGAGTATATACATAACACTTAATGACCAAAGATTTATGCTGACAATTCACCAATCAAAACACAGCAGTCGCAAAAGCCACCATCTCACCTTAGTCAGGTAAAAATGACAGCTTTTATTTCAAGTCATATTTCATGTTGTGTGCCATGTCACTGAAATAAATAACAGCAACAAACAACATATTTCATGACAAATTTAATTATATACCATATGTGAACATATTGTGTTCAAATAAAAATGTATTTGTTTACATATTATTTAATTTAGTCCAGAGTATGTTTTTCCAGATCCATGCAGGCCTTGGTGATGATTATTAATTCTGGTGTGCTGTGTTTACTGGAAATCATTCTGGCTTTGGTCACAATAAAATATACAGAATTCACTATTTGAAAACTTGGCTTCTTCAGATTTTTTCAGTAGTTTGATAAAGGGGCACACAGCTACACATTCTTTGAAGAGTTTGAAGGTTCTTCCAGTGTCTCTGTCATTATGGTCTCCAAGTTTCTTCCATTGTATTAAAAACATACATATTTGAATAATGCCTCGCAGTTAGGAGACCTGGGTTCACTTCCCGGGTCCTCCCTGTGTGGAGTTTGCATGTTCTCCCCGTGTCTACATGGGTTTTCTCCGGCTACTCCGGTTTCCTCTCGCAGTCTAAAGACATGCAGGTTAGGTGCACTGGCGATTCTAATTTGTCCCTAGTGTGTGCTTGGTGTGTGTGCCCTCCGGTGGGCTGGCACCTTGCCTGGGGTTTGTTTCCTGCCTTGCGCCCTGTTTTGGCTGGGATTGGCTCCAGCAGGTCCCTGTGACCCTGTAGTTAGGATATAGCAGGTTGAATAATGGATGGATGGATATTTGAATAAGCTGGGACTTTTAATTAACACACCAAGAGTGTTATAGTTCTGTATATCATTGTGATCTCCAGTGAAAAGAAGTTCTAGCTAGTGTTGGTTTCTGTTTTTACCCAAATGATGTCCTGACTTGGACTAAGTCTTTTTGACAATGGATGAATGCCCTTATGAAAAAAATGAAATTTATTGCAATATACCTGAAAAATATGTGGTTGTATCCTTTAATTTAATGTAACATATACAGTATGTAATTGAAATATGTATTTTAAGATATTTGGAATATAATCACAGTATATATTTCCTTGATAAAGTGAGAAATGTACACTGTGTATAAGACATGAAATATACAGTGTGTTCAGATTTATGTTTCTGAAAGATCATTTATGGCTTTTGATTTTACCTGGAAAAAGGTAAAACGCGGGCTTCCCAATGAATCCAATTTCTTGGTGTCAGCGCATGCAGACTGTGATATATTCCATGCTGGAACATGTACTGAAAATGTGATGTTTTTTCTCATTTCATGAAAAATTGTTAAAAAGGTTACAGTGCTAGCAATTTATTAACTGTGTATTCCTTTAATATTCATTTCTGGAGATGGGTAAATCTAAACTGTCAGGGTAACAATTTCTTATTTTTTTTAACAATTTAAATTTGTTCAGAAGCAAATTTTAAATTAGTGGAAAATTAATGTAAAAAAATGACAAATATATTGAAACATCTGTATAATCTAGGCGGCAGGGTGGCGCAGTGGGTAGCGCTGCTGCCTCGCAGTTGGGAGACCTGGGGACCTGGGTTCGCTTCCCGGGTTCTCCCTGCGTGGAGTTTGCATGTTCTCCCTGTGTCTGTGTGGGTTTTCTCCGGGCGCTCTGGTTTCCTCCCACAGTCCAAAGACATGCAGGTTAGGTGGATTGGCGATTCTAAATTGGCCCTAGTGTGTGCTTGGTGTGTTTGTGTGTGTTCTGCGGTGGGTTGGCACCCTGCTTGGGATTGGTTCCTGCCTTGTGCCCTGTGTTGGCTGGGATTGGCTCCAGCAGACCCCTGTGTTCAGATTCAGCAGGTTGGAAAATGGATGGATGTATAATGTATAGTATTTTATACTTAGAATTTACAGTATATTTACATATATATTGTAATATATGTCCTTTAGAGTATATTATTTGTAATATTTAAAAATATATTGGGTGTTTCTTTGGAAAATATATTGCAGTATACAAAAATAGAAAAGATTTATCTATTTTGCAGTATATTTCTGTAAACTGTAATATACTGAAATATATTTATTATTGAAGTATATTGCAACATATATAAATATTGGTAGCAACATATTTATATATATATACACACACACATTTCATTTTTGTAAGGGCTGATGGACATTTTCCAGTGTCTCCGGCATACTTCTCTCAGGCTAGGTGGTCTCGTGGTCTTGGAGCCCCTGTAGATTTTGTTTGTTCTGTCCTCCTGGCCATTGGACCTTATTTTATTATTTTTTACTTAGTATTGCCTAATCTAATTTTTATATTTTTCTTTTTTCATTTTGTAGAGCAATTTGAGCTATATCATTTGTATGAAAGTGTGCTGTAGAAATGCTGTTGTTGTTACTTCTTTTTATGTACTAAGAGTGCTTTTATATAAGAAATAATAATTAAAGCCGAATTTCACTTCTTCTTACCAGCCAAGTATAACTTAGACAAAAATATTTTATGGAATGTTTCCAAATTTTCTGTTCTTACCAGATACCATGATTTATAAACAAGATATTTGTGATATTGCGGTGGGCTGGCGCCCTGCCCAGGGTTTATTTCCTGCCTTGGGCCCTGTTTTGGCTGGGATTGGCTCCAGCAGACCCCCGTGACCCTGTAGTTAGGATATAGCAGGTTGGATGATGGATGAATGGATATTTGTCATATTGATAGCTTTATCCCCTCAAATTCTTGGGATGGTTAACCTGGCAGTGTCCCAGGTACTATACTTAAAAAGACCAACGAGGAGCCTCGAGTCATGATGTCAGGTATCCTGTGACACTGAATTGGCTCAATGTGGGTAATGTTTGTGAGATATTTACAATTATCTGATAACCTTGTAAAGTTGAGTTTTTCATTATCCTTGTTTTCCCAAAATCTGGATTGAGTTTTGTATGTTTTTGAAAATCCACAGCTGTTAATCAATTAATTTTGTTAAAAATGTTTTTACTATATAGTATTTATTTGTTGAATTTCTTCAATTAAAAATCGCAGATCTGCTGTTATTTTTGCTCAGTGTAAATAAAAAATAGTGGAGTCACTATTTTTTGGACTAGACTTCTCCAGCGGATACATTTAATTAAATGTAAAACCAGACAATGTTTTTCTTGTGATTATTTTCTGCATACTTTGCTTAATCTCATTATTCCTGAGACTATAGATTAGAGGATTTAACAGAGGTGGGATGATTGTGGATACCATGATCATACTGCTAGTGACAGTTGAACTGGAGATTTGTCTACTTGCTGGAATAACATAAGAAAAGAAAAGTGGAATATAGAATAATCCCACAATTAACAGGTGGGTGAAACAAGTGCTAACTGCTTTCATCCGCCCATCTGTTTTTGCAGTTTTAAGTGCTACTTGAATTATTCTGAAATAGGAAAGAAGAATTAGAAGAAATGTAAATACGATACAAACAGCAGACACAGTCGAAGACACAATGATGTATCGGTCATCCTGGAAACAAGCAATGCGCAGCATTGCCGTAAAATCACAGAAGCAGTAGGGGAGAATATTAGTCGAACAAAAGTGGAAACTTGCTGCAAAATACTGGAAAAGTGAAACAAGCGTGAGTCCAATAACATTTAAAATAGCAATAGAAATTAAGATTGTTTTGTTTGTTATAATAGAAGCATATCTTAAAGGATTAGTAACTGCAACATATCGGTCAAATGCCATTAGAGTCAAAAGAAAAATTTCCAGGATTTCCATCTGATGTAAA